>NW_020664368.1:15144949-15192175 GCF_002925995.2 Terrapene triunguis | reverse complement strand
CTTAAAAAGGACCTAGTTAAGCCACCATACCTACCCCATCACTACCAAATCTTGGGCTTTGGATGATTTTGTTAGTTGTTTAAAAAAAGCCTCATCCACCTCTTCCACCTGGTTAGCTGGCCTGTAGTAGACTCCTAGCATGACATCATCCTTGTTTTTTACCCCTTTTAGCCTAACCCAGAGACTCTCAACACTTCCGTCTCCTATGTCCATCTCCACCTCAGTCCAAGTGTGTACATTTTTAATATATAAGGTAACACCTCCTTTCTTTTTCCCCTGTGTATCCTTCCTGAGCAAGCTGTACCCATCCACACCAACATTCCAATCATGTGTATTATCCCACCAAGTTTCAGTGATGCCAACAATGTCACAGTTGTATTTATTTATTAGCACTTCCAGTTCTTCCTGCTTATTACCCATACTTCTTGCATTTGTATATAGGCATCTAAGATACCGGTTCGATCTTGCCTCCCAGTTTTGCCCTGACCCTCCTTTCTCTCTGCCATTATAGCCCACACTCCCTCTTGTTTCTGACCCATCTCCCAGGTCTCCATGTTTCCCACTTACCTGTGGGCTTTGCTCACCTGTCCCTGTCGAACCTAGTTTAAAGACCTCCTCACTAGGTTAGCCAGTCTGTGTCCAAATAGGGTCTTTCCCCTCCTTGAAAGGTGAACGCCATCTCTGCCTAGCAGTCCTTCCTCGAATAGCATCCCGTGGTCAAGGAAGCCAAAGCCCTCCTGGCGACACCATCTTTGCAGCCAGGCCTTCATCTCCATGAGGCATCTGTCTCTGCCCGGGCCCATACCTTTGACAGGAAGAATCGAAGACAATACCACCTGCACTCCAAACTCCTTCACCCGTACTCCCAGAGCCCTGTAGTCATTCTTGATCCGCTCAGTGTCACACCTCGCAGTATCATTTGTGCCCACATGGATGAGTAGCATGGGGTAGTAGTCAGAGGGCTGGATAATCCTTGACAATGCCTCCGTAACATTTCGGATACGGGCCCCCGGCAGGCAGCATACCTCTCGAGATGAAATGTCAGGGCAACAGATGGGCGCCTCCATCCCCTTCAGCAGAGAGTGTCCGACCACCACTACCCTACGTTTCCTATTCGCAGTGGTGGCAGCAGACCTCCCAGCCTTAGGGGCACGAGGCTTCTCCTCCTTTACTGTAGGGGGTGATTCCTTCTCTCCTGTATCAAGAAGAGCATAACGGTTACCTATTACCATGGGAGGGTTCGGAGCAGGGGTGGAGCACTGCCTGCTGCCAGAAGTAACCAGCTGCCAGTGTCCACCCTGAGCCATCTCCTCCTCCACCAGTGGTGTATCAGCAGTTCTGTGTACTGGGACAGCTACCTCAGCTGTCTCCACATGGACACTGTCCAGGAATTGCTCGTGGATTCGGATGCTCCTCAACCTAGCCACCTCCTCCTGTAGTTCTCCCACCTACTGCCTGAGAGATTCCACCAGCAGGCACCTTTCACATTGGATGGTCCCCCCAGCCTGGATATCAGTAAGTGGAAATTGCAAGTTACAGTCTCTGCAAAACCACACCAGGATCTGGGTAGAAGCATCCATGCTCAGGCGCTCTGTCTGGCTACAGGCGCAGGTGGAGGAGACAGAAGCAGGTGTTGCGGGTCTTCCTAACCATCGTAAGCCTCCCTCTGTCAAACACCCCCTCAAAGTCCCCTGTCTGCAGCCCCCTGTCTGCTGAAAGGGTTGTTTAAGCAAGAAGTTTTGAATGTAGTTGGTTTATAGGTTTTAAGGGGAATAAAGGGAAAACAGATAGAACCGGCAAGGGACCCTCGCTCCCTTCCCGCTCCCCTTCCAAACTCCCTTGTGAAACTCCCTGTTAGCAGCCCCTGTTCGCAAAAGCTCCCTGGATGCTTGTGCACTGCTTTATAAAGCCCTGGCCTGGCCTGTATGACAACAACTTCATAATATCACCTGTACAGGCAGATTCTTAAAATCATCACAAAGCTAAAACTGTTTTATATTTTTTAAGTGACTTGTGGCAATTGCTGGATTGGCAGCCATGTAAATAAAACCAACATAAAGTGCCCATTTCTGCCCTGGCAAACACAAGTGCTACTTCCATCAATACTCAGTGGATGGTAGGTTATGCATCTGAGAGTGGCACTGGGTCCCAAAAGCACAGCATTGGCAATGGTATTATAGTTGCTATCCTTATCACTGCCTGCCGGGACCACATCTAAAGGTGAAAGAGTAGTTCATGCTCCATTCTTAATTATAAGACTGCCTAAACCAATTCTGTGACACTGGTTTTTGTGATGTGAACAATTGTTGAACAAAAAGCATTACTGCAATGGGGCCACCAACACATTTCACCTAGGGCATGAAATAACCATCCTATGACAATGACCTTCTGTCATTAGCAACCTGAACCAATTGACAGCTGAACAGCTCTGAATCCCAATTCCCAGTCTCCTAAGCCATCTGATCCCCAGATTTTTTTTCATTTTAGGAGTTTGTTTCAAAGGTTATTTTTCTGATTAAAGGCAAACATTGAGCCTACTTGCAAATTTGGGACGTGTACAGCCCTCTACGAAAGGTGAGGCCAAGAATTTAAAAATGCAGTTTAAGAGAGCTGAAAAGGTAGATCCAGCAAACATTTCTACAGTAGGTTTCAATCCCAAAGCCCTGTTGCTTTTATCAAACCACTACCTTTCCAATATCATTGCATTGCTCTTAAAAAGAGACAAAGTCTGGGATTTTCATTTCTTTCATATATGAATCTTTTAAAGGAGAGCACAGACATTTTTTTTTCCTCCAGCAGCCTTTGAAATGCTTAATCACTAATGTTACTTTCTTCCATTTACGCATAAAGAATGAGTTTCTGCTGATGTCAGTGATCACTGCATTTGAAAAGTAGTTTAAGGAGTAATGCTGTGCTATGCCTTGTCAACAGCCACTGCTCTAGTAGCTGTCAGCTCCTGCAGGCCCCCAGGTATTATTAAAGAAAATATGTGGAATAGCAGCACTAACCCTGCTGTGTGCACTCCCTCTCTATTTTATTATATGGATTTACATTACTGCAGAACATGGCAGTACTGTTATAAATAAACCAACAATGTGTGTGACTCATGCTGGAGGACAGGAAGCATCTGCATCAAACGCCAAAAGTCACCTTCTTGTTATATTATGTTACCATTCCAATTCTCATTTTAGTTTGAGAAGGGTTTTTTATACAGATTTTTGTTGTTTTAGTTCCCCATTTTTTTTCTTTTCTTTTTGGCTTGTGTGGCTCTCTTTGTATCTGCATTAATCAAAGATACTGCAGGTGGAATGATAATGATTCCTAACATGGCCCTGCCCTTCAGAGTCTTTTCTAGTGACTCCCATTGCAGCCTTGTTTATCATGCTGGGACTAATCAGTCTCCTCTCACAAGGAGTACTAGTGATTTTCAGTATCAACCTAAGGGAGGCATTTGAATAGAAGGGGCCAATCATATCCTGGTCACCTCTCTAAGGGCTGGTCTATACTTAGCCGCTAGTTCGGTGGCTGGGGATCGAACTTCCGGGTTCGATTTATCGCGTCTGGTCTGGACGCGATAAATCGAACCAGGAAGTGCTCGCCGTCGACTGCGGTACTCCATCTCAACGAGAGGAGTACCGCGGAGTCGACGGGGGAGCCTGCCTGCCCCGTGTGGACCGCGTCTGAACCACGGTAAATTCGAAGTAAGGTATGTCGACTTCAGCTACGTTATTCACGTAGCTGAAGTTGCGTACCTTACTTCGACTTGGGGGGTTAGTGTAGACCAGGCCTAAGAGACTTGAGCTGCAACAGATTAAGAGCCAGAAACCCAGGGTCATTCCCAGATCTAGATGTTCCTACCACAATTTACTCCTGGGCTGGGTTTTGGTGTAATGATAAGTCACCACCTGGGCATTGCCATGCCTGAAGATGCCACTGGTCCATCTACTTCAGTAGGCTGTCTCCAACTATGACCACTACTACTAACTCTAGAGGTAAGTATAAAAAAGTCTGAAGCGGGTAATACTGGAATAACCTACCCACAGAGGAAATTTCTTTCCAACTCCCATCCTTGATTTTGGCTTATGCCCTGAATGATGTTGGTTTATATCCCTGCCAAACTTCTGGTGTGTTTTTTTATTCTATGTAATAAAACTGGTTGTTCTCATTATCCATATAAGCGTTCAATCCTTTTCTGAATCTCACAAAGCTCTTGACCAGAGTGATATTGTCATCATCATTACACAGTTACCCCTTTATGCATTCAAGTACTGTTCAGTCTGAAGAAGTGATTCATTGTTGTTAGTTTTGTGATTTACTTTCTTTTTGGCAGAGCTGTTTAAAGCAGTTTGCTCTCCACCTTAATCTCATTAACCAGAGTCAATTCTTGAGAAAGAGTTGCATCCAAAAGCTGGGTATTGGTGCTTTGGTTGAAATTCCTGAAAGAAGGCTTTGTCTGTATGCTGTTTAACCACCTCTGTTCAAGTTCTAGAGTATATAATGGAAATAAAACCAGTTACACTAAGCAAATACCTAATGTCCATGTCATTGATTTCTCCTCCAACAGGAAAGCAACTATCAAGGCCCTGAAATCTGCTACCACTCAGAAGAGGAGCAGTATCTTATGGTTATGAGTGCTATAGGATAACCATAAAGTGCAAAAATTTATTTCTTTTATCAGTTTCAAATGTTCTAGTTTTCAGTTTAATTGAATGTTCCCTTGAAACAATGAACTAAGCTTGGTGGTCCCACAGTTCCATTTACTTCAAGCTATCTTCATCATACCTAGTAGCTCCAGAGAATTTAACTTGTCACCTGTTAAACAAGATCTTAATCTTCAACAGACTATACAAATGTGATCAAAACAGGCCTAATTCTGCCACCCTTACTCACAACAAAAAGCACCTCACACCACTTATAGCCCCACTGAAATCAGTCAGACTATGGCCTTGTCTACACTACAGAGTTTTGTCGATGCAATTTAAGCTGGCAATCAAAAACAGGTATAATTACATCGTTTGTGCATGTTCACACAGTGCTCCTTCTGTTGGCGGACCGCGTCCACAGTTGGTGCTCTAGCATCAACAGTGAGAGCCGTGCATGGTGAGTAGCTATCAGCAGCTAGGAGTTGTGGGAAGGTGGAGTGGATCACAGTGTATCATGGGTTTGGGGTCAACTTCCCATGATGCAGTTCTTTCTGTCCCAGCATTCCATGGGCTTCCGACTGCCTTTCGTGGCATTTTTCAATGTCCCATGTTTACTGTGCACCTGCCATCTCTGTCTGCTCCCTACTGTTGTGGTCACTGTTATGAACACATCGCGGATGGTCATGCGGTATATCACAAGCTCCAAATCTGAACAGGAATCAGAGTTGACTGCCCTGCTGAGTGCCATGGAAAAAAATAATACCAGATTACTTTTGGCATTCACGGAGCAGCTGAACACAGTGGACTGTCACTTTGAGGCTTGGGAAACAAGCACTGAATGATGGGATCACATCATTATACAGGTCTGGGATGACGAGCAGTGGCGGCAGAACTTTTGGATGCAGAAAGCCACCTTCCAGGAACTGTGTGCGGAGCTCACCCCACCACTGCAGCACAAGGACACCAAAACAAGAGCTGCCCTCTTAGCAGAGAAGCATGTGGTAATTGCTGTGTGGAAGCTGACAACTCCAGACTGCTACTGGTCAGTCGCGCATCAGTTTCGAGTTGGAAAGTTGACTGTTGGGGCTGTGGTAACGCAAGTGTGCAGGACCATTAATCACATCCTGCTACAAAGGACTGTGACTCTTGGCAATGTCTGTGAAATATTGGAGGGCTTTGCGGCAATGGGATTGGGGTGATAGATAGCCACGCATATTCCAGTTTTGTCCCTGGACCATCTTACAAAGGAGTACATCAATAGAAAAGGGTACTTGTCTATGGTATTGCAGGCGCTTGTGGATCACTATGGGTGTTTCATTGACATCAACGCAGGATGGTCCAGGAATGTGCATGATGCGCGCAGCTTCAGGAATACTGCCTGTACAGAAAGCTGCAAGCAGGGACTTTCTTTCCAGACCAAAATATTCCAGTGGGGGATGTTGAAATGCCCATAGTGATCCTGGGAGAACCAGTGTACCCATTACTCCCATGGCTCATGAAGCCTTACATGGGAAATCTTGACAGCAGCAAGGAGTGCTTCAACAATAGGCTGAGCAGGTGCAGAAGTACCCTAGAACATGCCTTTGGCAGATTAAAGGCACACTGGCACTGCCTTTATGTCAGGTTAGACCTAAATGAGGAAAATATTCCTGTGGTCATAGCAGCTTACTGCGCGCTCCATAATATTTGTGAGGTTAAGGGTGAACATTTTCCCCTGGGATGGAGCATGGAGGTGGATCGCCTGGCTGCTGAATTTGAGCAGCCAGATACCAAGACTATTAGAGTCGCCGAATGTGGGGTGGGGTGGGGGGGCTATTCAAATCAGGGATGCTTTGAGGTAACACTTTGACCATGGGCATCTGTAATGTGTCTTTCTATACAGCACTTTGCCATGCTTTGTTAATTTGCCACCTTGCATGAAAATTGTGATGATTCCTGACCGGGATTTAAAGTCAGCAAATGATCAAACTGCCACTATGTATTATTATCAGCAGCAACCACCATGTGTAGGAGATGAATAAATATTGGTTATCTTTCAGACAGTTTGTTCTTATTAAATACCAATTAACAACAACGAAAAAGGCTTGGTGGGAAGGAAGATAAGAGTGCAGGGTAGTGTAGGCTCTCATAGCTGTGTGTAAGTCCAGTTATCATTTTGGAAGCTGTCGGAAGCAAATGAGTGAATGGGGTACCGAGACATTCAAGGAAGTTGCAAGGAATGTGTGGGAGGAGTTTGGGGAGGACATGGAAAGCAGTTTTGTATGAGCTGTAGGGGGGACGAGTATGCATGTGTTCTGCCTGGAGTGTGATTAGCAACTTCAACTTCTCTGTTTGCTTCTCCATCATTTGTCATCCGCTCCTAGCCCTTTACAGTGGCTCCTCACTCTCCTTTCTGTCCCACCTTTCTATTTCTATACAATAATTATTGTAAACTACATCTGTTTTAACATATGAATCACTTTCTCAATGTCCCTTGGCAAGCACACATCTCAGCAAACACCCTAAACGTGGTGAGTTTGGCACTGGGGGAAAGGGGTTAGGTGTTCAAGATGGGGCAAAAGGCCTATGTGTTTTTTTTAAGAGGATCACTGCAGGTCACTAGGGACAACATTGTAAATTCTGCCACCATTTTCCACAGGCGGGAGTCATTGAAGCTGATATCTCACTCCTGAGGGTAAGCAAGGATGCAAGGGTGCATCTCCTGAATGCGTGAGGCTTCAGACCCGGTCCCTATGCTGCTTGCCTGTGTGCCTCTCTGGTCCCTGCACAAGTGATTGCCAAATGGCATGGGAAAGTTTCCTACAATGACTGAAGGAACAAAGGAGCTCTGTCAAGGAATCTTCAACAAAGGATTGGCAAGTACCTCCAGGAAAGTTTCCTAGAGATTTCTCTGGAGGATTCCTGTGAAATCTTGGTGTGCATTAACACACTGTTCTGCTGCACTGCTTAGCCTCACAGGGGAATGTGGAGCACATGCAAACACAGTTAGTCTTGTACATTTCTATCCTTTCACCCACTTCTAGAATATACAGAGAAAAAGACAGCTCTACCTCATATAACTGAGCAGCATCAACTCAACAAGATCACTTACCAGGGCTCTCCTCTCCTGCATCATGCATGCCAGAGATGGGCTGCTGGGACTGGCTAGACCCTTCCGGACTGGAAAAGAGCTCCTGACTCACCGCTCCATATCGTCCTCCAACTTCACCTCTTCATCCATGACTTTGTCCTCAGTGTTGAGTTCACTGTCTGCCACCTCCAGCTCTGCCAAAGTATCCACAGCGCTCTTGGCAGTGGAGGTGGGGTCATAGCCAAGGATGACATCCAGCTCCTTATAGAAGTGGCAGGTTTTTGGCGCAGCACCAGAGTGACAATTTGCCTCCCTTGCCTTCTGTTATGTCTGCCTCCGCTCCTTTCTCTTCACACAGCACTAATGTATGTCCCGTTTTTAGTCCTTATCCAACAAGCCATGAGAAATCTGGTTGTAGGGTATCAAAGTTCCTACAGCTGGAGCAGAGTTGGGGACTGCACAGCCTCTTCTCCCCACAGTGCCAGCAGATCCAAAAACTCAGGTGTGCTCCAAGCAGCAGAGCATTTGCTGTGTGGATCACCATGGTCTGCTGGGAAGATGAGATGTGCACTGTCCAAACCAAGGAAACAGGAAGTGGAATTTCAAAAATTCCCAGGCTTTTAAAGGGGGAGGGGCAGATACTTGTGTACCTGGGTGCAGGGCAGCAGAGTTCAAATTGCTGACCAGAGTGGTCAGGATGCGCATTTTGCAACACCTCCTGGAGGCAATTTACAGTGACATAACCAAGCGCTTTGTCTACACTGACACTTTGGCAAGTAACTATGCCACAAAAAGCTCTATGCCTCTCGATAAGGTGGTTTTATTTTGTCGGCAAAGCAGGAGAGTTTTGTCGGAAGAAGGAGCACTGCAGTGTGTACACCTCCACTGTTTTGTCGAAGAAACCTGACTTTTGTCGACAAAATTGTGTAGTGTAGACCAGTGGTTCTCAACCAGGGGCCTGGGGCCCCCTGGGGGGGGACATGAGCAGGTTTCAGGGGGTCTGCCAAGTGGGGCCAGCATTAGACTCGCTGGCACCCAGGGAAGAAAGTCGAAGCTCCCACCGCATGGGGCTGAAGCCAAAGCCTGAGCAATGTAACTTCATGGGGGGGACCCGTGGCATGGGGCCCCAGGCAATTGCCCTGTTTGCTATCCCCTAAGGCCAGCCCTGGCTTTTATGTACAGAACACCAGTCATTGTGGCACAGCTGGGCCATGGAGTTTTTATAGTATGTTGGGGGACCTCAGAAAGAAAAAGGTTGAGAACCCCTGGTGTAGACAAGGCCTGTGTGGAGTGAGGTATTACTTGTGCTCTATGTACATCCTGAAGGTCATGATGAAAGAGTATTTGATATCTTATATGTACAAAAGGCTAAAATGAATGCAAATCTTTTGGGATTTTGAAGACGTAAGTGCTGAAAATGTTTTGTGTATTAAAATGTGTTTTTCTCATTGATTACAAAGTGTTCTACAAATTAACTGTCTGTGACTTTGATCCTCAGAGCCTAGGGCCATGCAGAGTATAAGCATCATCATCGTTAAATCTGATTGGCCAACTTTTATTTTGAGCACTTGATATAGTCATTAGTGTTTAAATTAGCTGTGTGACAACACAAACATGCAAATCAGAAAGTTGAAGTATGCCACGTACACACACTACAATATGTTTAAAAGTGTGTGTGGGGGGGGAAGCAAAACAGATTCCTTAGAAGACAGGGCATTTCCCCCAATAGCTAGTTTTACCCCTATTAAAAATATATATTTCTGACATTGAACTACAAATAATTTTTGTGAAACTGACAAATGAGATTTTTTTTTTTTTACATTAGCTGACTCTCAGGCCTCTCCCATCCAATTTTTTATACTTTTTAATTAAAGATTTTACAAGTTAATACATTAGTAAAGTTGGCAAGTATATAAAATGAGAAATAAATAAAATTAAAATCTCAAATGTCACAAATTGTTATGTTGTTATTATTTAGTTGATTTTGTTAGCAAAACAAAGCAAAATGCACCTCTACCTCGATAGAACACTGTCCTCGGGAGCCAAAAAATCTTACCGTGTTATAGGTGAAACCGCATTATATTGAACTTGCTTTGATCCACCGGAGTGCGCAGTCCCGCCCCCCTGGAGCACTGCTTTACCGCGTTATATCCAAATTCGTGTTATATCGGGTCGCATTTTATCGAGGTAGCGGTGTATAATGAGTATTTTCTCAGTGGGAAAACCTGCCATTCAAAGATTGGTACAAGCATCAACTTTTGAATAATTCCTAATATTAAAATGGGGATTGCAAATTTGACATTATGGCACCAGCAATATTAGAGAGGCTTGAATATTCCTACCTAGTGCCAGTAAAGTATTGTGCTCTATCTACTGACCTTTACGCTGTCATTAAAATACTGTAAATCTGTTTCTGCTCTGGTTCTCCCTAAATTGCACCATCCTTTGAATCATATATCCCTTGACTGCCTAGCTCTTGTGATATATTCTAATAATACTTCATCAGGATGGGGTCACTTTGATGATGTGTTACTCAAAAAGGGATCAGTTCCAGCAATTTAATTAAGCAACATGCACTACGAGTATGCTTTTCCTCCTGAACTTTGCCTTTCAGGCAAGTGACCTTTGATAGAGGATCATCAGCTCTTCTTTTCTCAATACCTGGCCTCAAGCAATCCTAATGTAGTCCTACATCCTCAAGGCAATGTGTCACCAATATTAGACCAGTGTTTTCCACAATGCTTTCTATTCCCGGAGAATGTTTTTCTTCCTCTATCGAGCTGTCCTCACTACAACTGTGATTCTGTAACTGCTTAAAGGTGGAGTCATTTCACGTAACAGTGGGAGCTGCGATCGGCCGAACCTGTGGATGCTGCAGGTAAACAAACCGGCCCGACACCCTGGCAGACCATGTACCAAAGCTTGCCAATCCCTGGTTTAGGATGACAAAGAAAGGATGGAGAGAAGAGGGAAGAAGCGAAAGATCATGTCACAAACTGAAATGCATTAGTGCTACAAAAAATAATGTAAAACATAATGTAAAACTGCTCAACACTAATAAAGTTTGCTACTTAAAATCATTCTGTATTTTGCAAAGTTTATAACATGGCCTATTTGGATCATATTTTAATTCTTTATCCTAGATGTTTTATGTCTAACACAATCTTACAAAGGCTTTGCCCTAATTACTTAAAATAGTTCTCCCATACTAATGTAAGGATTTCAATTTTACACCTACTGGATTATAAAGCCACAACAGCAGGCTGTGTGTGTGTGATTACTTTCTCAACCTGGATTTTAAACCACTTTAAAACAGGCTTAGTAAGTTTTCTAAATTTTGATTTACTTATTTAGTTAGTTTTAACTCCTTATAGTAATTTAAATGACCACATCTCTGGCTATGCTATTTTATATACTTAATTTAGACCAGAGGTCCCCAAACTGTGGGGCGTGCCAGAGGAACAGGGGGCAGGGAGGGAATGCCCGGGGCCCCAGGTGCTGGCCCGGAGCCCAGAACTCCACACCCGGTGCCCCATCCCCCAGCCGAGGCTCTGCTCCCAGCCCCACATCGACTCTCAGCTGTGGCCCCAGCCTTGGCCCCCTTACCCCTGTCCATGCTCCCCATCCCAGAGCCACAGCCCAGCTCCTGGCCCTGGCTCCAGGTTGGGGGATGCAGACAGGGGAAAGAGGTAAAAAGTTTGGGAACCACTGATTTAGACAGAGTAATGCTTAATTCAGTTGGTAAATATACATTCAAAAAAAGAAAGTATAATAATAATAATAACAATAATACCTAGCTCTTATATAGTGCTTTTCGTTAGTAGATCTTGAGGTATATTACAAAGGAGGTATCACACTCAGACATTTTATAGATAGAAACTGAGGCACAGAGCAGTGTAGTGAGTTGCCCAAGGTCACCTAGCAGGTCAATTTATTTATTTAGCATGTGCATAGACGTCTAGCCAAGTGATGGCACCTTCAGTGGCGTGATGCAGTTCTTCTAGGCCACAGCTGAACCTAGTCAGCAGGCATTCATTGACAATGTGCGCCGTTGTCTGTGTTGCGCCACAGACAAAGGGCTGTCACGAAGGCCCCGGCGATACTGGTTGGCTGCACAGAGACCTTGCCTGTTCCAGAACCTGTTCAACAGGGACCATTGGCGAAGGGGCTGATGGTTTAAAAAGGTCATTGTGAAGTGGCAGGCTTGAGTTGGCACGTACTTGCTCCAGTAACTTTCCAGTGGCAACCTTTCGTCTGATATGAGGAGCAATATTGCTTAGAACTGGAAGCCATGGGAGTGAAGTCGGACGCAGGGTGCCAGAGATGGCAGCATGTAACTGCGTATCCACCAGTTTGGTGTGTGATGATCAACTCCAAATTGGTGCGCAGGACTCCGCCACCAAATACGAGGTGGCAAGAGCTGACGTCTGCAAAGTTGGAGCATGTGCATCCCATGACAAACCTGCCAGTTTGCTAAGAAGATTGTTGTGCATCTTAACTTTAGCTGCTGTCTTCTTCAGGTGGGCATGGTAACTCAGTGAGTGGTCTAAGGTCACATCTAGAAAGACCAGTTCTACTTCATACTTCACCTTCTGACCATTCAGATAAACATTAAGTTATTGGGTTGTGCTGGCATGATGAAGATGGAACAAACTGGAGACTGTTTTAATGATACTTGGCTGGAGGCGCCAAGTCTTACAGTAATCAGCTAACTTGGTCATGTCCCGGTTTAAGGTGGCATCAAGCTCATGAAACGTGGAGACGACAGAGCAATGGGTTACCCCAGGGCTCTGTGTTTTCTCCAACCCTATTCAACCTTTACATCAATGACCTGCCAACAACGGAGTCACGAAAGTTCATTTACGCAGATGACATCTGTTGTGGTACCCAGGGCTGGACGTTTCACAAGCTTGATGCCACCTTAAACCGGGACATGATAAAGCAGGTCAGTGACAGAGTTAGACAGACCTCTGTCTCTTCAGCTTGGGACATGGCCACTATAGTCAAACAATCTGTAGTGGCTCTACTCAAGTAACAACCTCTTGTGGTATCTTGCTGCAGCCTCAAGTCCCTTTTGTCAGGGCAGCCATAAAATTGGAGGGGACTAACCCCACAATATTTCTGTAGATTAATCTCACAGTTCACTCACTGCTTGGGTGCTCCTCAGTTGTCTCTCTCATTCACGGATGCAGTGCTTCTTCCCCAGTGGCTGTCTGGCACCTAATCATGCTCCCCTCATGTAGGGAGGCTTCTAGCTTCTGCCTCTGAGAACCTTAGGACCAGAATGTGGGATTAGGAGGGTTCTGGGTTGCTGATGTTTCCACAGCACCAATGGAAAGTTAGGCTGAATTTCTCCTGGAGGACCCTGTGGATCTAGGCTCTACAGGAAGTACCACCCAGCAGGGTCTGAGTGCCAGCCCCTCAGATCACTGATTGGTTGATGCTAGTATTTAAACCAGGAAGTCATCATGGTGAGGTGTCTGAGCAACAAAGCAGACTACCGGGCTGCTTCTGCTACAGACCCTGCTTGCTGTAAACCCTAGACTCCAGCTTCTGACCGTGGTTCAACCTCAACTTTGCTATTTAGTTGTTGTCTATCACCTGGCATCTGATCCCGACTTCCTGATATCCTGACCCAGCTTTACCCCAATTCTGCTATTCGCCTGCCACCTGCAACATGGTGCCTGATCCTGACTTCCTGACCCCACTACTCATTTCCTGACCACAACTTAGCATCTGACTGGTGCATGCAGGCTACCCATGGTCCGGCTCTGATACTGCCTCTTCACCAGTCAGCCCTGAACTGAGCCAGTTTCTCTCCTTTTCTTCCCCCACCAGGCCTGACACTGGCTGTAGCTTTAGCAGTGCAAGACTAGCTGGGCTCTCTTTAACTCTTTCTGTGTTGGTGTGCTGCACTACTAAACTGCACTACTAAAGTTAGACATTTTAAAAATCATCAGGTCTGAATAACTTGTATCCAAGAGTTTTAAAAGAGTTGCTGAGGAGTGCTCTGGACTGTTATTGTTGATTTTCAGTAAATCTTGGAACACTGGGGAAGCTCCAGAAGACTGGAAGAATGCTAGTGTTGTGCCAATATTTTAAAAGGGTAAATGGGGTGACAGATAATTATAGGACTGTCAGTCGGATATTGATAATGTAGCAGATGACTCAATCAATGAAGTGTAGGAATGCATAGCTCCCAAACTGTCAGCCCATGGTTACGGCACACTGTTTCCATGGCTACAAGGCAGGAGTGGCCTTCAACCCAGTGTCTGTGTTTGGGAAACTTCTTGGCTGATTTGTTTGTCTCCCTCGCAGCTGGCCTTCACGTGCTCAAGATATGGGTTTACTATCTTATGTAATTGTACACTGCATGCCTCTTCTATGCGCAAGAATTCAACCACTTAGAAGTGTTGTAAACAGAGTAAGGAAAGAAATAAAAACCCCAGGAAAAGTTTTCCTGGGAGGCTTTTGGCTTGAGGCTTTTGAAGCTGAGAGGCTTTCTGGCTACCACAGACCTGGCGTTCTGTTTCCTTTCTTCTGTCGTCGCCACAATGAAGAATTAAAGGAGGGTAATATAATTAATGCCAATCAACATGGGTTTATAGAAAACAGATCCTGTCAAACTAACTTGGTGTCTTTTCTTGATGACATTACAAGTTTTGTTGGTAAAGGTAATAGTTTTGATGTAATAAATTTAGACTTTTGTAAGGCATTTGGGACTTGATAACACATGACATGTTGATTAAAAAATACTAGAAATATATAAAATTAACATATCACACATTAAATGGATTAAAACTGGCTAACTGACAGATCTCAAAATGTAACTGTACACCCAGAAATATCATTGAACAGCTGTTTTTCTAGTGGGGTCCTGCAGAAAATGGTTCTTGACCCTTCACTGTCTAACATTTTTATTAATGACCTGGAAGAAAACAAAAATTCACTGTTAAAGTTTTCAGGTCACAACAACTGGGGGAGTGGTAAATAATGAAGAGGACAGGTTACTGATTTAGAGTGATTTGGATTGTTTGGTAAGATGGGCACAAGCAAACAATATGTTTTAATATGGCTAAATTAAAGTGTATACATCTTGGGACAAAGAATGTAGTCATTAGGCATAGAGTCATAGAGTCATAGACTTTAAGGTCAGAAGGGACCAATATGATCGTCTAGTCTGACCTCCTGCACAATGCAGGCCACCTGCGTTCTAACCCACCCACTCCCGCAACAAACCCCTAACCTATGTCTGAGCCACTGAAGTCCTCAAATCATGGTTTAAAGACTTCAAGGTGCAGAGAATCCTCCAGCGAGCGACCTGTGCCCCATGCTGCAGAGGAAGGCGAAAAACACCGAGGGCCTCCGCCAATCTGCAGTGGAGGAAAATTCCTTCCAGACCCCAAATATGGTGATCAGCTAAACCAGGGGTCGGCAACCTCTGGCAAGTGGCTCGCCAGGGTAAGCACCAGTTTGTTTACCAGCCGCGTCCACAGGTTCGGCCGATCGCAGCTCCCACTAGCTGTGGTTCGCCGCTCCAGGCCAATGGGGGCTATAGGAAGCGGCGCGGGCTGAGGGATGTGCTGGCCGCGGCTTCCTGCCACCCCCATTGGCCTGGAGCGGCGAACTGCAGCTAGTGGGAGCCGCGATCGGCCAAACCTACTGACACGGCTGGTAAACAAACTGGCCCGGCCCGCCAGGGTGCTTATCCTGGCAAGCCATATGCCAGAGGTTGCCGACCCCTGAGCTAAACCCTGAGCATGTGAGCAAGACTCACCAGCCAGACACCCAGGAAAGAATTCTCTGTAGTAACTCAGATCCCACCCCATCTAACATCCCATCACAGGCCATTGGGCATATTTATCGCTAGTAGTCAAAGATCAATTAATTGCCAAAGTTAGGCTATCCCATCATACCATCCCCTCCATAAACTTATCAAGCTTAGTCTTGAAGCCACTGCTCCCCTTGGAAGGCTGTTTCAGAACTTCACTCCTCTGACGGTTAGAAACCTTCGTCTAATTCAAAGTCTAAACTTCCTGATGGCCGGTTTATATCCATTTGTTCTTGTGTCCACATTGGTACTGAGCTTAAATAATTCCTCTCCCTCCCTGGTATTTATCCCTCTGATATATTTATAGAGAGCAATCATATCTCCCCTCAGCCTTCTTTTGGTTAGGCTAAACAAGCCAAGCTCTTTGAGCCTCCTTTCATAAGACAGGTTTTCCATTTCTCGGATCATCCTAGTAGCCCTTCTCTGTACCTGTCCCAGTTTGAATTCATCCTTCTTAAACATGGGAGTCCAGAACTGCACACAGTATTCCAGATGAGGTCTCACCAGTGCCTTGTATAACGGTACTAATACCTCCTTATCTCTACTGGAAATAACTCGCCTAATGCATCCCAAGACCGCATTAGCTTTTTTCACGGCCATATCACATTGGCGGCTCATAGTCAACCTGTGAACAACCAATACTCCAAGGTCCTTCTCCTCCTCTAATACTTCTAACTGACGAGTCCCCAGCTTATAACAAAAATTCTTGTTATTAATCCCTAAATGCATGACCTTTCACTTTTCACTATTAAATTTCATCCTATTACTATTACTCCAGTTTACAAGGTCATCCAGATCTTCCTGTATGATATCCCGGTCCTTCTCTGTATTAGCAATACCTCCCAGCTTTGTGTCATCCGCAAACTTTATTAGCACACTCCCACTTTTTGTGCCAAGGTCAGTAATAAAAATATTAAATAAGATTGGTCCCAAAACCGATCCCTGAGGAACTCCACTAGTAACCTCCCTCCAGCCTGACAGTTCACCTTTTAGTATGACCCGTTGTAGTCTCCCCTTTAACCAGTTCCTTATCCACCTTTCAATTTTCATATTGATCCCCATCTTTTCCAATTTAACTAATAATTCCCCATGTGGAATCGTATCAAATGCTTTACTGAAACCAAGGTAAATTAGATCCACTGTGTTTCCTTTATCTAAAAAATCTGTTACCTTCTCAAAGAAGGAGATCAGGTTGGTTTGGCATGATCTACCTTTTGTAAAATCATGTTGTATTTTGTCCCAATTACCACTGACCTCAATGTCCTTAACTACTTTCTCCTTCAACATTTTTTCCGAGACCTTGCATACTACAGATGTCAAACTGACAGGCCTGTAGTTACCCAGATCACATCCTAAATAGGAACTATGTTAGCAATTCTCCAGTCATATGGTACAACCCCTGAGTTTACAGATTCATTAAAAATTCTTGCTAATGGGCTTGCAATTTCATGTGTCATTTCCTTTAATATTCTTGGATGAAGATTATCTGGGCCCCCTGATTTAATCTCATTAAGCTGTTCGAGTTTGGCTTCTACCTCGGATGTGGTAGTATCTACCTCCATATCCTCATTCCCATTTGTCATACTGCCATTATCCCTAAGCTCCTCATTGGCCTCATTAAAGACTGAGGCAAAGTATTTGTTTAGATATTGGGCCATGCCTAGATTATCCTAAAGCTTCACTCCATCCTTAGTGTTTAGCAGTCCCACTTCTTTCTTTGTTTTCTTTTTATTTATGTGGCTATAGAACCTTTTACTATTGGTTTTAATTCCCTTTGCAAGGTCCAACTCTACATGTTTTTTGGCCTCTCTCATTTTATCCCTACATGTTCTGACCTCAATAAGGTAGCTTTCCTTGCTGATCCCTCCCATCTTCCACTCCTTGTAGGCTTTATGCTTTTTTCTTAATCACCTCTCTGAGATGATTGCTCATCCAGCTTGGTCTACAACTTCTGCCTATGAATTTTTTCCCCTTTCTTGGATGCAAGCTTCTGATAGTTTCTGAAACTTTGACTTGAAGTAATTCCAGGCCTCCTATACCTTTAGATCCACAAGTTCTTCAGTCCAATCCACTTCCCTAACTAATTTCCTTAATTTTTTTAAGTTAGCCCTTTTGAAATCAAAAACCCTAGTCACAGATCTATTTTCGTTTATCCTTCCATTTAGTTTGAACTGAATTAGCTCATGATCGCTTGAACCAAGGTTGTCCCCTACAACCATTTCTTCTATGAGGTCTTCACTACTCACCAAAACCAAATCTAAAATGGCATCCCCTCTTGTTGGTTCAGCAACTACTTGGTGAAGGAATCCATCAGCTATCACATCCAGGAAAATCTGAACCCTATTATTATTACTAGCACTTGTCCTCCAGTCTATATCTGGGAAGTTAAAGTCTCCCATGATCACACAATTCCCATTAGTATTTACTTCATTAAAAACATTAAAGAGGTCTCTATCCATATCCAAATCAGATCCCGGTGGTCTATAGTACAGCCCAAGCACTATTCCAGGGGAGGCTCTTGTAGCTTTCTTCCCCAATGTGATTTTTGCCCAGACAGACTCTGTCTTATCCATTCCATCACTTCTTATTTCTTTACAGTCTTCCTCATCATTGATATACAATGCTACTCCACACCTTTGCCTTTATTTCTATCTTTCCTAAACAGCACACACCCTTCAATACCTGTACTCCGGTCATGACTACTATTCCACCATGTTTCTGTTATTCCTATAATATCTGGTTTCACTTCCTGCACCAGTAACTCTAGTTCCTCCATTTTGTTACCTAGGCTCCTTGCATTGGTATACAAACATCTTAATTTTTGCTGTTTGACTTTGCTCACATTCTTTACTTGATTAGGCACAGACATTCTACCACCAGTATCATTTATTAGACTGGTATCTACACTACCCTTCCTCCTTATGTCCATTCTCCTACCCACGGCTGTATCCTTTCTTATTTCGTTTTCTTCCCTCTGAATGTTAAAATCAAGTGTGGAGATTACCTGGACATCTCCCAACCATCTCCCCCAGATTCCTAGTTTAAAGCTCTCTTAATCAATTGTGCCAGCCTCCATCCTAGAAGTCTATTTCCCTCCCTACTCAGGTGAAGTCCATCCCGAGAGAACAGTCCTGTGTCCATGAATGCCTCCCAGTGGCCATACATCCCAAAGCCCTCCTTATAGCACCACTGCCTGAGCCATATCTTGATCATCATAATCTTGTCACTCCTTTGTTGCCCTTCTCTAGGAACAGGCAGAATCCCACTGAAGATCACCTGAGCCTCGATTTCCTTGAGCGCCTTCCCCAGCCTGGCATAGTCTCCCTTGATACGTTCCAGCGAGAATCTAGCTGTATCATTTGTTACCACATGAAGCACAATCAGTGGATTCTTTCCCGCTCCCGTTAGGATCCTCTTCAGCCTCAGGTCCACATCCCGTATCTTAGCACCCGACAGACAGCACACCCTTCTGTTCTCCGGATCAGCTTTAGTTACAGGCCTGTCTATTCTTCTCAGTAAGGAGTCCCCAATCACGTAGACCTGCCTTTTCCTGGTGATGGTGCGATTCTCGGCTCTATCCCCTGTTCCCTCTGGCTGCTAGTCCTCTCGATTCCTATTCTCCCTTGCAATCCTCCGCAATCCATCCCGTATCCTCCTGGGGCTCATATTTGGTGTCATTATCTCCATTGCCTCTTCCCCTCTTCCTATAGAGCTAGCTGCTCTTCTCTTCTTCCTTGCCCTCTCACCTTCAGTGACCACCTCCCGTGCCCTTTCTTCATTTTCCAACTCCACAAACCTGTTCCTGAGCTCTATTTCTCCTTCACTAGCCCGTCTTTTCCTCTGCCTGGTTCTCTTAGTCACATGCTTCCACTGTCCACTTACCTCACCCAGCAGTATCCCCTCAGAGTTCTTTGGTCCTGCTTCCATCTGCCAGTCTGAGCTTTTCCCTTCAGCTTCCTCATATCTTTGCTCCACCATCTGCTCGAATCCCCTTCTAAACTCAACCAGAGTTTCCACCTGCATCTCCAATCCCCAGATCTTTTCTTCCATCAGCTCTATCAGGCGACACTTCATGCAGACGAAACTCTTTTCCGGTACCCCCTCCAGGATCATGTACATACCACAGCTTCCACATCCAGTCATCTTCATTGTGTCTTCCACTGCTTGGGTCACTACCACTGCTGCCTCTGTATCTGTCATAGCCTTCCCACCTAAGTCCTGTTAGTCTGGGAAACACAAACCAAACCAAAACACCACCACTCACAGCAAAACAAACCCCCCAGTGAGCACCACAACACTGCCAGAACACCACACACTCCCTTCATTAGCCTGTCTGTTCCCCTGCTTGGTTCTCCTAATCTTTCTCCCAAACTCCCTTTGCAAACTCCCACTCAAACTCTCCTGTTTACAGCTCTGTTTGTTGCCTCCTATGCCACTGCAGCTGTCTGTGCTGCTGCCTGACTGGCTGGCTACCTTTATAGGACCCCTAATCAGAGAAGTCCTGCCCCCTAATCAGGGCTCAGCTTCTCTCCCAGCACACTGCCCCTACCAGCCTCTACAAATGTCTTCTCCTCCAACAGAACTCCCTCTCAAACTCCCAAAGAATCTATCCTGGGAAGCAGTGACTCTGAAAAAGATTTGGGGGTCATGGTGGATAATAATCAGCTGAAAATGAGCTCCCGGTGCAATATTGTGGCCAAAAGGACCAATGTAATCCTTAGATGCATGAACAGGGGGCTGTCAAGTAGAAATAGAGAGTTTATTTAACCTCTGTATTTGGCACTGATGCAACTGCTGCTGGAATATTGTGTCCACTTCTGGTGTCCAGTTCAAGAAGGATGTTAATAAATTGGTAAGAGTTCAGAGAAGAACAATGAGAATGTTTAAAGGATTAGAAAACATGTTTTATAGTAATAGACTCAAAAAATCTCAATCTATTTAGCTTAACAAAGACAAGGGTAAGGGGTAATTGCAGTCTACAAATAACTATACGGGGAACAAATATTTCATAATGGGCTCTTCAATCTAGCAACAAAAGATATTACACAATCCAATGGCTGGAAGTTGAAACTAGGCAGATTCAGATTGGAAATAAGGCATACATTTTTAACAGTGCCAGTAATTAACCACTGGAACAACTTACTAAGGGTCAAGGGAATTCTCCATTACTGACCATTTTAAAATCAAGGTTGGATGTTTTTTCTAAAAGATCTGCTCTAGAAATTATTTTGGGGAATTCTATGTCCTGTGTTATACAGGAAGTCAGACTGAATGATCACAAAGGTCCCTTGAATCCATGAATCTATGAAATCCCTTATATTCCCACCAAAGCCTTCTCCTTCACATATATCCATGTCATAGTTAACAACTCTACCATCCCTCCAGTGCTCCATGGCAGAAATATAAGTATCATAAGCATTTCTCTCTCATTTTCCCCCCATGTATGGACTTGCTAATTCTTACGATTTCAAAATCTGTCCCTTTCTCTCCAATACTATTGCAAAATTGATCTTCTCTAGCATTTTTTTTTACAATTTCCTTCCTTCTGACTTCCCAGACTCTCACATCACACTGTCAAGTCAACAAGCTGTCTTTAATATTATGTTCCGCACTCCCTACTCCAATAGTGTCTGATAGCTCTTTCAGAAACTGCACTCTCTCTTTTTACATCACACTCAGATTTCTCATACTCACCTTCATAGTTCTGCTTTTATTGCCATGCTCTCACTTGTAAACTATGCTCTGCCAATCTGGTGCACTCTTTGTCTCCTTCTCCCACTAGTTGGTCTGTGCCTTTTTCCATGCAACCATACTACTTCCATGCAACCATACTTAGCTCCTAGATACTGTGCACCACGAAACCCCATTCTCCTTCAACTCTCCACCCAGCAACCCAGCTTTCCACAACTGTCCTGCATCTTAGCGTTCAGTCGAAGCACCACATATCCGTTAAATTATTTTTCACAGAAAAGTCTAAATAGGAGCTAACAAACTCTGCACATACAATTAAACACATCCCATGATCTTTTACTGTTGTAAACATCATTCTCCCAAATTTTCTGGCCCCTCTCTTTGTTTATTGTCATCCTTCACTGTGTTGTGTCTAAACTAGATTCTAAAATATTTGGGGCAGTCATGTGTTATGTTCTTTGTCTGTAAAGTGACTCACATACTAATAGCACTGTAAATAAATCAACAAATATTAGTAATGACCTCTTGTATTGTAAAATTTGAGGACATCCTTGGATCAAGATGTCAACTGAGTCAAGTGCCAGAAATTTTGCAAGGCAAAGGAAGAATCTCTTTCCTCCTTTTTTTAAATTGCTTGGGCCTGTTCAGATGAGGGGAAGACCTCATATTAACAGGCAAGCCAAAGAGCATCAGCAGTAATAGTGAAGAAGATCAGTGTAGCGGCACTTTTGATATTAGTTGCTTATTTCGTATTCAGAATTTGCATCTCTTGGGGATTCTTTTGACAGACACTAAAGAGAGAGATGCTAAAGCAGCACATTAAAATGCTGTTTGTCACTCTAGGCATGTTTTGGTTTGTTGTTCAACTCAGTTCATTTGAATGATACAACTAGAAAATGCAAAAACATTGTTTTGTGGAGCCCAGATTTTGACCTCGGAACATACGCAGTATCATCTGTCAATTTCGCTATTTATTTCTTTGCTTAGAGCTACAGTATAGTTTGTGGCTGGGAGGGAAGGAGAGTATATATCAATATTTTAATTTATTGGAGCTAATTCCTGCTGCCACTGAAGTCAATGGGGAAACCGTAATAGGCTCCAATGGAAACAGGATCTGATCATGTTGGATGCAACAGTGTTGCTAGTCCTCTACAGGAATTCATCTGAAAAAGTAAAGTCTGCAGCACTATTCTATCTCCCCTTTGCTGGTGCAATAAACCTTTCATTTACCATACTTAATACAACAACAACAAACATACAAAACAACAACAACAACAATAATAATAATAATCTATCCATGGTACTGATATGGCCCCCATCACTCTAGTATGTCACCACCTCATAATCTTTAATGTATTTGTCCTCACAAAATCACTCTGAGGTAGGGAAGGGATATTATACCCATTTTACAGTTGAGGAATGAAGGTACAGAGAAAATTAAGAACTATATTTGTAGAGGTATTTCAGGCACCTAACTCACCTTAATTTAAATGTCATCTATCCAATGCCACATGGAATGGCTGTAGCAGAGCAGGATTGAACCACTATCTCCTACAGCCCAGCCTACCATGTAAACCTCTGGATTTGGTTCACCATCATAAATATTGTTATCTCAGGTGTAGTTACTGCTACTGACCTTCCCTTTATTTTGTTCATTTCTATTCCCTCTTCCTCTATATGATATTGCAGTCCATCTCCACTTTGCTCCTGACCTTTCTCCCTCTTGCACATAGTTAGTCATGTTGTGTGCTCACTATCACATGTAGTGATGAGCTCCAATGCAAAATTCAGATCCAAATCTATCTTTCATATACAACTAAGTTAAAAAATGCTTGGATCTGGGGATTCGGGTTGAACCATTAGAAAGACAGGGAGCACTGGAAAACTTTATATCCAGATCCAGGCACAGATTTCAAACACCCCCAAATTTCAGGGCTGGTCAGAGGTTTGGTTCAGTCCCAATTCTATTCATTAAGGACCATTTCCTGAAGTTTTTAGTCATATTGTCTGAGTGCCTCCAGTAGTTTATTAAATGATATGACTAACATCTGTCACGTGGTTAATTCTTTCTCTTATCCTATCCCCGAGGGGAAAATTGTGTATGCAGGTTAGTGTTTTGGTTTGAGGGTGGGGTTTTTTTAGTTTTGTTTATGTACATACTGAGATGTGTTTATATTAGAGAAGGGTTGAAGAAGTGAGCCTGGCATTTGAAGTGGAAAGTGGTGAAGTTTGTGATGGTCCTTTTTCCTGTAGGAGTTCATTCCACAGTGTCGGACCAGCCCCTGAGAGAATTCTCTCTCCTCCATAGCCAATCTTTACCTTTGATGTAGAAAGTTCCATTGTCCATGAGGACTGGATTTGTCTACCAAGGTCCTCGTTGCAGAACTTTAGGTGGTCTTGCAGGTATCATGGGCCAAAGCCCTTAAGTGTCTTGAGATAAGGACTGAGACGTTAAACTGGATACTCTAGAGGCTAGGTTTTCACTTTCTTCACTACTGCCCTACTAGTGAACTATACTGCATGTCATTCCAACATTCCCCCCATTCACTTTCTTTGATAAAAAACAAAAACAACTGATTTGCTTAGAAGATAATTTTTGTGGAATTCCACACTATTTTGCTTTCTAATCACACACCTAATTTATTTTGTAAATTTTCAAGTTATGCAGTGAATATTTCACAAAGCAAAACTAGAAAGTATCTCATTAAAATATCTTTGCACGAAAGAGTTCAATCTTTTAAAGTGTGATTATTATACACACTGCTGTCACTTTGATCAATTTTACATGTGATCCTCATTTTGAGTTAATTGCTAATCTTTGTCTTTTTTTTTTAAGGAAAACAATCTTTTATCCGTTTTAAAATGTTGCGTATTTTTTACCAGTTCCTTTATTTAATATTTGGAGGGCTACATGTCTGTTGGTTAGGATTTAACTCACAGACCCTACATAGATCCAACTGTACTGCTAACATTCAACACACTACTAAATGATGGGGAAAGACTGAGGGCTATTTCACTCCATCCAAAGCCAGATATTCTTCTTGATTTGGGTGCAGAGACACCCATATGAAAGAAAAGTAAGTCCCTGTGATGATCACGTGGTGGGCTGGCTC
The DNA here is from genome assembly GCF_002925995.2 of Terrapene triunguis. Lineage (NCBI taxonomy): Eukaryota > Metazoa > Chordata > Testudines > Emydidae > Terrapene > Terrapene triunguis. The sequence goes on along the minus strand of NW_020664368.1, from coordinate 15,167,827 downwards.
TTGGTCCCATTCTCTGGCTCTTGGCCCTATATGTCTCCTTTTCTCAAAATGCTGGCTCACTGGTCAAAGTGTCAAGGATCATGGCTAGCTAACTAATTCCCTATGAATTCTATTCTCTGTTGAGAGGGCATCAAACAATGACCAGTTTCTCTAAGAAAAATGTTTTGCTGTTCAGGAAGGATTTGAACCATGATCACTTTAGTCTTCACAGGAAAATGCTTTGCAGAAAGCAGTATTTAGGGGCTAGGGAGATCTTCTCCGGACAACCCTCGGGCCTGATTTTTTTGACAAGGGGACTTTAATTGGGTCTTCCTATGAGCTAGGACAATTTACACCAGTAAAGGATCTGCCTTTATAAACTTAAAAAGATGAAGAATGGAGATATACCAGAGTAATACTGAAGTTACACAATTGCTAATCAGGGCCCTGACATTCAGAATCACAAACTTAACCAAGTTTGGATGGGAGTTCAGAGCCAGGATTTTGATTCACAACCATCTCCAGTAATGGTGCAAAAGAGAAAATGTTGATTGCTCCTATTTTAGAGGCTTTTTTTGTGGGGAAGGGGTGTTAACAAAAAGGAAAACTTTAAAAAGTAAAAAAAGGAAGAATAATGGGAGTGTTCTCATTAAGGTGACTAAGGCACATCACAAATTGTAGCTTCCTTGTCAGAAAGCATTAGCCAAAGACAAGGTTGCGTTCATGCACCCATGCAATTTCTTATTAGCCTATGCACAAGCTTATCTGTCTATAGTTTCATCAAACTAGTCATAGATCACTGCTGGCAATAACAGCAGATATTGCTACACTACTTGTTTATACTGACTGCACTGGCTTTTTAGAGTCTCATTTTAGAGTCTCATCTTAAATTCTGTTAATATGCCTGATGAGCTGCCAGTCTAGAGGTATGGGAAGTTTACCAATTACAAACAGTTAAAGGGTGCAATCAATTTTTAATAGGGAGTTCCTTTTAAAAATCATGATGAAGCCATAATATGACCCAGAGACTTGAGATTCAAAATGTGATCTACTTTAAAAGCATTGTAAACTTATAGGAAATATTCTTCGTCTTTCATATATCTAGTCTTTTAAAATGTATACCAGACATCACTGAGTCTATTAAAAGCCACTGTTTTGTACGTCATACATTAGACTATATCTTGCTTTCCTTCTGAACAGGGTCATATAGTACTGTATGGCTGGCAAAACAAATCAGCATATTTCAGCTTTTTAAGTTCAATTAAAAGGATGACAACATATTCCATATGTAAGAATTCTGAGGTATGCTCCAGTTCCAAAAGGAGGATGTATCATCCAGATCCACATTTCTTCCATGTTTGTCTTCATAGAACCACAGACACAGGAACATGGGATTGACACCACACACACACACAAAATGAATGGAACTATCACTAAACCAACGCTAATCCATAGCATCCGAGCTATGGAATTGTCTGTCTACATGCAATTTTATAGTCTTAGCTAAATCAAAGATCCATATGGAATCTCTGGGATCCCTGTATAAGATTTGTGATGCTTCCTGCAGAGCTCTGTGTGATGCTAGCAATTCAGGTGCCAGCTCATGTCAAGGCCCTGGGTCTCACTAAACACTGACAAATACATAGCTGGAAACCAGTCTGGCTTATCTGTGGGTTAGTATAGTTAAAATAAATATCAGTGTTATATGAATGTGTTTAGAGTTTAGACTTTATGGAATGCTTGTAGAAGGCTTCATGTATTAATCCTATGTATAATAACTGTATTCCATGCTTAAGTGTTTGCTCTATAACTGTAAAAATTTGTTCTGAAAGTGTGTAACTCACCAAACAGGAAAAAAAACTTCACCTAATGCAAAATGCTGAATTCCTACGAAATATGTTATCTCCTGCTCATCAGGAAGGACTATTGAATCCAAATAGGCCATTGTGGAACAAAGACTTGTCAATTGCTCCCCCTACCCACCCATGAAGAGGTTACCTGCAGAAGCACTAGTCCCATCAGTTTGAGCTCTAAGAAGGTGTGGGGGGGAATAAAAATCTCTGACAAAAAGGAATTGGAATCTTTTTATGCTGTTTGGACTCTAAGGGGCAAATATTCCTAAACATAAGCATGAGATCCCCAAGACTAACTTGGGTTAGCCCTAATGAATATATAGAGCTGGCATATTTCAGCAGATCTATCACCACGCAAAACCTAGGATTACAACTCATTTTTGTGTGCATGTTTATCTGTTTTAGCCTTGTAAATAACTCTAATTTCTTTTTCTTAGTTAGTAAATCCTTAGTTAGTTTCCTATAGGATTGGCTACAAGCATTGTCTTTGCTGTGAGATCTAAGGTGCAAATTGACTTGTGGTAAGTGACTGATCCCTTGGGACTAAGAGTAACCTGAATATTTTGTGATCTTTGGTGTAAAGTGACCATCTATCATGGAGTCAAGCTTGCTTTGGTGGCAAGATAGATCGGAATGCCCAAGGGGACTGTTTATTATTCCTGTATAATGTCTGAGGAGTTTTCACTTAATGGTTGGTTGGTGAAATCTAAGTATAGAACTCAAAACCAGTTTGGGATTTGTGCCCTGCATTTTAGCAGTCTGCACTGAGGTTGGTATTCTCACTCATGAGCCACTCCAGACAGCATGGCACCCTGGATCTATCAAGCAATGAACAGAGTACGCAGTGGGACACACACAGGAAATTTTCTTTGGTGAGAAAAAGAATGTTGATACCAAAATTAGACATGTTATGAAAAGGAAATATATTTTAAGCTTCCAAAAATGTGGATTATATACACTATGTCAAAATAAAAATGAAAATCAATAACAATACTATATTAATATTGTACCCTGCTCATTTGGTGCAATGATTCAAAAGTGTTTTACAAGCTTCTTCCACCACTAAAATGCAGCCACCTCTGGGGTGGAATGTGGCATCTGTTTAACAGTGCATATCAACCCTAGATAAAAATTTAAGGCAAGAAGTGCAAAAGAATATAATATCTAATTCATCCTTGTTTAGTCTGTCTTTTCTTGTGCATTTAGACTGTAAGCCTTCTGGGGTGGAGACCTATTATCTATTATCAATCTCCTAACATAATGTGCATTTAACACACTGTATAAGGATATGATCTTGTTTCCATTGCAATCAATGAGAAAACTCCTAATAATAACCAGGATTTTTCAACCTGTGGGTCGGGACCCAAAATTGGGTCACCAGACTGCTTCAAAGAGTCCCTTGGTAGCTCCTGTTCCACAGGGCTGGCTGCACTTGCCTTCCTGCTCCAGGCATTGCAACCTGTGGGCAGGGACAAACCTGAGCAGTGCTGTGACCCCGGAGGCTGAAACGCCTGAAGCAGACAGCCAAGCCCTGCCAGCCCCACAGCACAGGGAACTGCAGGAGCGCCACTGTGGGATGAATGCTAGGCATGACCCAATGCCCCCAGAGGGCAGGAGGACCAGACCAAAATCACCCCAGGGCCTCCACCCCCAGACTCTTTACTGTGTCATGATAGGCCATAAACATTTGATCCACTGTCTTACACCATGCTTAATGACTGGTTTAAGACAGGTGGCAGATTGCCACTTGCTGACTCAACAATGCAATCCCTCTTCAGCATACTGAGTTTTCCTTGCAGCTTTCCATCTTAGTACAGAGCCAGTTTAATGCTAATTAACTTCTAAATAAGAGATTTGCCATGAATTTCAATAGACACAGGATCAGGCCGAAGGGGCACAATTCTGCCACTCTTAACATTACATGTTCCCTAATCCACAGACAGTCGCATCAGCTTCAGTGGAATTCCTTACAGAGTAAAATACTATCCAATGTGAGTAAAGATGGCAGAATCAGGACATTAGCTCTCAAATTACTTTGATTTTAAAAGTACCATGTAGTGCCTTATTATTAATATGTAATGTGGTAAATGGAATTTAGCATTTTGATTTTTTTTAAAGTGAACTATTGAGGTTTCAGAATCAGCTAGTGTGTATGCTTAGTAATTTTGTAAATAAAAATGTCATTAAGACTTTTAGTATGCAGACATGAAGGCTAGAATTTAATCTCAGATTGATATGCCACATGATCACATCTCTCAAAATCTACATATCACTGCACATCTGATATTACGTGTGCTTGCAGATTATCTGGTCAAAAATTCATATTTTTAAAATGCCTAAGTATAATGCTTGTAACAGCTCCATTGGTATATCAGGGAATATAATATTTGTTTCCAAAACAAATACAAACAATTTTTACTCAATGCAACTCTAACAGCCCAAAGTATTCCTAAACATTCTGGTTGGTAAATAATAGATGGACCAGAATCCCTGTAATGCAGATGCTAACACAGGGGTGTGGTATAGCCCATAACATTTTTTTTTAAATTATCACAATCTAGTTCCCAGTGGACACGGGTCCATACAACAAAGAATGACAAAATTGGTATTAATATGTACTAAGAATGGTCCTGGGGTGAAATCCTATCCCTATTGAGGACAATGGCAAAACTCCCATTGTTTTCATCGGGGCCAGGATTTCACCCCAGGCATGTTACAGTTCCATGCACCCTGGAACAATACCAGCACCAGTATATAACATCTCACTATGCTGCCTCAGACATGTTGACTGGCATGGTGGAGGGGTGGAGCCGCGGCTTTGGCTTTTCCCCAACTTTCCCCATTTCTCCCTGTCAATTTGCTCCAAGAATGGAGAAAAGGGGGCTGGATGGCTACACAGCACCCACATATCGCAGTGTGCTGGGTCCTCAGGTCCAGATACTCCATGTAGGAGCATAAGAGAGGTTTTTACTCCTCTTTACCCCACTGCTTGGGTGTGAAGTCCACAATTTTTGTTCTGACTTATTTTTTAAAGTAATTCAGTGACAATAAAAAATTAACCTTAACAATATTATCATTTAAATAAAAGTATTTTAGGGGACAGTTGTCTGTTTATTTCATAGACTAGGGCCTTGTCTTTACCCAGAGTTTCCCCAGTTTAACTAGAATGGGTTTACAATTGACTTGATTGAGCTGGTGCGAGCCCTTGTGTGCCCACCTAAATAGATTTGGACCTGGCTTGCTTTGATTTAGCTGGATTCACTGAGAACAGGGCTGGCTCCAGCATTTCTGCCGCCCCAAGCAAAAAAAAAAAAAAGCCGTGATCGCAATCGCGACCGGCGGTGGCAATTGGGGGGGGGAGGGGAAAAGCCGCGATCGGCGGCAGCAGTTCAGCAGCAGGTCCTTCGCTCCTAGAGGGAGTGAGGAACCTGCCACCCCCGAATTGCCGCACATGCCGCCCCTCTCCCTTGGCCGCCCCAAGCACCTGCTTGTTAAGCTGGTGCCTGGAGCCAGCCCTGACTGAGGAATTAACTTGGGCTGAACCAATGTAAGCCAGAAATGGGTTGCTTTGGGTGAGGGTGTCCACATGTGGGGTTAACTGAATTGGTTTAAAAACACACCTTTTGTTGAATTGCTGCAGCTTTGTGTGTAGAAAGTCCCTAGTAATTAAAATATAGGAGAAATATCATAGGCAAGTCTTGCAGCACTGCCTACCATTAAGGTTGCCTGACACTTCTGTGACATAGGGAGCCCTTGGTGCAAACTGGCAGAGAGCACAGGGTGTGCATACGGTATTACAGGAAACTCCTGAGTCAGATATATGCATAATAGTGTACTGAAGGGTGGTAAGTAAGTTCTCTACCAAGCCAGTAGCCCACTGGACATTATAATCATTGTTACAGATAACATTTAAGGAGTTATGTCTCTATACTGAAAAATATGTTCTTAAGGTCTTGGAGTCAAGGGATGATATACCTTGGACATGTTCCTGTCAGGCAGGAGGTACCTGACACTTATCTCCCTGTTTGGCCATTTGTGTATTGTGTATTGTATGCCTACTTGCCTACTGAGCCAGGTACGAATTGAATGCTTACAAAAGCTTACAAAGAGAGAAAATCTACAGGAAGAAACAAACAGCAAAGGGTGTCCTGTTTATGAATAAAGATAAATAATTGATCTGGTATATCCTTGGAGAGCAAAAAGACACACTGAATCCATCACCTATGGAGCAAACTGACATTGTGCTTGTCTCATGAAAGGAGGGTCACAGCCAGCCTGGCTGTAAAGCTCTGCAAGGATTTTGGGTGAGCAATACTCTACCAGACATGAGAGTGTCATGTTAATTAAACATAGGGTCTAGAATGTGTGTTGTGATTTATTTTATATGTAACCATTTTTTTCCAATACTTGTTACTACTTGAATCTCTGTGCTTTGCCTGACAATTAAAATACAGAGAGGACATGAGACAGGCATGCTGGAGTAGGAAGAAGAATACTGGGATTGGAGGCTGGCACGTTGGAGAGGGAAACTGGGACTGGGATTATGGGTTGGGGGAGACTGGGACTGGCTGTGCAAAGAGACTGGTAGCCGGGGATGGAGACAGGAAGCTGGAGAGTGGGAGGATGGAGGGAGACTGTGACTGGCTGGATAAGGAGTCTGGGAGTAGGAACTGGGGAGAAAATGGTGGGGAGGGTGATGGGAGCCAATAGGAGGGAGGAGACTGATATTAGCTAAGGAGCCAGGAGAAATTGGGACTGGCTGGGCAAGTAGATGGGGACTGAGAACCAGTAAGACAGAAGGAAGGAAGTGAGGGTGCCGGGAGACAGATTTGATTAATTTGGACCTGATTCTACTCTCACGGACGTGTATAGCAAGAATAATTCCTCTGCAGTCAGTGGAGATATAGCAGTGTAAAACTGACATCAGATCAGAATCAGGTTCCTTGTCTAATTCACAAGCAGATACCATGTTGGTGACTGTAATATAAAAAACTAAGGAGCCTATTTTGCCACCATTAGTCATTAAATCAATAGAACAACTCACAGTGCAGGATACTTCTCAACAGAAGCATGACAGAATCAGACTCCAGAATGACTCGGTAGATCAGATAAGTCTGACTACAGTTAAGGATACAGTATACTTCTCATCTCATATTTACAGCACTCCTCACTGTATTTTCCCCTATCAAAAATAAATAAAAACTAAGGACCTCATCTTAAAAGTAGATTAAGTAGATAGGCACCGTCCATGCCCATAGAATTCAATGGGTTGAACTACTGGAATGGGGGGATGTCATGAACATACAGCTAAGGGTAGCATAAAATCCCTCCTTTACCTGTAAAGGGTTAATAAACTAAAATAACCTGGTTAGCACCTGACCAAAAGGACCAATACGGTGAGAAGATACTTTCAAATCTGTGGGGGAAGGTTTTTGTTTTGTCTCTCTCTCTCTGTTCTCTCCAGGTCAGCAAGGAATCAGGGCAGGGAAAATACATCTCCCATAGCCATACCTGAACTAAGCATCTAAGATTACAAATTGTAAGTAATAGGAAGGAAATGCATTAGATTATCTTTTGTTTTAGCTTGTGAATTGTCCCTATGTTAAGAGGGAGGTTTATTCCTGCTTTTTTGTAACTTTAAAGTTTTGCCTAGAAGGGAATACTCTGTGTTTTGAATTTTATTACCCTGTAAAATTACTTTCCATCCTGATTTTACAGAGGTGCTTCTTTTACTTTTTTCTTTATAATAAAGTTCTGTTTTTTTAAAGAATCTGATTGGGTTTTAGTGTCCGAAAAACCCAAGGGTCTGGTCTGTGCTAACCTTGTTAACCTATTTGATTGGTATATTATTCTCAAGCCTCCTCAGGAAGGGGGGTGAAGGAGCTTGAGGAAATATTTTAGGGAAACCGGAACTACAAGTGGTCCTTTTCCTGAATCTTTGTCTAACTCACTTGGTGGTGGCAGCAGTACCCATCCAAGGACAAGGAAGGATTTGTGCCTTGGGGAAGTTTTTAACCTAAGCTGGTAGAAATAAGCTTAGGGGGTCTTTCATGCGGGTCCCCACATCTGTACCCTAGAGTTCAGAGTGGGGAGGGAACCCTGACAGGGCATCTTACACTGAATAGGGATTTCCCCATCTCATATCATTTTCCTGTAAGATGCCACCCCCTTTAGGTTCCATCAGGCTCCACAACTTCTGGATTCTGATTCTCCCTGTTCATTATTTACCTTCACTTTTTGCCAGTGTTGGACAGTGTAACTATATACACCTCTACCCTGATAATAACGTGACCCGATATAACACGAATTCGGATATAACGCGGTAAAGCAGTGCTCCGGGGGGTTGGGGCTGCGTGCTCCGGCGGATCAAAGCAAGTTCAATATAACGCAGTTTCACCTATAAGGGGGTAAGATTTTTTGGCTCCCAAGGACAGCGTTATATCGGGATAGAGGTGTACTCACAATGAGATAATTTATCAGAGCTGGAAACCATTCTCCCATTTTAATATTTAATTACCAAATAAAAATGTACTAAGCAAAGTACCATCTAAAAATAAAAGAGAATAAATAAATAAATAAATTGCTTAGTTTCCGTGAAATGGTTAGAAGCTAGAAGCTGAAACTGAGGGTGTATCTTGCACTGAGGTGCTTAATCTTTTCTTTAGAGACATACCAGGGACTCTTCTAATAATAGTGAAGGCTCACGTTCTGTTATAGCTCCAAGTACTTAAGGGCATGGTTTGTTGACAAACAAATGTCAGATTAGGAGCTTTTTATAGAATAAAGTCACATCATGACTCATTAACACTATTCATAGATTCATAGATTCTAGGACTGGAAGGGACCTCAATATATATAACAGCTCATCGCAAAATGGCTACTCCTTGAGATCACGGCACAATTTTCAGAAGCCTGTGCTTGTGCAAATGACCTGTTTCATCCTTTAGGATAGTGTTTCTCAAACTGGGGTCGCCACTTGTGTAGGGAAAGCCCCTGGCGGGCCGGGCCAGTTTGTTTGCCTGCCCTGTCCGCAGGTCCGGCTGATCACGGCTCCCACTGGCCACGGTTCGCTGCTGCAGGCCAATGAGGGCTGCGGGAAGCTGCGGCCACTACGTCCCTTAGCCCGCGCCGCTTCCAGCAGCTACCATTGGCCTGCAGCGGCGAACCACGGCCAGTGGGAGCCGCGATCGGCCGGACCTGTGGACGGGGCGGGTAAACAAACCGGCCCGGCCCACCAGGGGCTTTCCCTACACAAGCGGCGACCCCAGTTTGAGAAACATTGCTTTAGGAGATTCTCAGTACTGGTATTTAGCTGTGCTCAAGTCCCTTGAGTATTCCAGATGTTGAGTGCTCCAAGAGAGTGGACCCCAGGCATGGCTATATGGCTGATTGCTCACAGAATGGACAATGCTGCCCTCTGGAAACACATGTATTCCATGAATATGATGTTGAGAACAAAGGTTGGGGAATGTTGACAGATGGAGTAGTTAAATTGTTTGGTGTGGAATGGTGCAGATCAGATATACCAGTAATGTATTGTGGGTTGATAAGGGCCCTGAAGCAGAGATGCAGCTTGACCTATACACTATCTTCCTGTGGAAAACATTTGGACAGTTCTACAGTCCAGCAGGGAAGGAGTTGTGCATTTCAGATCATATGACAGCTGTGCACTGGGATTGGGTGAGATGGATGCAGGGTGCAGCATCACTCAGACAGGGGATGCAACATCCAGACATTTGAAGTGACAGCTGAAGGGTAAACCTGGACCTTCATTCTCAATTTGTGATGATACCAGATGATATACTGGTGGTGTTGTATGGCCACAGGGCTCAGTAGACTTGATACTCACTGAGTCTATATTTTGGTTGATTTGCATGTAGCCAATGAGCGTGCCCTAACATTTCTCAACCACAATTTCCATCATCCATTGGTTACATAGCCAAGCTATTCCCTGCTCTGGGACAATGTCTCCATCCATCAGGTTTACTTCTTTTTAGTACTACCTAACATATACATGGACAATAAATTTCAACTACAGCACTGCTGCTGATCTTCGCCTTGGAAAAGCATCATAATTGAGTGCTTGAATTTCCTGTTATGCACTCAACTTCCCCTCTTTGAAAATCCCCTGCAAAGCCAAAATAAGCTTCCAAACTGGCCATTCAAAAATGAGATATGATTTGCCACATGTGCCATATTTTCCTATGTATTGCTTTTTACACTTAGCACTGACAAATACAAAGATCTGGTAACCTTACATGAAAAAAATGGAATATTCTGGTTACTAGCAAGGTCTGTTGTTATAAAAGCTGTGCTGGTGCAGCACTTCTTTGCATTTCAAATTGTACAAGTCATTGCACATTTGAACTCCAATGAATTACTCTTGCATAGCAAAATGATGTTCATGATATAAATCTAAGCCACTGGTATTTCATACTTTATGCTTGGAAGTGTGTGCATTTTCAGTGGATCACTTTAACTGATATTGATTGTTGCTTACATAAAATATGCCAGATAAAACAAAGTAAGTATTCTCCAAACACTTGCTATCCAGTTGGACATAATAAAGCAATCAGAATACTTAGCCTTTATATTGTTCCTTTCATCTTGACAGTGCTTTACAAACATTAACTAATTAGTATACGTGTATTGCTGACATGAAGGTGTGAGAAACCCTTGAAAATTACTTTTTTCCACAAAAGATTTTATCATCATGAAGAGAAATGATAATACATGTATCTGAAATCACTTTCTTTGCAGTTAATACGATGATGATTAGAGAAAGAAGCTTAAAAACAGCTTTTCATGGTGGGATATTAATTCACCCCGCTACAGGAATGAATTAATGTCTCATTCTTGCTGTTTGTGGATACTTTTTGAATTTCTGTTTTCATCAAATCCAATTGATCACAATGGATTTGAAAATTAGCACATTGGAGAAGACTGTTTCCTCCTCTCTCCCATGAACTATTAGGCTTTTGTGTTGGTTTTTGCTGTTGGATTTTAAGGCCCTGACTTTGCAGGGTATGTTGCTTAAGAGGACCTATGCATCTATGCACTTTTGGTTTGGCAGGGGGCACACAGCATTGCAGGATTGGGCCCTAGTGATTAGTACTATAGATATGGATGCAAATAATATCTTGTCATTATATTATTTAAAATGTATTTCTAGATGGGAAGGAGCAGGCTGGATTCATTGGCTGAAATAAACTAAGAGTCACCGGAAGCCTTCACCTATCCTTTGAAACAAACTGAAAATGAGGGGTGAAATCGTGGCCCTATGGAAAGCAATGGAAGTTTTGTCATTCAGTTCTACAGAGCTGGAATTTCACCCAAGATTTTTCAGACATTCTAAAAAAGTCAGTCAACTATTGTAGAGTGTTGGTGTGTATATGGTGGGAGGGACTAAAGGAAGAGACATTAATTTTCATGCTTCTCTGCATTTCCTGATGAACAGCTATCCCATTGAAAGGAAAACACCAGTAAAATAGCAGACAGAAGCAAGAATATCTATTTATTGTAGGTTCCTTACAATAAATAGATTACAGGGAAAGATGGCAGTATGACAAATTACACAGGGCTACACTGACAGCAGTGGCCAAATAGCAGAAACACAAACTTGGATTTATTTTTCTTTTAAAAAAATCTGTTTTAATACTATGTGCACAGTCTGTGATTTTTTCAGAATTATTTTTCTAGAAAAAAAGTAATATGAATAAATGTTTTGAGGCTCCATCTTGCAATGTGCTGAGCATTCAGTGACTTCTTATGTGTTTAATTTAAGCATATACTTAAATGCTTGGCAAAATCTGATCTAGAATGGTCAGCTCTTAATGCCACAAATTATTACATATATACAACAAATGATCAACAAATAGTAACTAAATATTGCAATTATTCACATTGTGCTGTTGTTTCATTGTTAATATTTACTGTTGCACATTTTCTACCACCTTGCACAAATATATTGTTCAATCAATTATGTACCCTCAGAAAATGAGTTGGAGGAGAAAATTGTTGCTTGTTCAGTTTTCTAGCTGAAATTAATTGCCCAGTTCTGATTTCATGTAAACAAAACCAGATATTGGGTGTCTTGAAAAATCACCTACTGTGTGCACACGCATATAGTAGCTGTCTTTGCAAACTAGGCAGTGATATGCCCTTGTATATATGGAATCAGAATAGGGCAATTTGAGCCCAATGTTCTCCCTAACACTATAGTGTGAGGAAAGAAAAAACACAGAAAACCTGCGGAAATAGGCTATATTGTAGCATCCCCTACTGCATAGCCACCAACAGCTCCTCTGTGGTAACCATGGGTATTTCTACATTGTAATTGGTGAATCATAGAATCATAGAATCATAGAATATCAGGGTTGGAAGGGACCTCAGGAGGTCATCTAGTCCAACCCCCTGCTCAAAGCAGGACCAATTCCCAACTAAATCATCCCAGCCAGGGCTTTGTCAAGCCGGGCCTTAAAAACCTCCAAGGAAGGAGACTCCACCACCTCCTTAGGTAACGCATTCCAGTGCTTCACCACCCTCCTAGTGAAATAGTGTTTCCTAATATCCAACCTAGACCTCCCCCACTGCAACTTGAGACCATTGCTCCTTGTTCTGTCATCTGCCACTATTGAGAACAGCCGAGTTCCATCCTCTTTGGAACCCCCCTTCAGGTAGTTGAAGGCTGCTATCAAATCCCCCCTCATTCTTCTCTTCTGCAGACTAAACAATCCCAGTTCCCTCAGTCTCTCCTCATAAGTCATGTGCTCCAGACCCCTAATCATTTTTGTTGCCCTCCGCTGGACTCTTTCCAATTTTTCCACATCCTTCTTGTAGTGTGGGGCCCAAAACTGGACACAGTACTCCAGATGAGGCCTCACCAATGTCGAATAAAGGGGAACGATCATGTCCCTCGATCTGCTGGCAATGCCCCTACTTATACAGCCCAAAATGCCGTTAGCCTTCTTGGCACCAAGAGCACACTGTTGACTCAAATCCAGCTTCTCGTCCACTGTGACCCCTAGGTCCTTTTCTGCAGAATTGCTACCTAGCCATTCAGTCCCTAGTCTGTAACTGTGCATGGGATTCTTCCGTCCTAAGTGCAGGACTCTGCACTTGTCCTTGTTGAACCTCATCAGGTTTCTTTTGGCCCAATCCTGGTACGATTGCAGTACAGATAGGCACAATCAGCACGGACCAGCAATGTGAGCAGATACCTTGGGTTCCTAGCATGTTTGTACAGTCCGTATCTGATCCTGTACAACCGTATCTTCTCTGCTACTTTTAGCCATGTTAGCTAGATTGAAGTTTGGGTATGCCTACCCATGCTACAATCACACCTTGGATAGCAGTATAGACATAACCACTGCAAGTGTGTCTACAGTTGCAAGTGTACATGGTTACATGTGCATTGTTGTGCCATAGACCCCCACTGTCCACATATGAAGCCCTGTAGCAAGTTCCTGAAGGACAGTCTAGAGTACAAAAGCTAGCACACATGAGGGGTGTGGATATGTAAACACCCACACTGTTGCATGGGACCATACCAACTCTACAGTGCAGTGTGGATGAAGGCAAGGCGCATGTACCAGGTTACAGGTATAAATAGTCCTCCAAAGTCATTCCCACAATTCATTGATCCCTTTGCTGCCTATGCTTTACCAAAGGTATAAAGGTCCCTGATGCCCCACCCCATCCCTTGCCAGCAGTGCACTAAGCACTTCAGAACAGTTTTCTGCTAACATCTATTGATCAATGCAGGTGATCTGGGATCCTGGTCCAAGAGCAGCCGCCTGGACTCTGGAGCACACACGGGTGCTGCTCAATGTTTGGTCAGATTACTCCATCCTCCACAAGTTCACCTAAGGTGGCCAAAATATACACTTGCACCAGAAATTTCACACATGCTGGAGGAGGCGTGTTCACTGACCTCTGTCCCAATGCCAAGAGCTTATGAAGCCCCTCAGGATCCTGTACCAGAGAGTGAAGGACTTGAACAGTCATTCTGGGAAGGGACCTAGCACATGCCCATGCTTCAATGAGCTGGTCCGGGTGCTTTCAAGGGTTGAGAGTAGAGCCCAAAGTCACTCACAACCCCCTCCTCAACCCCACCAGCCTCCTTATACAATGGGACGCTGATGAGCAACAGGACAAGGCATCAGCAGGGACCTCGGAGGAAGTCCTGAGGAAGCCCTAGGAGAAATGGAGGAAGAGGAGGATGTGATTCTTCACCTCTATGCTGTGGACCCCATTGAGGAAGCTCCCCCCCACCCCAGGAGCCTAAGGAGGACTTCAAGTGATGGCAGGAATCAGGATCTGAGGCAGGTATGTTACAATATCCCCTCGCACAATACTATGTCACCTTGGAAGTGGAGACTGTACTGGCTTGAGGCATAAATCCAAAAATTCAGGGAAGAAAATCACTTCCACAGTGACTCTGTTTCTCAGTCGCTTTCAACACTGTTTGGCATGGTGCTGGACTTTCTGGTGATGCAGAAGGGGCTTGGGAGGTTGGATCTTGTCTGTGGTTCTTTGGTCCTCTTCCATGGGAACACCATCAGCTAGCATAGAACACAGCCAATTTCCTCTCAAATTGCCACCCAGTTCCATAAGCATAATTCAGCATATTTTTGGTATAGCAGAAATTCAAGCTGGTTCTTCAAGTTTAACGGCAAGGCAAATGTGCTTGGTCCACATTCATAGTTCACCAAACCTGTCCACTCTGCAATATGTAGTGGGGTTATCCTTATCAGAAACACCTCCCTGGCACAGTTGGTTCAGTTTCCTCCCTAGTACTAGAAAGCCACTTCTCTTTTCCATTCTGGTACCTTCAAAACTGCCATCTTCTCCAAGTAATGGTCATCCTTTAGAGAGCAGAAAGGTGACTTGGTAACATTACCCCTGAAGGAACTGAACACTACCACAAGCAGTCCATCAATGCACTGTAAACATTAAAACATTTTAATAAAAGTAATGCAGGTATCTTAACATTTTTAGCCTCAGCTCCTTCCTCATGGGCTGTGAAAGTAGTCTGAGTGAAGGAGGCTGTCACAGCTGTAGGCATTCTAGAAAGTATCAATAGTGTGGCCTTTCACAGCACAACTGTGTTATGTAGGGGAATCTAGGTACCTTCCTTGAGTTTGACTTGGCAGGACATTCCGGTGCCGACAGGGAACCCATTCCACTGAGAGGGCAGGAGCAGCACTGCAGAGACATCAGAGGAGGATGCTGAAGGACTCTGGAGGACCTGCTTGTTGGCATAGACAGGAGCAGTTGAACTTTCTCAGGGCACGTTGAGGCATTCCTGCAGATGGAGAGGCAGCACAGGCAATGAGAGCATGCCTAGAGAGGACAGGATCATGCATTCATGCAGTATCTGGTGGCAGAATGCTTTCGAGGCCTGCTCGCAACCAGTGCCTCTGCTCCTCTCCTGGAACAGGCAGCATCTTCTTCTCTTCCCCTTTTCCTCCAGCTGCAGCCCAGACTGCTGCTGAGGTGGTGTATGCCCACCTGCTTCTAGGGAAGAGCATACTGGATGCCTGGCACAACATACTCCTCTGACACTGAAACCGTTCCCAGGGGAACCCTCCAGAACAGGGAGGAGGGGAACAATGAGCCCGTCCTGTACCATTAGCCCGGCCTGTACTCAGCCCCAAGCCCCATGCAAGAGATCTCCCCATGTTTCACCCCACAGAATATTCCTCAGACATTCCTCACTTCGGGGGTGGGGGCGGAGCATGGGAGGAGAAGAACAAGGAGATATCTCCACAGAAAGTAATGTTTGCCCACTTCTGACAAAATTTGGACTATTATATTATTTTAATTTTTTTGGTACATTTGTTCCTGTTATGAACCATTCTAGCTCTATGGATTATGTATGTATTTAAAAGTTCATCTCACTTAACTTGTGTGTGCACCTTCTTTTCTGAGTATGATCAATGTGATGCTTCCCTGACGTTTGAGATGAGGTACCAGGATTCACAGCACAAGATGTGTAATTTCTGTAAAAGTCTTGGGCCATGGAAATTTTAACCATTCTACCCTTCCCACAACCCCTTCCCCTCAACCCGCAGCCATGAATTTGATAATGGGGCAGAGGGGTTATTTTTTTATAGGGTTCATTTCAATGAAGTAAGCTGTGAAATAACAGTTTCTGCCCAAAGCACCAAAATGAAAACCGGAAGACAGGTTAAATGAAATGTCTTTGTCTTTGTTGATGATTAAGTGAGGATACCAAAAAACAAAACAAAAGTAACAGTGAAGATGTCTAATGTTGAGCCCTTTACGAATCCCCTACTCCACTATACAGTTTCCACTGGCAATCATGGGCATAGTCATACCGTGGGAGTAATCATACATAAAACCCGATAAGAGTTCTGATAACAATTGCCAACTTTCATGCGGTAAATAAGCACCCCAACTTTCACAATTAGCCAAAAATCAAGCTAATCCCATTTCAAAACAAGCCAATCCCTAACAACCCCAACACTCTATGTGACTAGATCCCCATGGTGTGCAGTCTAGGACTGTGGTGGGCCCGCTGTGCAAACCTGACTATCTCCCCGCCTTGCCCCTCCTTGCATGGAGCTGATAAAAAAAAAAAAGAATCGACAAGCTGCAACAAGCTACAAGCCAAACAAGCTACAAGGCAAAAACTAGCCAACAAGCAACTCACAAGCCAATTAAGCCAAAAACAAGCCCAATTTCTGCGTTTTTTTCCCGCAGATTTGGCATGTCTGCTTCTGAGATATGGTGTCAGACAGAACTGTAAGGAATAAAACTGTGAAATACTTCCCAAAACCTTATAGAACCGGGCTTTTAATTGCTGTAACAGTGCTTAAGTGCTCCCATTAACAAACCGGAAACAGAGATCAGTTAACATGAAACGGAAATATTGCTCAAGGATGGAATTAAACTGCATTAAAACAAGGTCTAACAATGTTTAACCTTAAGGATCCTCCCCCAGTTGTCTGCTTTCAATTAGTACATTAACTACAGGGAATTAAAACCACCGAGATATCTTGCCAAGCATGTGGCAATGCTCTGCTGAGTTTGTCAAACAGCACCACAGCACACAATAGTGTACCAGAGCACAGTCCCAGTTTGCCTTCTGGCTCCCCGCTGCTCCATTATGTGTGAGGAGTATGGACATGGCAGGGATGGAGAGCTAGGTAGCCTGTACCATCTTTAGAAAGCAGTCCTGTTCTGTGCCCATTCACTATGAAGGTATGCTCTTTCAGCCTCACATATACCACAATAATCAAAACGTTGGCCATATTGGCATCCATTGGTATGTGCAGTGGCGGGTTAGCCAGTGGACCAACATGCCCGTGCCCAGGGGCCCCAGACAATGGGGGTCTCTGGAAAAATTGACGCCCCCCATGCCCTGACCTGCTCCACCCGCCCGCCCGGTGCTCCTGCAGGGAAGTGGGGTCAGGGCACTGGGGCTTGCCCACTCCACCCGCCCGGAACTCCTGCTGGGGAGCGGGGTTGGGGTATTGGGGCTTGCCCCACTCCACTCGCCCGGTGCACCTTCCGGGGAGCTGGGGGAAGTCCCCACACCCTGACCCCGCTCCCTGGCAGGATCGTGGGGGAGGTGGGCTGCAGGTGGAAGGGCGGGGAGGCACTTGCTCTGGCCCAGAGCCCCACAAAACTGTAATCCGCCTCTCGGTATGTGTTCCAGAAACGAGTGATCTGGTGCTGAAGGGTTGGCACAAGCTCCTCAAACTACTCGATGAAGGTCCGCTTCCTCATTCTGAAGTCCTGCAGTCACTGGTTGTCATTCCAGGTCCAAGATGATGTAGTTCCACTACACGGTGCTGGTTCCCTGGGACCAGAAGCAGAGGTCCACCCACAGGCATACCATTGCTATGCCGGCATTCAAAACATCTGTTCCATGGAACCCAAGTGGATTTTCATTCCACCTGTGGGACAGGCATCTTCACCAACTGAGAATTCGCTGGCCCAATTCTGTCCAGTAACCAGTACTGCACCACGTGAACATTGGTCCTGTGAGCAAGCGCAGCAGCAGAACCACATTTTTGTGGATTTCCTCCATTTCTCCAACGTAGTTTGGCAGAAGGAAGAGATGAGGGGGAGCTGCTGCCATCAAAAGGTGAGACGCATACAAAAGGCATGCAGTTCCAGCACCATGCAGCAAGGTGGTTCTTATTGTGTCTCCTGTGAAGGACAGTACTCTGAGATACCAATCCTGAAATTTTACCAAGGTCACAAACCAAGAAGAGACAGTGTGGATGCAGGTATATGCCTCTGCATAGTATATACCCATGCCCTCATGGCATATGTGAACACTAAGTGCGGGTACTCACAATGAACAGTTTATTAGACAAATGTAGCCCGTTTTTCTGTCTATGGATTGCTTTGATTTCTATATATTTGTTAAGTGTAATTGTTTAATGTAATTCAGCCTATGGATTGTTTCCCTTATCTATTCAACATTTGTTGTGTGTGTTTGGTCATCTATGTCACCTGGTATTGTTTCTGCTCCCCAAATGGGTAACTGAAAAGAGGACAATGGAGACTAGTAAATGCTCTTTTTGACATAGGAATGAGTATGCACAGGAAGAACAATAATTCCCTAAACATTTTTATAAACAAAAACTTGTTTCTGCAAATATCTCCAACTAGCAAATAAAAGGAATATGGTTAAAGTAAACAGCCATTTGGAATTCTAACAAATGTTTGTAAACACTGTGTTTGAAGTACCGTATTTTCTCCAGTTCTATTTGGAAGTGCATTTTACCCTCCTGTGCTTTTTAGTACAGGAAGGAAGCATATGGGCATTAGAGGTTTAAACCACTCCTATGGTCGAATAGTTTTTTGTATTTGTTTTAGTTTGTTCATCAAATAAATTTAATATTTCATTACCAGGAGGAGACCTGTTTGGCATTATTTACTTTTCAGTTTTTTAACCATCCTGTTATAAAGCAAGCTGCAAATATATCATTATATCTCCCTGTGAATGGCATCATTATATGCTCGGGTTGTTTGTCTTATGTAATATGCAAAGTGTTCAACTATTCAGTTTTAGCTGAAAATGGCAAAAATTCCTGGGACCAGACTGGCATATGAGCTACAGGGGAAAAAAGGTAATTTAATGAATCCATTGACCTTTCAATTGATATCATAACATAGCATAATCAAGCATTTAAATTAGCAATGTAACTCAACACAGAAGGAATACAGTGAAATCTCGAGGGTCTGGTGCCTGAACAAAGTCCCAGTACAACAGCTAAAAGGGTAAATGTGCTTCATGTTTAGGGATGACCTTTAGGTCCCACAGCTGCTTATCAAATATCTTGTCTATCAGCTTTGTTATTGGATTTATGTTTTGGAACAAAAACTTCCATCTTTTTTATGTTTCAAGAGCTTAGGTTTCACAATGAGGTTCGCCACTATTATTAAAGGCATAGAGCAGTTCTATACGTTTTCTGATATTAATCTGGTTTTGCCATGAAAATGACTGGTCATCTGGCCAAGAAATGTGTGCAGGCGCTAACAAAAATAACAGCCAATGCATGTTTTTGTGTCTTTTGGAAGAAATATAAAATCTAAGGGTCAGTCACATAATGTTCATTCTTTAACCTTAATATTTCACGTGCTTCACTCTAAAAGTGGAAAATTACTAGTGTCTCAGAGACTTCTGATCTGACATACTCAGTAATACTGAAGTACATCATTACAGGCATGAGGGGGAGTTAGGAATTTCAGTTGGTCTGGTAGGACTATCAAGTATGTAAAAATAATGCCCTTTCTAATACGAGAAGCTGCCTTTTACTAATAATGTTTACAGAGTGTCAGATCCTCATTTCGTGTAAATGGCCATAAATAGCTCCATTGAAGTCAACGGTGCTTCACCAATTTGTGGCACTATGCTGATTTACACCTGCTGAGGATGTGCCCGACAATCTGGCCCTAGCTTGTCCACATATACAGGAGAGGCAGCAAAACACATAACAGCAAGTGAAGGCCGGTGTCTCTCCACACCTCTGGAGTAGGGAAAAGCAAGGATATAGCATGGGATGAGGTGGCTGTAAGCTTCACAGGGATGGTTGTATAGTAAACCATTATGGTCTACATGTATATGGAAGAGGTTACCCATTACCTCATTTTTAATTATGAATTAATTTACTAACAGCTATATGTCAAAACCTCAGGACCGTGGATGCCATCAGCTCCCATTGATCAGGCTAGCATATTAATGGGCATGGAGGGAAAAAGGGACTTGCAGAAACTAGCTTGTGCAAATGAGCATGGGCCTGTGTGCCGCCTAACCTGCTCTCTCCCCTGTGCATGTGCCATGGAAGCTTCTGCTGTGGTATTATTCCGTGTGGAGATGCCTGTGTGGGGACCAAGAACTGGAATTTCAGTATGAATTCCAGAGGATTTTCACTTTTGGATGGGGATTAGAGGGTTTCCAAGAGTCTGTACTGTGAATAAAGTTGCCAATTTTGGTTGGACATATGCCTGGAGCTTTCTTTGCATGACATAATTTTTAATTAAAGATTAGTCTTTAATTCCTGGAGACTCCAGGCCAATCCTGACCCACCCCACACATCTTTTGTTTGCCTGTGGGACCTGTTTCATGCTTCTAGGGCTCAGTGTCTGGGAACCACTGGGCCACTGGCTTGCTCAGTTTTGGAGTTGTCAAGCAGCTTTGCTGCTGGGAGCTGGAATAGGGTCTGTCTTTTCAGCTGTCACTTAACTGGAGTACCCTGCCTCATACTAGGTACAGACCTTCCTGTCATCCTTACCCTGCCATTTACTATACTGGAAGAGAGAGTCATGAATCCCATCTCTGGCCAGCATGAAACTGGCTAGCTGGGCATTTCATATGCAACTAGTGAAGCTAAATGAAAGCTAAACTGAATAAGTGGACCTTTTTTAAACCCTGTGCACTGCTGAGTTGCTTCCAGCCTTACTCTTCACATTCCCTGTTTTCCTTATGTCCCCTAAACAGTCCCTCCACAGAACATAGGCCCTCTGATTCCAGTTCCACTTGTTACCCGGGGTTCTTTCAACCCAAAGCTCTTGGTAACTTTTACTCCATGCGAGGTGGTGTCAGGAAATAAATCCGGAGAAACATGGCCATCCGACCAATAGATGGCTGGCACAAACAGGACAACACAAGAGTGCTTTCACTTAAAGCTAATCTTTACTTAGTCTCAAGCATTTACACATGTCTGCAACAGGTTAGTAAAACACCCCCAACCCTTGATAATTACTGAAGCTGAGTGTTGCTCTCAAGTGGCATAGCGGCAGCCTGTCTGCCGCTGGGGACTGCAAGATGAATCCAGAGGGAGAGTCCAGTCCTGAAAAGTCCCCCTACCTCAAACATTTCCCCCTTATTTATACATTAGTAATAGAATGACATGTCCCTTAAAGAAAACTTATTAAGCAAGCAGTTCCAATGGGCAAACAAGAGGCTTCCTTCTGATTATTGATTAACCAGGTGTGGGTTTTTCCCAGAGCAGCCTTGAGACCCTGTTAGACACATCCCTGAGGGCCCATCCTGCTCTTCTAAGATGCAGGTATCAGCAACTTCAACACAATTCTTTTCAGGAAGGACGTGGGGTCAAGCTGCCCTTTCTGTGGCACCCAAAGCCCCCTCCCCTCCTGCCTTGGTTAAGCTAAGCCTGCTGACTTGGCTGCTTTTAGCAATAAGCAATAGTTCAGGGTTCAGGCACTTTACTGGTTTGCTGACATCTCCCCGTACACACTTATCATGATTCATTTCCCCTGTTTTACAAACATTTTACTATTAACATTAAAAACAAATAATTGATTCCCAGACCCCCATCCATGTCCCTTCAGCCAGAAGTTGATAGCACATAGCTGAGACCCAGCTGGTTACATTGACTGAGATAATTTGTTCTCCTCAATAGGTGACCATACTAAGAGTGACCCACCTATATCTCCCTTTCACCTATCTCCAAATGTAGCAAACTATCTCTCTGTGGAGTTTTCTCCTTCCCTGTAAGATTGGCTTCCAGATGGTTCCCTGTCTCTCCACTTTGTGATTATCTTTGTATCTCTGTAACTCTCTCTGTGGCAATGTAGGGGAATAATTCTTCTGGCAAATGTGGGGTTAAAGTATTAACCTGTCCATAAAACATTCAATTCAAAGACAACACTTGTCCAGTAGTGAACACCCCAAGATTACTACTAATGCTGTTTGGACCTAAGTTGAAGTCTGACTTTGAGGCCAATGGTAACCCAACTATAAGCTTCTATTTTGCAAATCTTGGTCACAGTTGTTAAGCAATAAAAATGTGTTAAGTGCTATCCAAGACTCAAATATACGTATAGTTCTTAATCAGAGAGTTCACAATCTACCCAGAAGGGAATCATATCTAGGTTTGATTTGATTTTGAATTTAATAAATAACAGCAAGTCCAGAGTATCCTCAGGCAAAGCACAAAGACTCTAACTGAGACTCAGGGCTGGTCTACACTGGGGGGGGGGGTCGATGTAAGATACGCAACTTCAGTTACAGGAATAGCGTAGCTGAAGTCGATGTATCTTATTTCAACTTACCTCGAGTCCTCACGGTGCGGGATCGATGGCCGCGGCTCCCCCGTCGACTCCGCTACCGCCGCTTGCCCTGGTGGAGTTCTGGAATCGACGGGAGCACGTTCGGGGATCGATATATCACATCTAGACGAGACGCGATATATCGATCCCCGATAGATCGATTACTACCCGCCGATTCGGCGGGTAGTCTGGACGTACCCCTAGGTGAACTAAACCTAAGCTTTTGGGAACTCTCAGTTTCTTCTCACTGTGTTTCTGTGGGGACTGAACTGTTCAGATTTTAATTTGTTTTCTTTGTTTATGTACAACTGTGATGATAATGTCTGTGGATTATAAAATAGCTATGTTATGCTGTAAAATTAGATTATTATTTGTTTCTTTATTATAAGATTTTATAAAGTTATTTAATTAAATTCATTTCTTTAGTTCCTTTTGGGACTTGAATGTGGGGAGGCTGACCCTACACAATTCTTGCTGAAAATCCTTAGAG
>NW_020664368.1:15108512-15144939 GCF_002925995.2 Terrapene triunguis | reverse complement strand
AGTAACAGCCAGTGTTTGAATAGAAGTAACATAAAGGTCAATCCCCTACCCTTTGGATTGGTCTCTAATGAAAAACTTGTGTTATTCCACAGTTTCATTCTGCTCTGGGAAGAAATAGTTACTCAGGGCTCCTAGGACTGTTGTGAGTCTTGAGGTAATGGAGAGCTTCAGAATGGCACAGATCTCACTGCCCTGTTCTCCAATAAGGAAAAATAAAAGTTTTGCTTCCCTGCTGTTGTTGCTCCCCTGCATGCCCACATCTGTGTAGAACTCAAACTTCTCCTTCCACCGGGTCCATTGCTGGGCTAAGTCCATGGCAATGGGAGGTCTTCAGATTGAGTCCATGTCTTACACTGCCTATTGCTGCACTTGAGAGAACTCACAGCTCAGACATTGCCACCATGTGCCATTTGCAATGGACAAAGTTGAATGCAGGTTAAATTGAGCAAGTGGAACTTTATTAAACCCTGTGCACTGCTCTGGCTATGTGGCTGATGTGGTCTAGGTGAACTCCTCTCATGCCCTAGTTTCCTGGTGTTTCCTCAATAACAGTCCCTCCAGAGAACATGGGCCCTGACTCCAGTTCCGCTCATTATGATACACTAAGGAGGAGCAGCTATACAGCTGCTGCCAAGGGTGTCTGGACCTCCAAAATACTTTGTGTCTATGTCTGCAGAACAGGTGGGCTCCACAGTTCTTTTGGGGTCAGGATTTGACAATAAAATGTGTCTTTGAAGTACAGATAGTAGATTTACTTTGTATTAAACACCTTAATTGATGCTTTTTTGGTATCTGCTAGTACATTTAGATATTACCTCATCTTACATCGCAACATATTTGATAAGTATGTAAAGGTAATTAGATGAGTCTGGGGTCTGTTTACATAGAAATGGTAATGGGTTGCGGACTCTTTAACTAGCAAATTCGAATCCAGTGCGATCTGATAGTTACCTTAAGGCATTGGGTCACATTCTGCAGCCCTTAATTAAGTAAACATAAATTGAAGCCAAGGGAGGATTGTTTGATTAAGGACAGGAGAACTTGGACCATTGCTCTCTGACAGCTGTTTAGTGATTTCAGTCCAATCCTTAGTATACAGGTGTCCACATCACTAAAACCCTTGGCAGTGTCTGCAGAAATTATAAGGATTGAAGGGTATGGTGATTTGACTATCCTCTCTCCCCAAGAAATGATCCATCCCAGGCAGTGTGGACAAGCATGCAGCATCCTTTGCTCAGTTGAATCTGCAAATGTCCATTGAATATTACCTTTGTGTGGAATCAGCTCTCTTGATTTAAATAAAACAGTAGTACTCGATGCTATCTGCTAGTCATCTGGACATTTCAGTGTGACCGGTGAACAACGTTACATCCCAGCATTAGCTGATAATACATGACACTCAGTACCAGGAATATCAATAGTAGGATGTTCCATAAAGTGACAGGGAAAAGTTAAGTGCTGCGATCTGCTCTTTTTATTTTTTTAATTTGGGAGGAGCTATAGCTCAGCATCACAGCACCTAATTTCCAGGTGCCTGGAAAGTCACTGATATGCACAAAGCCCATGTTAGGTGCCTAAGCTCCTGTACAATAAATGGAGGGAGATAGGCACCTTAGACCGCAATTCATAGAAGCCAGCATGTAGGCAGGGAGCTGCCTCAGCTAATGAGAGACATGGATGAGTGGATGTGTACTTAGGGGGAGGGATAGCTCAGTGGTTTCAGAATTGGCCTGCTTAAAATCAGCATTGTGAGTTCAACCCTTGAAGGGGCCACTTAGGGATCTGGGGCAAAATCAGTACTTGGTCCTGCTAGTGAAGGCAGGGGGCTGGACTCAATGACCTTTCAGGGTCCCTTCCAGTTCTATGAGATAGGTATCTCTCCATATATATTTTTTATTTTATTATTAAGACCTGCCCCTCTCTCAGAGATAGGTGCCTAAATCCAGGCTACAGGGAAGCACCTATCTCTGCTAGCAATTCACAGCCAGGAACCCTCTTTCGAATTAGTCATCTATCCTGTTTTTCAAGAAGCAGGGGAAAGAGGGGTGCCCACCATATAACTTTTAGCCCCATGGCTACCATATTTACCCCCAATCTCTCCTCTTCAAGATGTACCACTATGGATAAATAACTAAAGCTATATCTACACTACAGCCTATGTCGGCATTAGTTATGTCACTCAGGGGTGTGAATAAACATGTGCACAGCACTATGTTGGTGGGAGAGCTTCTCCTGATGATATAGCTTCTACCATTCATGTAGGTGGATTTTTTATGCCAACGGGAGAGCTATCTCCCATCCACGTAGACCATCTTCACCAGACGCACGTCAGTGACACAGCTACATTGATACAGCTGTGCCACTGCAGCACTGTTTGTGTAGACATAGCCTAAAGAGTCAGTAGCGCTGGTGGACAGGATTCTGGGTCTTCCACTTCCCAGGTGAGTGCGCTATGCACCAGGCTACAGATTCATTCTAATACTTGTGCTCACTTTCTCTTTAAGAGTCATTTGTGCCAGAGAGAGAAAACCCAAGCATGAGAAGGACTCTACATATGGGTGGTTGGAGTACTCACCCAGGATACAGGAGACCCAGGATCCAGTCCACCTGCTCCATTGTTTCTTTAATTGTTTATTCACAGTGGAGCAGCTCCAACAGAAGAGACCAAGGGAGCCTCACATCAGCATAACCCATAGCTTACTGGTTAGAGCACTCATCTGAGCAAGAAGAGGATTTCTCTCATGACTTTTAGCTCAGAGGTTACGATACTCACCTGGGATGCAGGAGACCTCCCTGTTCAAATCTAACCTCTGCCTGAGAGGTAGAAGCTATTTGAACAGGGAGGTCTCCCACATCCCAGGTGAGTATCCTAACCTCTGGGCTAAAAGTCATGAGAGAAATCCTCTTCCGTCTGCTTTGAGTGAACTCCCCTTAGGGTACTGATCCAGTAAGCAGCCTCAGAGACCACCAGATTGGGCCCCACACATGACCTGGCTGGCCCAATGCCTATTTTCCCCTGGGTTGTGAATCACGCTGGGGCTTAGGCAGGAGATAAACATCTGGGAACCAAGAGGGAGGCAGCAGTGTGCACGCTCAAAGGCAGAACTTAGGCACCTATGGAACTTTTACCACAAAAATTAGATGTCACGTGAATTTAGGCGCCTACAGGATTCAGTGAGAGTTTTGTGCACTGCAGTGGAGCCTAATGCTGGCACTTAGGCACCTAACTTCTTTTGTGCATCCAGACCTCTCCTCTTTAAATTTGCTTTTTCTTCTCTCTGACATATAAACCTTGCTAAAATAAGCAGTCATTTTCAGGGTTTATACCATTCATTATCCCCTTTGCTTATCTTGTGTACCAGACTTGTGCTTTTTAAAAGGCCTTTTTTCTTCTAGGTATGGCTGTTTACTTCTTGCACAGTACTTTTAAAGAGAAAATGTCATGTTGTGATATCTCCAGGTAACCTCAACGCAATGCTTTTCATTTTTTTTACCACAACTTTATTTTATAATGGAGCTTTTTGCAGCAAAGCCATCTCCCAGCACTGCAGGAATTGGAAACAAAACAAAAGTCCCACAGTCAAGAAAAAATCAATGATCTTTCAAATAAATCAAGATTAAATCAAATCAAAGCAGCTTTAAGAGTGGATTTTAAAGCCAACCAATGGCTTGGCTTACCTGATAGCCCTACCATAGGTACAGCAGGTTAGGCTAAAGTATAGAGCCTAGTAATAGAAGGCTGTCCCCTCTCCAGCAGAATGTTATAAATAAATGAAGAGACATAGAGCTAGCTTCTGCCATCTTTATTTATGTAGCATTGCTTGTAGAGTAGCACCTTACTCTACAAATTATCCCTTTGGTTCCAGTTCACTACACCTGTAGTAAGATACTACTCAGTGTGAGGATGGCAGAATCTGGCCTTTAGGTATCAATTGGATACCTCATTCAAGTACTCATCATTAATTTAAATTTGATCAAAAAATATATTTTAATCCAGATAAGGCAAAATTTATGTTAATGTGAAATTCTTAGATTCCAATTAGAACAACAACAACACGTTGTAGAGAACTGTGTGTAAGCAAGAACCTTGGCCAATCTGTTTTCATACCAGAAATGCCAGACAATCCTTTGAAATATTAGATGTCCTATTAAGCAAGCCTATATACTCATCAGCCCTAGTAGAAGTTAAGGTATCTACCAGCTTTTCAGCAGCAGGCAGGAAAAGACTTGACTGGAGATTGTACTCTTCTTTTTCTACTACAAGTGGTTCTGGCATTAATAAGTTGATTTTTGTTCCAAGCTCTCCAAGACTCTGCTAAATTGCCAGGTTAGTCATTACCCATCCGTTTCCCTTTCACCCAGGTGCTCTGCCCAGTTTAGAACTTGACATATTAGACATCACGGTGACATTCTGCATACATATACAATCTTAGTTTATTATTTAAACTGCAGACTACACCTCACCTGCTTTGTGCAACGTAGCACATCTGTGCTATTTTGTTCAGTACACTGATAGAATATAAAGTAACCATCATAGCTGAAATACATTAAGCTTCTCTTTATGCAGCTAGCAAAAGTGTTATACTCCTGGTTTGCAGAACAGTATACACCAAATATCTCTCACAGATATACCGTAACCAGTTCTACCTGTTAACTGCTGACCCATAATTTACTGTCTATTTTTTAACCCCGTTATTCAAACCATCAGGGTCAAGTCTTTGTTTTCTTTGGACCCAGGGTCTGATACCCTTCCTCAAAATGAGTAATACCTAGAGTCCCTCGCTATAGCCCATACTTAGGAAAAGAACTCTGTGAGAGGGGTGGGACTTAGGACACTCGCCCTCTCCCGTTGGCTAGTTTAGGAGAGGAGCTGCCTATGGTGCTGGCCATTATGGATCCTATTCTCAGGAGCCTATCTCTCCCCATGCGTTGTATGGGGAGCCTAGGCACCAAACACAGGCATTGTGGATTCCAGTGATTTTCAAGGCACTTCAGTGTTAGGCTTTGCCTCACCTGTCTTCACCTGGTTTGAGGATCATACTGGAATCACCAGAAGGCAGAAACGTAGGCTTCTAAAGGACATTTACAGAAAAAAATTAAGGTACTAACAAGTGAGTTTAGGCAACTATAAGGTGAGATGACATTTGGCTGGGGGTTTTGTGGATTGCAGTGGTCCTAAAACTGAGATTTAGTCACCTAAAGCTATGGGCAGTAAAATAAAATGGTAGATGTCCAGGCTGAGCTTGGAGCCTGGGCTCTGGGACCCCAAAAGGGGGAAGGATCCCAGAGCCTAGGCTCCAGTCTGATACTGATAATCTACACTGCAATTTTATAGCCCCACAGCCTGAACCCTGAGAACCCAAGTCAGCTGAGATGGGTGTTTTATTGCAATGTCGACAGATCATGAGGGTAAGCTGATCAGAAACTGGATATCTGTCGCTATACAAGTGTAACATCTAATCATGCAAGGTGCTGACCACTTACTTTAAAACTTGAAGTATTCTCATCTCCCATTGACTTCAGTGGAATTTGAAGGTGCTCAGCACCTAGCGTGTGATGATCAGCATCTCACAGGATTGCCATTTCTTTGTTTTATCCAGCTTTGAGTTTAGATTTTCATCAGTGTATCCCACACTTCACACAGTACCTGCAGTGTACATACCATTATTTGCCTGTTATTTGAGCAATGAGCCATTGATTCATTTGATATAAATTATTAATTTTAATATCCAATCTTGCCTTTTTTCACTCTTAGTATTATTCTTTATCAGTAATTTCACCACCATCTAATTAGTGCCTTAAATCAATGGGAGAACACTGCTGTCTTCTACAGTTTTCAGCAAGTCACCCTCCATGTTTCACCAAGTCATCTTCCATGCTTCAGTGTTCACAAAATATTTCTTATACTCATAAAGCACTGTGTGCTGATCACTACCACTTACAGCAGGGGTTCTCAAAGCCAGTCCGCCACTTGTTCAGGGAAAGCCCCTGGTGGGCCAGGCCGGTTTGTTTACCTGCCGTGTCTGCAGGTTCGGCCGTTCGCAGCTCCCACTGGCTGCAGTTCGCCGTCCCAGGCCAATGGGGACTGCGGGAAGGGCGGCCAGCACATCCCTCGGCTCGCACCGCTTCCTGCAGCCCCCATTGGCCTGGAGCGGCAAACCGCGGCCAGTGGGAGCCGCGATCGGCCGAACCTGCAGACGTGGTGGATAAACAAACCAGCCCAGCCCGCCGGGGGCTTTCCCTGAACAAGCGGCGGACCGGCTTTGAGAGCCACTGTCTTACAGAACATTTGTCCTTACTATGATGTGCTATAGAGATTATTGGTGGTTTTAGAAAAGAAAAAAAAATCTTTAAACTCTTTGAAGGAAAAGTATACCATTCTTGACTAATGCTGGTATTTTTCCAAACTCTCTGCTCAGTGGTGGCTTTTATTCATCTCAATTTTCCAGTGCAGGGCATCTTCACAACAGCTGCACTAATAGCCAATTCTCCATGCCAGTTTTTTTTTCCTTCCTAAGCCACAGAACACATTAAATCACTTTTACTCAATAGTTTGCCAATTAGATGTTTCAACTGGATGAGTTTTCCTCATCAATTGAAATTACTGGTGATCATTTGAAGCCATTTCCCTACCTCATTGCCACCACTTCTGATGCCATAATGCCTATGCCAGCTGCCTTTCCCCTCACTAATTTGTCTATATTGAATGGACCACAGTTGATGTCTAGCTTACAATGTTTGATCTCAAGTCATCAGTGATGTACTTGAGTATTCGGATTCTAATATCTTAACTGTATTGATAAATCTATTCACCTAAATTTGGGTTATTGCCGATTATGTACTCTATGTATCGTATGACTTTAAAAACAAACTTTATATTTGTGGATAATCTAAGCACTATACCCAGATGTACAGACACTCTTTTCCCAACCTATATATTATATAATTTTGTTATCATTAGCTTTAATAAAAAAAATAATTATACTTTTCTCAGATTTTATTAGATTTTAGCTGGCAGGTGCAAGAACCAGCTTACACAGAGATAATATTATATGTCCTTCCTTCTTAGAGATCTTCCCCGGCAATTTCATGACATGCATGCTAGTACTAAAACCAAACACTAATAAACCACCCAACAGTCATCGTTACATGATTTCTGTGTTTTTTATAGACATACACTAACCAAAAATAGGCATCACTATGTTACTGGAGGAGTGAGGCTCAAAATGCACTTGAACCATGTGAATATCCTTGTTTTAAGTTCCCTGCTGAATGCAAAATAAAAGAACTGGATCTCCAGCTCCATCCTCATGCCAGTGCAGGATAGTTCTGAGGCTTATTTTCCAGTACAGTATGTTCTAAATGTTCTTGATGTTTTTGTCTTTTTTCCAAACTTTTACTGTTGTTTACCTGCCTTTAGTAGTACCTGAGAAATATGCAAAATAGTTCAATGCCTTAAAGCAAAACATTAACATTAAAAGGGAAGTTTATTTAAACTTTTCCTTGGCAGAGAGTTCAATTAGCTTCACTGCAGAAAGACTCTGGAGTCAATGACAAAAGTCATTGATGCTAAGATTTAGCCAAGAGTTAAAATGAATAACATTTAACCTAGCTTTAAATGAATAAGCAGTAGTAACCAGAGCACAAAATCACTGATCCAAAGCACATTGCCTTCAGCTGACTTTAGATATGGCCCAAAAATAACTTATCTGACTCTGTATCTGTCCAAGTCTTGTCCAGTCTCTAATACATTGCTAATCTCAGGGACTATCAGACTTTTGGATCTTTTGCTTCAGTGGAGACAGTGATTTTTGATTCCTACATTGGAAAATGTTACCTAATATTATTTGCAAGTTCTTTCTGAGCAAAGCCATTTTCAGGTTATTCATTTCTTTCTGTTATTAATAAACAGCTATTATTACTTCCCAATTTCAATTTCTTTAGCCATACCATAAATTTTCCTACTAAAGCTGATCAAAAAAATTGATCAAATTTTTTTCAGTGAAAATAGCCTACTGCTGAACTGAAAATTATTACGAAAAGCTTCAATTTTTGAACTTTTCTAGGTTTGTTTGTCTCCTTTCTCTCTTTTTTTAATAGACATTTAATGCAATAAATTCCATGATACCAAGATCTGGTGCTGTTTTCGTTTTTAATTTTTTCTGTTTTCATTTTTCCTTTTGCAATGGTGTAACTTTTCTGAACTCAGAGCAGTTTGAAAAGTCACAGTAGCAAAAATAAAAACAATACCCAGCTGGGG
Source organism: Terrapene triunguis (assembly GCF_002925995.2). NCBI lineage: Eukaryota > Metazoa > Chordata > Testudines > Emydidae > Terrapene > Terrapene triunguis. The sequence continues at coordinate 15,136,679 of NW_020664368.1, read as the reverse complement.
GAAGGGGTTTCATTCATTGTATTTTACCTTTGGCAGAAACCAGAAAAAGACAAAATTTGAAATTTTTGAAAGAGATATTTCACAATAAAAAAAAAATAGATCTTTAAAATCTGCCCAGACTAAGGGACACCCAACTCTCACTCACAGGCAGAAAAACAATATGTCCTTTGCTCCGGGGAGGAGTAAATTACTTCTCCCCTTTTCATGGAGTGGGTTTCTCCCCACTATGCACTCAGCCTGTTGCTCTGGCCAGCAAGTAAGAGAGAGCAAATCCAGAGCTCTTTCATAGATTCATAGATTCCAAGGCAAAAAGGTACCATAGTGATCATCAAATCAGACTTCCTGTAGAGCACAGGCCAGAGGATTTCCCCAGAATAATTCCTAGAGCAGAGCTTTAAGAAAAACACCCAATTTTGAATTAAAAATTGCCAGTGATGGAGAATCCACCACGACCCTTGGTAAATGATTCCAATGGTTAATTATTCTCTCTGTTAAAAATGTATGCCTTATTTCCAGTCAGAATTTGTCTAGCTTCAACGTCCAGCCTCTGGATCAAGATATCCCTTTCTCTTTTCTGCTAGATTGAAGGGCTCACTGTCAAATATTTGTTCCCCATGTAAGTATTTATAGACTGTATTCAATTTACCTCTTAACCTTCTCTTTGTGAGCTAAACCATAAAAATCATAGACACGTAGGACCGGAGGGGACTTCAATATGTCATCTAATCCAAACCCCAGCACTGAGGCAGGATTAAGTATTATCTAGAGTCTTCTAGACCATAGATTAATAGATAAAAAGAATGAGCTCTTTGAGTCTATAACTTTTATGAACCAAACTTGTAATCTCATAAAAAAAAATGTCAGGTTAATTTAACAGATCTACTTTCTATTAACCATATTTACTGGCATTAATTATAATTATATACCCCCCTTTATTTTTTTATTAATCCAGTGCCATATTAGCTGCTCCATTATCTTGCCTGGGATCAATGTCAGACTGAGAAGCCTATACTTTCCCTTGTCACCCCATTTACGCTTTTAAAATATTGGCACAACATTAGCTTTCTTCCGGTCTTCTGGAACCTCCACAATGTTCCCAGACTTACTGAAAATCAACATTAATGGTCCAGTGAGCTCCTCAGCCAGCTCCTTTAAAACACTTGTATATAAGTTATCTGGACCTGCTGATTTAAAAATGTCTAACTTTAGTAGCTGTGGTTTAACCATCTCCTGAGATACTAGTGGATATCTCTGCCCCTCCTCACCCAGTTGTTGACAGCACAGAATATCAGATAGGAAGCCCCTACTCTCCCTGGTGCAGCCAGACACCATCTGAGCAATGCCTAGCAGATGCCAAATAAGGGTCCTAGCTGAATACTGGTATTGCAACATGTTGCCATGTTAAGTGAGCTCCCACATTGTCCCAGTCTGGAATTGTTTTGGAGATGACACAGACGTTGCAAGACTTAGCACTTTAAGTTACTCTATTTTGATCCCCTCTGGCTGACTCAACGAGTGGCACTAAAAGATTCTGGAGAGAATTGGGTGCAATCTTTACCAGAAAGATCACTTCAAAAATGAATGGTATTTGAAGAAAGTAGGGAGAATATCAAAATCTCTAACAGTGGCTGTAGTGGCTCCTTGGGGGAAAATATCTACTTAGTGATTGTATCAAGGTATTTTCTCCTTTTCTATAAAATAATGTCTAGCTCTCTCTTGAACTGATTTATATTGCTTATATTTATTGCTGACATTGACAATTCAGTACTTTGAGCCAATGGCTTGAGCTACTAATCAGTCCAGAAGACTCATCTACCCAAGTAATTTTGAATATGCTCGCACTGTCCCTCTTTTTTTGCTGGTTCTCCCAATTTAATGTTATCAGCAGATTTAGGTACTTTTAAAATTATACCTTTCTCAAGATGATTTACATAAAAGCACATGAACTATGTTAAAGCATAATTAAGGATCTGAATTAAACCCAAAAAAGCAAGTGAAAAAACCAACCCGACACTCCCTCCATATTTTACATAAATGTCCTAAAACAATAATGAAAAAAAAAAGTACAGCAACCTGAGTAAAGGATGGAGTGTCAGCCTGAATTTCTGTACTTTTGCATTTAACTTAAATTGCCTTGTTTCGATGGGTAAGTCAAACTCTTTGCATTGTACTTCAGCGCACTTTTTTGTGGTTTGATATGTTTCCTTGTAGATTTTCATAATTTGGGGCCAGATTCTTCTGCCCCAACTCTGATTGTGCCGTCCTATTGGAGTTCATTATACTAATCACAGAATAAGACATGGATTCATCTGAATAAGGTTAGAAGAATCTGGCCCTTGATTTTTATGAATTAAAAACAAACTGGCATAAAAGAATTAGAACAGATGCACTGACTACCTTTACAATCTATGGCAGAGCCATTGCATATACATCTCTACCCCGATATAATGCTGTCCTCAGGAGCCAAAAAATCTCACCGCCTTATAGGTGAGATCGCGTTATATCGGGTTCGGTCCGGTCCGGCGTACTAGCAAGAGCCGGTACGCCATGCCGGACTGGACCAGCTTCCCCGGCGGTGATTTAAAGGGCCCGGTGCTCCAGCCGCTGAGGGGAGCCCCAGGCCCTTTAACTCACCGCCAGAGCTCTGGAAGTGGGGCTCGGGTGGGGATTTAAAGGGCCTGGGGATCCCCACAGCGGCCAGAGCCTCTGGCCCTTTAAATCACCACCCAAGCCCAGCTGCCGGAGTCCCGGCGGGGATTTAAAGGGCCCCGTGCTCCAGCTGCTGTGGGGAGCAGCGGGGTCCGGTGGCGATTTAAAGGGCCCGGTGCTCCACACGAATTCAGATATAACACGGTAAAGCAGTGGGGCTCGGGTGGCGCTTTAAAGGGCCCGGGGCTCCCCGCTGCTTTACTGTGTTATATCCGAATTCGTGTTATATAGGGTCACGTTCTATCGGGGTAGAGGTGTAAGTGAAGAACTGTTAAAATACAGAATATTTCATGGGTAGTTTTGTTTGCCCATGTACATAGCGAAAGGTTAAGCCTCCATATCTATTCATTTTTTGTTGTCTTGTACAAATACGAAATGTGATTAATTCATAACACAGACTAGTCAGTTTTCAAACTTAATTTTTGTTTTTAAAGAGAAGCTATCTTAGAGATACATTAGATGAGAGGTGAGTCATTTAAACCTGTATTGGTTCACACTTGTACAGTTTTTCATTGTGCTAACTCGTGATTATCCATTCAAACAAGGAAGCAAGGGAGAGAAAGTACTCACCTTACATCCCTAAGCCGGTTATGTGGACTTTGTATCGAGAGTATGTGCCTGCTCACTACCTCCCAGGAGCAAGTGTGCAGAGAGGGATGGAAATAGTGAAGCCTTGGTTCCACCTTCCTCCATGTACTGGCCAGTGCAGCTGAGCCAGTATGGGAGGATAAAAGAGGACATAGTAAGCTGCTGGAATAGACCAGCAGTAAATTACTACACCCCTGAAGCGAAGAGAAAGCAAAGGAGACATCATGACTTGCAGGTGCATATGATGCATAGCATCTCCTGTAGCTACTCTTGGAGTGGAGCAGCTTACATGCCACTCTTGCTCAAGGCTGTACTAAGGTAACAGACTAACCCAAATTGTGCAATAAACTCTATATTGGCCTTCAGGCTAAGACATGGCGTGACCCACTTCAGTCAACAGCCAATCTTTATAGTGGAGTTTATAAAATCAGCAAATAGGGATTTATAATAGAACTACTTAAAGACTTTTAACCTTAACAGTGTTGCTATAATAGTAAGTAGGTTAACTAGGGTTGTTAATTCCTTCCCTCTTTTTCTCAGGGTATGTATCCCAACATGGATACGGCCTGTTAATTCATTCCAGGGCACTCAGATGAGCTTCTATTTTGGAACATGTACTATTTGATGCAAGTAAAGAACTGGCCAGAATTTCAATGGCTTGAGGAAGAAATTGATATTATATCATTCACAATACAATTTCTACTCATGAGAGAATAGAGAACCAGGGCAGTACCCCTGGGCAATGCCTTCATCAGGGTTGCCAGGGGCATAAATCAGAGCAAAATATGGCCCCTTGTGCCTAGAGAAAGGAATGGCTATTTAAAGAGATTAAAGGACATTTTCTGATATTAGAGAAGAAATACAAATAGAGATGAACCAAATCCTACAGAGGATTAGTTTCTAAAAAAGTTAAACTCCACAGCCCATCCTTTGGAAAAAGAGCTTCATATTTTATTTCCATTCTTTTGATAATGTATGCTAGCCCACTACTATTTTTCAGCCTGATTATATGCTTCCTGACTGTAAAAATGGTAATGTCACCATTTCTGCCCAGGCCCTCGCGGAATTCCAGTGTTAACCACTCCCAACAGCTGCATTTCCAAAGGATGTGACAATTAATAACTCTTATTGAATGACTCTCAGGTGTTTGATTACTTTAAGTGGTCTCCACAAGAGTCTTCTAGTTAAATGCCATTCTTCATATCTAAATAAATAGTCCCTAGACTATTACTAAAGCTGTATGATCTGGGGTGATCTTGATAACATTGCTTCAGCCAAGAAGAGAGGGAGAGAAAAGAGGAGAACAGATAATTTTTGGAGAGGAAATTAAAGAATTAGAATTAAAACTCTACTCTTATCTGGGTTTATGATGAGCTCAGTTTGCTGTTATCTGATAAAATACTGCATATTTTCCTTTTAAACCAGAGGAAACTGAGCAAGAAATAGAAAGATATAAGTCAAAAGCTGGAAATTCAAAGTAAAAGTTGATATTTCTTTTGATATCTACCTCAAAAGTTCCCTTTTATTTGGTCTGATATAATAGTAGTGTCTGTGGGGTAGAACTGTTCAGGTTGATTATTTTGTTTTAAAGGTTTGGTTTGTTTTGTTTTGTTGGGGTTTTTTTTTTTACATACTTTATATCGTTAATCTCTATCAACACTTCTTCAAATGGGAATGTACGTCATGTCAATGACTGAGGCAATAGCCAATCTTTTCAAACTTGGGTGCTGAAAGTTAGCTACTTAAATCCATATTTGAATACATAAACAAATGGCCTGGTTTTCAGAGATGCTGAGCACCTACAGCTTCCACTGACTTCATTGCATATTGCGCTGTCGCAAATATCTGGAGATAGGAATTATTTTTAAAAATTGATATGCATCACTGTGTGCATTTGAGAAAAAGGAGTTGTTCTTCAAATACGTGGAGACAGTTTCCATTAACTTAAATGGAAGTTACGCTATTGTATCTGAGGACAGAATTATGCATTGTAAATACAATAATTTGAAGATATGACCAGTTAAGTATTTTTATTAGCTATTGTATTGTCTATGGTAAATACATACCTACTATATATGTATTATACCTTTGGATTGCCAAGCACAATTTAAATGGCTGAGAAAATATTTAAGTGAATATTACGCATTTAAGGTTCAACACCATTTTAAACTTGTGTATCACAGCTTTTCTTTAATCCTGAGTTTAAAAATAAGATCAACATCAAAATATAAATTGTAAAGTTTGTTTCTTCAGATGTATTATTGAAAGATGGGTAATAATGTCACATTGCCATAGTAACTGATACTATAATATATGAGTCGGAGCTCCCTAATTTGTGCAGTACACCCAACATTTCTTCATGATCATCATCAAAAAAGAAAGCCAAAGTGATCTTATCAATTATAGACTGATCGTGTGTTTTACCAACTGTGTGGAAATGTTTAATGGCAAATCTGGAAAAGAAGCTCAAGATACTGCTAATTCACAATGGCATGTTGCCTCCTGAGCAAAAAGGATGCACAGTAAACATGAAAAATATAAAAGACCACCTCAGGCTGACCAGGAGGCTCACAGAAGATGCAAACCAAAAAAAATAAAATAAAGATTGTATACCAAAAAGCATATGGTCCCACGTTCATAGATCATTGAGACACTGAAAATCCACAAATTTAATTCAAAGATCATTTACTTTCTGCAGCAATCTATGGTTAACTGGAACACTCAACTCTACCTGGAAGGGACTGTCATTGCTGAGGTACAAATTATGAGAGGAATCTTTCAAGTCAGTTCCTTATCACCAATGCTGTTCATGGGAGCGATGCTGCCACTGACATGGATTACATGAAATAAATTGTTTATCATATCAGCAAAGAGCAACAATGAGTTAACCATTTGTTATATACGGATGATATGAAACAATATAAACAGTCACTAAAGGAGATACAGAGATTGACGTAGAAAAGTTTGTTCAAAATATAATGCTATGGGTTGGCTTGGCTAAATGTGCATCTGTGAAGAACAGCAAACTGATGCAATCAGATGGCAAGTAAGTTAATGAGGGTGGTATCAAAGTTATCTTTCAGCATCAACCCTATAAATACCTTGGAATCAGAAAACCAGCTCCCCAAAAAACTTTTAGCTAAAATCCTAATTTTTTAATTTATTTTCATCAGTTTGGATTTTTCAAGTACAAATTGAAAATGTTCACTGAAAATTCAACCTTTTGGGGGTTTTCGTTTTATTTTCATCAAAAATGTCCATGGATTTTTTTTTCTCATCATCTCCATTATTAACATACCTTACACATTATTGCTGGTTACTCCCTTTTGGATCTGCCTATTTTCAGTTGTAGACTTCAGCATACCTACTAGATATCTGACTTGTATGTCACTATGCACCATGGAACTAATACCTAGTGATGGAATACTAATTAAATTGAACATATTTGGAAGAGAATTGTTTTGCTGTCATTCCAAGCAACATTTCAATAAATCTTGTCTAAATCCTGTATACTTTATGGAAGAATAGAGTCTTTGCAGGCAAAGAAGCCTCTTCATTAATCTATTTTGATGGGTTTAGACATCACAAGAGAACTCTTTGTATCAAACATTGTTCTTCTTCAAATGTAAATTGTCATGCTGCCAAAAAAAAAAGCCCTTATACTTTTCAGTTCCAGTAATGTCAATGATGTGTGCACAGCATTATGAAGGGGTAATTGTGCATATGGTACTAAAGTAGATGGCCTGAGATAAAGTTTGCATCCCATAACTATGTATTATACCTATTTGTGACTATAGCTGTGAAGAACTTTATTTTAATAAAACGGAAACAGATTAAACTCACCTGGTCTATTTTGATGCAAAAGTCATTCTTTTATTGAGATCCCCAATTCCCCTTGAAAGGGTCACACAAAACTCTAAGCGAGTTGAGCTGCCCTGAACCTTCCCTCCCTTAAAAAGAGCACAGACCATTTACCTGCTGCTGTCATGTGGGATTAATCAGGTGGCTTCCTCTTTAGAGCATGGCTGGCTGACTTCCACCAACCAGTCCGAGTTTAAGAAAGGTGAGTAAGAGATTATTTGTCACTGAATGGCAGACTGAATGGAGAAGAGACTGAAATTGAATTTGTAAGACTACTTGTCATTGAACCACAGACTGAAAGGAGGAGAGTCTGAAATGACGCAATTGTAGATAAGGCAACACAGTTTAATAGATATAAGCAAAACTTTAGAGGGCTTCTGAAGAACTCCCTCAATAAATGTATGGTACCTATACGAGAACTCATGTTCAGTACAGATTTGTTTATGCTTAATCAGGGCACACCATCTAACTTTTTTGCTGCGTTAAATACTACTCCAGTTCTGCTGCTACTACCACAGAGTCTTTCTTTTTGTGGTGCCTGGAAAAGAGGAGATTACAGGAACAGGAGATTTTCATCCCAAACTATCACAAAGCATTTCACAAAATATATACAAACTGCATAATTGAAATGCAGCCATTTTGAGGGAGGAAGGTGCAGCTTGGAAGGCAGTATGCTTCACCTTTGGAAGAAGACATTTTGTGAGAGGCAATGCTAGCAATGCGCAAAGATTATGGCCAAACCAATGCTCTCTTCTCCATGATGGCACCTCAGCAATAGTGTGATGCAGGGCAACAATGAAATGAGTTATTTTCCCATAGCAAGTGTATCAAAGAAGTGAGAGTGATGGGAGCTGAGGAAGGGTAAGTGCTAGGAAAGGGGGAGATGGAAGAAACTGTTGTTAACGCCACCTTCACACAAAGATAATTCCGCAACTTCCTCTAAAATATACATAGGGATCATCACTGCAAGTTGGCAAGGGATACAGGGCCAAACCCTGCTCTCACGAAGAGCAGCCTGGAATCTTTAATGTCTATGCAGAACAGAAGGACTTCTCTTTATCAGATCTCATCTGAAAACTGAGTGGTAAATGGCATCATCCTCAATAAAAATGCCTCAGAAGGCTGAGTCAACCTTACCAGGGTTAGAACCTGTGATCTAGGGAGCACATAAGCCAGATTCAGTATGGCATAATTGAACTCAATGCCAGGGGAGTCTCGGAATTTAGCCAGGGATTTCAGCTATTTAAAATATGTTTCTAATATGAAGCCATGCTCTCCAGATTTAAAAATTACTAAACCCACATATAGGGTCAGCGTTCTACAATTGGCAACTAGAAGAATGTGTTCATTTTCAGACCTGCTTCCATCTTTGATGGTCAGAATGGTCATGTACCTCTGTCAGAGATGGACATGGAGATCACAGTATCAGAAAGCTGTCAGATATTCATTATCATTGTAGGGGCATCTTCCTGGGAAAATGGGTGAAATAGATGTTGGCTCTTTTGAAGCCACCAGCTGTCTATCTACCTTCTTTCTGCTCCCCGGGGAACAACCACGTGAAAATAAATGTGGGGAGGCAGCTACCTGCATGGTCAGGGGAGTAGAAGATGGCAGCTGTGGCTTCTTTTACCAGCCTCTGGCGGTAAGTGGGCAAAGACATGACAGTCAGAGCATATGAGATGAGGAAAGTTATAGAGACACCAGGAAGTGGGTAGAGAGAAATAGGCAGATATTTGGTGAGGTGTGGAAGCAAAGGGGTGGAGCCAACAAGAATTTGGGGAGAGACGAGGAGAAGGCCAGTTGGATGGCAGAAGATGTCATGATTAAGATGGATATTTTGGGTGAGTGTGGAAAAGAACAAGTGGACTCTTTAAAGTTGTGTCCATTTTAGTTGTTCTTGGCGACCCATTAGAATATTGTTAAATCTTGCTCTGGTAAGCAAATGTGTCACAATTTTTCACAGGAGATGTACACACGAAGTGATACATTTTCAAATGCTTGTGAGTAAGTGAAGTTCTCCATTTGTTATGAGCAACATATGCCTATTTCACATCTGGTAAAGTTTATTTATTTTCACAGATTGTAACGTCCACTGAATTATTACAATAGTGAAATCTGTACATATTTATGCTCATGTTCTTGGAAGTTATACAGTTCCTTGGTCTATAGTCCACTTACTCTATATTGGATATACTTCTAACTAATCTGAGGGTATATTTTTAATTGTACATTCATTCAACTGTTATATGTGGGGTTTTTTAATGGAAGACAGTATCATCTCTAAATACATCAATGCTAAAAATAACAGGAGAGTTTATCTTACACTCTCCTTGTAGTTATAATGCCCATCCCTAAATGTTGATATAGAACTCTGATTGTATAGCATCTCAAGAGACTGATCCCTTTTCCTGAATGGCAGCAATTTGGGCAATACTCTTGCCCCTCGAGAGTTTAGGCAAGAGTTTGTCTGCTGCATCCCTGCATTCAACGCTGATAGAGATTCTATTTACTTTTGCTTTGTTTGGGGTTAGGTGGGGTTATTGAAAGTTCTGGGATGACAAGTTAGGTGATTTTGTAATGCCATTTTCCATACGGTTTTAAAAATCTTGATTTTAGTTATACTTTTGGTATGAGAACCATACAAATTAAATTAATTCTCTTTGAAATTATAAGTTAACAAACGTACTGAGGAGCAGTAAATACAATTGTTATAATATTTGCCTCCATTCCTCATAGTTGATGGTAAGGAAGAAGCTCTCAGCAACTTTTTTTTCCTCCCCAGATCTTGCTGTTGACTGATGGCTGAACCAGTAATTTACACCTATGGTGATCTGGTTACTCTTGCGTTATGTCTTCTAGGGATTACCTGTCTCCTTAAGTGCCTAGTTATGGCATGTTTAAGATCCCTTTGTACCATTCCAGCTACTTGAAAGGACTTTATTGGGGCCAAGGGTCTGGCTTGCAGTATCAGAAATTAGATTATAATTTCATTTCTCTACATTTGCCTGAAAATAACAAAAGCTATCTGCCAAGTGTGGCAGCAAACACACATCCATCTCAGTCTGGTTCAGATCTGTGTAAATCGGGAGTAACTTCAGTGAAGTCAATCAAAATACAGCAGGGTAAAAACTGACGTACGATCAAAATCAGACCAGTCCCTAAATAATTCTGCATCTATTCATGTGTTTTTCTGTACTTGAATAGTCTCTCACATTTCCCAGATTTTACAACTACATACACGTAAAACATTTAGCCCAGACCTCCAAATTATGAAGAGTAAATGAAATAGTCTAGGTGAGGCTCCTGAAGACCTGAAATCCTTATTCAGGCTAGGAGGGAACATGTATTTGGTGGTCTCTTTAAATACAGGTTCCCATTTTTCTACACTACTCAAAACTATATCTGACATGACTGGAGTTTCCATTCAAGACAATCCTTGCAATGGAAATGAATTTAAAGATCAGAAGTGAGGTCATGTAGCTGAGTTAGTAGTATAGAGGGAAGTTTACATTTCAATACCCACAAGATGCTTATATTTGTCCCATGCTTTGAGTCCCTTGCTCTTCATACTAAATTCATTCATTCAACCACTCCCCCACCCCAAATACCCTAAACTAAACAGAATTTGTCAATACTCCTCCATTGCCTTCTCACATACAACACTGTGGTAACACTACCATGCCTGTTGGTAAAAGGCACCAAATAAATGACACTGTAGTCTATAGTTTAGAAGCAGCTTTGTTCATAAATAAAGAGCCACTTACTGTCATCATATCAACTATATACCACTAGCCAGCTCATTGTTTGATTTTCGTGACTTGGGAATAATGTCTTTCAAATTACATATTTTTGATTTCCCAGTAATTCTTTACTTCTGTATTTCTATAACCAGCTTATATTTGATTTCCATGTGATTTACAGTCTAATGCTATGGCTGGATTTTTAAAACTGCCAGATAATATGAATATTAATAGCATATGCTTCACAAGCTAAGATATGGATATTCAAATATTATGTTTCAGGCTAGAACATAAGATAAGTGCTTACAGGGGTCAGGGCAGAATTTTTCTCCCACGTATAGTATTGCATAATTGACTTGATGTATTGCCTGTCGGCTGGGAATAAGGGATGGTTCACCTTCTTTACAAGCACCATGTATTAGAGTAAGAACTGTTGGCCTGGCCTAAAAGACAGGGCCTATATTTCTAATGGGAATGGGGAAAGAAGTAGCCTGGCTTTCATTCCAGTGATCGTTATCCTTCCTGGTATTAAAATGCCTGCTACAATTAATGCTGCCCCCTTGAACAAATAGTATTTACTCAGCACAGCATCACAGGTCTCATTGGCTATGACAACAGCATGGGATCACATTTTCATTTTATTTTATTAAATGTTCCTTAGTATTAAATATCCCTCTACAGGTTTTTCCACCCCAAACATGTTTATTGTGGAAATTTCAATCAAAGGCACACACTCGGTAAAGTTTGTGTTTCCCCCAAGTTTCTAGGATTCCCAGTGAGAGATCCAAGCTTCTTGTTTTTTTAATTTTTTCTAGATTTGACTTCATCATTTCAGTGCTATGAAGGAATAATAAGAGTGTTTCGTTGCACCATTAGCAGTGTTCTCAAGAGCAGATTGTATTCGGACAGCTGTCCAAACTGCCAAAAAGCTTGTTCACACTGATTATCTCTCATCTTGATTACTGCAACTTCCTTCTCTCTGGCCTTCTCTCCACTCCATCCAAAAGGTGGGCTGCTAAAACATATCTCCACCATGACAACAATAGTTATAGTACTTTGTACTTTTATATAGCACTTTTATCAGTGGATCTCCAAGCACTTTACAAAGGTGGATAAGTGTTATTAAGGAAACCCTAGCTTGCAGTTGTTAGTTTCATTCTGATTCAGGAAGAGGATCTCTTTGCTAGTGCCTTCATGCCACTCCCACCATCATGGTATCTGATGAGCCCAGTCCTTGAAAAATGGTGCACAGTGAGCAAAGTCAGAAATAGAAACCCAGGGTTTGACACTGCAAGGTGCCAGGCAGCCTCAGTTACTACTGGAGCCAATGATGAGGGCACTCAACTTCTCACAGGGCTGGCCCAAGACTGTAAAATAAACTCCCACAAGAACTCAGGATTGTCACAACCCTCACTATCTTCTGCTCTGAGTGCAAGGCATATTCCTTTGACCTTGCCTTCTCTAACATAAACATATAACAACAAGTGTATATGTCTATATATGTATTTAAAAAATTCCACAACAAAAGACTCCAGTGCACACCTGTCTCACCCGGGGAGAGGATGAGAACACATGCCAGATGTTAGTCACATTGTTCAATGCTGTGCTGGAAGGTGCTCAGATACTACAGCAATAAGCTCAGTATAAGAACCTATATAGAATAGAATAGAATCAAGTTCAGACACCCATTTCTCCTAACTCCTATTTCTCTGCTGTAATATCTGGAACTTACTGCCCCGCATAGCCCACAACTTCCTTTCATTATAATTGAAGCTGTTTGATATTCTATAACATATGTTACAAGACTGTTTTATAATCTAAATCAGTTATGTTAAATGTGACTTTATCTGAAAATTAACGTACGTGCTTTTTATTAAAGAGTTGAGATGTACTTTTTTTATATATTGGCAGATTTTTGCACTCCTGGTGAATGTTGTACTTAGGTACAAAGCAGGACTTTAAGGCTCCACTAACCACAGAGGCAGCATTTCAGTAATGACTCATAACACCACTTTGGTGTTCTGACCTTGCTGTGCGTCCCTGGATCAAGTTTGGCATTATGATACTAATGGCAATGATAACTTTCACACTAACAGCCCTCTGGAGACCAATCAAGGCATCTTGAGATGATCTCAGAGCATTCGACACCCAGGTCTTGAATAGCTTCTGATTCATCAGGAGGATGCTTCCGACAGGCAAGCACTTTCCTCCAAAGTGAACTCCAAGTCTCAGAGGTGGATAAAGAGTGAGCAAGACAGCTAGAAGTCAACAGAGCTTGAGCTTTCTTTATATGACACTTGACCTGATAAACGTTATTGAGTGCTTTCTAGGGCCACACAGTGGGCACTCAGTAATTCACAGTACTCCGATTCTTTATTCTCCCTGTAGGACTAGGATAGTTCTTGGAGCTGTGTTATCTCCAAAAAATTGGGGGTGGGGGGGGGAAATCTTATGACAGGCACCTTTCAGAGCAGTAGCATTGGTGGGGAGGCAAGTGCATAATTTTCTAACCTTCTTTTTAACCTATGTTAGGCACTGCACAAACACCTTGTAAAATAGTCTATGTCCCAAAAACATTGCAACCAAAATAGATAAAACAGACAAAAGGTAAGAGAAAGTAAGTATTCTTAGCCCTGTTTTCAAGATGGGAATGAGGCACAAAATGATTAAGTAACTGGTAGAAGGTCACAGAGGAATCTGTGGCACAGCCAGGAATTGGACAAAGGTCTACTGCTTTAAAATGATGATTGAATGATGATTTTTCAGTTTGCTGATAATTCTGAACAATCAAAAAACAGTTTTGTTTTGGTCAAAATGAAAATGAATTTTTTTGAAAATTTGTGGCAAATCAAAAAATTGAAAAGATATCTCCAGTCAGACCGAAACAAAACATTTCATTTTGACATTACCAAATGTTTTGATTTTTTTTTCTTTGTGTTTGGTCAAAACTTGGCAAACTTGACTTAAATTCATGAATAGAATCCGTCAACCCTAAACTGCCTTTTTCAGATAATATTCTCCCAAAAACAAAATTGCCTAGTTTTACTGATCTACAAGTAAAATAGGAAAAAGTTCCCTCAGCAGTATAATGTACATATTACAATCATGCATTATTATACAATAATATTTCCACTCCAGTGTTCTGTACTTTTAATAAAAATGCCAGATTATGGGGCATGTCTTCAGACCTGTTGCTTCCTAGAATTTTCAACTTCGTTTGCCACAATAATAAAAGGAAGCCTTATTTCAAGTATTCTTGTGAGGCTGGATGCCACAAGGGATTGTTAGTGGGTTATAAAGACATGCAACCCTAGGCCACCCATCTGAATTCAGTCCAACTTGGTAACAGGAATAAACTATCATTGTCTGCTGAATATTCAATGGCCAATGTAAAATCATTTATTTATTTATTTTGGTTTTGATTAATGATCTAAGTCTCCTGAATACTTGGACAAAACAACAAGTTGTGTGTACAGCAGTTTACGGATGATTAAAAAGCCATAGATCCCTTACATTGTGAATTAGACATAGCATAACGAATGATTGGTTTTAAAGGTGTACCAGCATGAGGCTTACAACAGCAATCAGTTGTACAACAGACTCACTGTTAAACGTACATCTTGTTAGCTTCTCTACAGCTCTCTGCCCCTTAAATGTGTGCAGCTACAGTCTCTGTCCCGCCCCAAACTCTTTGAGGTAGCTAGTGGGTGCCAGCTATGAAGAAGTTCTTTTGCTGAGTGCTTGTGATCACAGTGATTGTGGCCATTCCATCCACAGGGGGAGCAAAGAGTGAGCTGGTTCCTTACACCATCCATCACTCCAATGCACAGCTGCACACAGGCCAAATGGAAGAGAACCCTAAATTAAACACAGCTTCCATGCCCATATAATATACTTAACAATTCATTGAAATATAGTTGTGAAGTGGCTGTTGCTGGCGGATCAAAGATTCCAACTGCTGTATTTGTGCCCTTTTTAAACCACCTGTTTATGTGAGCCACTAAGCAAGCATTTAACCTGTCTGTTTACATTTTTGATTGGTACAATTAACAGACTCGTGAACAGTTTGCAGTAATTATTGAACTGGCTCTTCTTATTATGAAATTTCAATATTATTGACTAAGATAACAAATGAACTTGCATGTGTAAAAGACTTTTAAAAAGGTACTTCTGAGAACTGTCTGGTGCTCTAATTGCAGGCTCCTCAATAGAACAAAGCCATTAGCCAGTAGATCACAAAGCCACTAGCCAGTAGATCAAAGTCTCCTAGATGCTTAAAATCAGTTATATCACCAGGTCTTTCCATAAAACTGATTTAGCATTCTGTTTGCGTAAACTACAGGGCTTAGCATTTTATCTGGAGTGGGCAGGGGCAAAAAATGATTGCGCATCTTGATCAACGTACTGTGTCTTTTCAAGAATAACTGTGATGCACAAATAATCAGCAAATTAGTAGAGCTGCAGACCTTTGCAGCTGATTTTGAAGACTAAATCAAAGTACTTAACTTCTAATAGAGCACAACGCTTTAAGTGTTAAACAGCAAGAAGCAAAAAGGTTGTCCTGGTACTGGCAATTGCCACAACAAATCCTTTCAGATGCTGCTTTATGCAGCCATGTTACCCTGATGCTTAAATCTATAAGACATCTAGGACACCCTGTGTTGTCGGGCAGCAACTGTATTTTATCCACTGTACTAGAGCATGATTTTCAACTGAACATTAGTGTCAACAATAATTCACTCTAGAAGCCTTTTCTGAATGATTAAGCATATGTAAACAAGTCACTCTTATGTATCAGACAGTAGCTGCTGACTTTGGAACATCAGAAATACAATTATGTTCACTAACTCCAGAATAGCTCCTACCAAGAATAAATTTTCCTGTAAAATGTAAACATTTTTTTCTGGATGATTTTTTATAAAGGCAACCTAGCAAAAAAATAAATATATAAAAAAATTAGTCACTTTATATTATACTAGCAAGAGGCTTGATTCGATTCAGGTACTTTTAAATACAGATATTCTTCTTCGAGTGGTTGCTCATGTGTATTCCACAATAGGTGTGCATGCTCACCACATGCACCGGTGCCAGAAGCACCCCCCACGACCCCTGGAGTGGCGCCTGCCTGGCACGGGATAAGGGAAGCTGCGTGCTCCCCCCACCTTCAGTTCCTTCTTGCTGCCAGTGAAGGTGCGTCTGAACTGCTCAGCTCCAGCTTTGCTGCAGCTTGTCCCCAGAACTGTTTGTTCATTCATTAGTACCTGTAGTAGTTAGCTTTTTCCAGTTAGCTTAGTTAGTTAGTTAGCCCGGGCCGGGGCATGCCCCGTGCCCCAGGATTTAAGTCGTGTGGCTCTTGTAGCCGTTCTATGCCAAGGAGTGACCCGCACGCAGACTGTCTGCACTGCTTGGGAGAAAGCCATATCAATGAAAGATGCAAGATCTGCAAGTCGTTTGAGCCCCGGACCAAAAAAGAAAGGGACTTTAGGCTCCTGGCCATCCTGATGGAGTCGGCGCTGGCCCCGACCCCAGCACGCCGCTCCAAACCGGTACCCGGCACCGCGGCGTCGGTACGCGGAGACCCTCCGGTACCATCGACCAGTCAGCACCGCTCCCCTTCCATGGGGCACGCCAAGAGGACCGGAAAGACTCCCTCTTCGCAACAGCACCGAGGGAAGTCTGGAACAGAGGCTAGGCCCATGTCAGGTAGTCCTCGGTCCCCGTCGGGCTCTAGGCCTCCAACTCATGTTGAACGGAGTAGCCCGGCCCCTTCGGAGCAGGCCTCTCCAGATGTCCGAATGCCATCTACGCCCAAAGCCCTCCAGGCGACCAGGGATGTCATGTCCATGCTGGTGCCCAGAGCTCCGCCTCCGTCGACCCCACGCTCCAGAGGCAAGCCGCCGCTGGGATCGCTGCAGTGAACGCTGGACTGGTACCGGTCTCGAGGGAACGTTCCCAACACCGCTCACCACTCAACGACCGTTCAGGGCTCAGTCCATGTGGATCGCCCTCGACGCTGGTTAGACTGTCTGGATGGGTACCATCTGACCAGGACTCCCAGCACCGCTCGTCTTCACGGAGCGAATACCGACAGGACCATGGCGGACGTCGCCAACGGTCCTTGTCTAGAAGGAGGTACCGCAGTTGGTTGCGGCACGACCGGTCGATGCTGTTCTCACTCGGACTCCTGCTCCAAGCGTCATGGCTGGCTCAATGGTACCAGTGGGCACCGTGGCTGCCGGCGCAGCCCCCGGTCGGGACTCGCTTGGTGGCCGGGGCATCGGAAGCACCATCGGCCTCCATCCCTAGACCACCAAGAAAGGAGTTGGTGGGACCCGTGTCCGCAGCACCGCGCCCGGAGTCGACCAGGTGGTGGATCCTCCAGTGCCGGCTGACACCCAAAGCACCGCACCAGCCTCCTCGCCCTGTCCGGAGGAGCTGATTGCGGCCCTGTCGTCCCTCCCACGTCCTGCAGGAGGACTACCGGGACCACCAAGACTTCTTAAAAAGGGTGGCAGAGAGCCTCCACCTCCAGGCAGAGGAGATGGAGGAGCCCTCAGACTCCCTGTTCAATGTGCTGTCTCCTTCGGCACCGGGCAGGGTGGCCTTGCCGCTCCATGAAGAGGTGGCAAGAATTTCAAATGCCCTGTCGCAAACACCAGCCTTGTTGGCTTCCATCTCTAAGAAGGCGGAACGCAAGTACTTTGTACCCACTAAGGGGCATGAGTATTTGTATACCCACCCAGCGCCCAACCCCTTGGTGGTCGAGTTGGTCAACCACAGGGAATGACAGGGGCAGCCAGCCCTGAGCCCTGAGAACAAAGACTCTCGGAGGCTGGATACTTTCAAGAGAAAAGTTTATTCATCGTCAAGCTTCCAGCTTAGAGTAGCAAACCATCAGGCTCTCCTGGATCGCTACGAGTTTAATCTCTGGGGATCCCTCCCCAAATTTGAGGACTCCTTCCAGGAGCAAGATAGAAAGGAGTTTAAGGCGCTTGTGGAGGAAGGAGCAGCGTCTGCGAGGGCATCCCTGCAGGCCGCTTCGGATGCAACGGACACGACCGCACGGTCCATGGCCTCGGCGGTGTCCATGAGATGGGCATCATTGCTCCTGCTCTCTGGGCTATCCAGCGAAGCACAGTCGTCAATGCAGGATCTCCCTTTCGATGAGAAGGCTCTGTTTGCTGAAGAAACAGACACAAGGCTGCACGGCATGAAAGACTCCCGCACGACCCTCCAGACCTTGGACCTCTATGTCCCTGCTCTGGCAAAACCCAAGTTCAACCCGCAGCAGGCTCCTGCCCAGGCCTCCCTCCCGAACTACGAGGCCATCCATAAGAAGCAGCAGGACTATAGAAAACTCCCGCAAAGGCAGTCTTGGACTGCCCCTGAGCCTGGGTCCTCTAAGGGCAAGCAGGCGGGTAAAAGGTGGTTTTGAAGGTGGATGCTCGGGGGTACCCTGCCAGTTCTCAGCAGGGATCCACTCCCAATAAAGCTCCCTTTTTCCAATCAGTTGTGTGCTTTCCTCCTGGAATGGTCACGGCTCACCTCAGACCAATGGGTCCTCAACACCATCTCCTGAGGTTACACCATTCAGTTTACCTCCTCCCTGCCCAACCACCCCCCGCCCGCATCCCTCTTGCGGGACCCATCGCACAAGGCTCTGCTCGAGCAGGAGGATGGGCAGCTCCTGGAACTAGAAGCGATAGAGGCGGTGCCCAAGGAGTTCCTGGGCAGGGGGTATTACTCCTGGTATTTCCTTATTCCGAAGGCCAAAGGGGGGCTCAGGCCCATCATGGACCTGAAAGGCCTGAACCAGTACATGGTGAAACTCAAGTTCCGCATGGTTTCCCTCCATCATCCCCTCCCTGGGTCCCGGGGACTGGTATGCTGCCCTCGATCTAGAAGACGCATACTTCCACATCCACATATTCAAAGGGCACAGGCGCGCTCTCCATTTTGTGGTGGGACAGAATCACTACCAATTCACAGTCCTCCCGTTTGGTCTGTCCACTGCCCCCAGGGACTTTACAAAGTGCTTGTCGGTGGTAGCGGCCTACCTCAGGCACTGGGGGGTCCAGATATTCCCCTCTCTGGATGACTGGCTGGTCAAGGGCACCTCTCGATCGCAGGTGAGAGATCATGTTGCACTCCTCCTGTCCACATGCACTGCCCTGGGCCTGTTGGTAAACAACACCAAGTCCACGTTAGTCCTGGTCCAACGCAAAGAGTTTATTGGAGCGCTCCTGGATGCAACATTGGCCAGGGCTTCTCTCCCCCCAGACAGGTTCGAGACCCTGAAAGGGCTCATCGACTCGATTGCAAGGTTCCCGGTAACGACAGCCAGGGCCTGCCTGCAACTGCTAGGTCACATGTCGGCATGCACATATGTGGTCCGCCATGCCAGACTCAGGATGAGGCCCCTCCAGCTCTGGTTGGCCTCGCAGTTCTCCCAGGCCATGGACAGAATGGACAAGGTCCTCACTGTGTCGAACTCGGTGATCACCTCCCTGTGGTGGTGGTCCACACCAAGCAACATGCTCCAAGGGGTCCTGTTCAGGGACAGGGCCCCATTGTTGGAGCTGGTGTCCAATGCATCAGACATGGGCTGCGGGGTCCATGTGGGGAATTTTCAGACCCAAGGCCTGTGGTCTCTGCAAGACCTGACCCTTCACATAAACATCAAGGAACTATATATTCTATAGAACTCAAATATGAAGTTGCAGAACTATTAACTAAGGTTTGTAACCTGTCCTTTAAATCGGCTACTGCACCCAATGACTGGAAGTTAGCTAATGTAACACCAATATTTAAAAAGGGCTCTAGAGGTGATCCTGGCAATTACAGACCGGTAAGTCTAATGTCGGTACCGGGCAAATTAGTCGAAACAATAGTTAAGAATAAAATTGTCAGACACATAGAAAAACATAAACTGTTGAGCAATAGTCAACATGGTTTCTGTAAAGGGAAATCGTGTCTTACTAATCTATTAGAGTTCTTTGAAGGGGTCAGCAAACATGTGGACAAGAGGGATCCAGTGGACATAGTGTACTTAGATTTCCAGAAAGCCTTTGACAAGGTCCCTCCCCAAAGGCTCTTACGTAAATTAAGCTGTCCTGGGATAAAAGGAAAGGTCCTTTCATGGATTGAGAACTGGTTAAAAGACAGGGAACAAAGGGTAGGAATTAATGGTAAATTCTCAGAATGGAGAGGGGTAACTAGTGGTGTTACCCAAGGGTCAGTCCCCGGGCCAATCCTATTCAATTTATTCATAAATGATCTGGAGAAAGGGGTAAACAGTGAGGTGGCAAAGTTTGCAGATGATACTAAACTGCTCAAGATAGTAAAGACCAAAGCAGACTGTGACAAACTTCAAAAAGATCTCACAAAACTAAGTGATTGGGCAACAAAATGGCAAATGAAATGTAATGTGGATAAATGTAAAGTAATGCACATTGGAAAAAATAACCCCAACTATACATACAATATGATGGGGGCCAATTTAGTTACAACAAGTCAGGAAAAAGATCTTGGAGTCATCATGGATAGTTCTCTGAAGATGTCCACGCAGTGTGCGGAGGCGGTCAAAAAAGCAAACAGGATGTTAGGAATAATTAAAAAGGCGATAGAGAATAAGACTGAGAATATATTATTGCCCTTATATAAATCGATGGTACGCCCACATCTCGAATACTGCGTACAGATATGGTCTCCTCATCTCAAAAAAGATATACTGGCACTAGAAAAGGTTCAGAAAAGGGCAACTAAAATGATTAGGAGTTTGGAACGAGTCCCATATGAGGAGAGATTAAAGAGGCTAGGACTCTTCAGCTTGGAAAAGAGGAGACTAAGGGGGGATATGATAGAGGTATATAAAATCATGAGTGATGTGGAGAAAGTGGATAAGGAAAAGTTATTTACTTATTCCCATAATACAAGAACTAGGGGTCACCAAATGAAATTAATAGGCAGCAGGTTTAAAACAAATACAAGGAAGTTCTTCTTCACGCAGTGTACAGTCAACTTGTGGAACTCCTTACCTGAGGAGGTTGTGAAGGCTAGGACTATAACAGTGTTTAAAAGAGAACTGGATAAATTCATGGTGGTTAAGGCCATTAATGGCTATTAGCCAGGATGGGTAAGGAATGGTGTCCCTAGCCTCTGTTTGTCAGAGGATGGAGATGGATGGCAGGAGAGAGATCACTTGATCATTGCCTGTTAGGTCCACTCCCTCTGGGGCATCTGGCATTGGCCACTGTCGTAGACAGGATACTGGGCTAGATGGACCTTTGGTCTGATCCGGTACGGCCGTTCTTATGTTCTTATGTTCTTATGAACTCAGGGCGGTGCGACTGGCGTGTATGCCCTTCCGCACGCACCTGAAGGGCAAGGTAGTCAGGGTCCTCACGAACAACACGGCCTCAATATTCTATATCAACAGGCGGAGCCCGATCCTCTGCCCTCTACCACGAAGCCCTCAGTCTGTGGGACTTCTGTATAGCCAAAGACATCCACCTAAAAGCCTTTCACCTGCTGGGCGCCCGGAACGTGAGGGCGGATCGCCTGAGCAGAGACTTTTCCTCTCAGCATGAGTGGTCTCTATGCTCGGAAGTGGCCCACCAGCTCTTCCAAAGGTGGGGAACTCCCCAGGTGGACCTATTTGCGACCTGGCAGAACCGACGATGCCCCCGGTGAAGGGTGCTAACTCCGATGTCTTTATCCTGTCCTGGTCTATGCCTTTCCCCCGTTCTCTCTGATCAGCAGGGTCCTGGAGAAAATAAAGACAGACAAAGCCAGGGTCCTCCTCATTGCCCTAGCGTGGTCCAGGCAGCACTGGTACGGGACCCTCTCGGGCCTGGCAGTGGCTCCGCTGTGGCCGTTGCCACTCTGCCCGGACCTGATTTCTCAGGACCAGGGCTGCCTCCCCCACCCCAACCTGGCAGCTCCTCACCTCACGGTGTGGCTGCTCAGTGGCTAGGGAGCGAGGAGAGGACATGCTCAGAACAGGTTCAGTGTGTCCTCCTCGAAAGTAGACGGCCCTCCACTCACCTCTCCTACATGGTGAAGTGGTCTTGGTTTTCTAGGTGGTTGGCAGACCAAGATGTGTCCCCAACAGCCACCCCGATCCAGCTATCCTTGATTACCTCCTCCACCTGAGGGTCCAGGGCCTGGTGCCCTCGTCAGTCAGGGTACACCTGGCGGCTATATCGGTCTTCCATCCCCTAGTGCAAGGACACACTGTGTTCTCCCATGCTATGACCAGACGGTTCCTTAAGGGTTTGGACCGGCTTTACCCATATTCTAAGCCCCTGGTCCCATAATGGGACCTGAATCTGGTGCTGGCTCGTCTTACGGGGCCCCCATTTGAACCATTGGCCACGTGTTCCTGGTCTCATCTCTCATGGAAGGTGGCCTTCCTGGTTGCTATCACGTCGGCCAGGCAGGTCTCGGAGCTCAGGGCCCTGACCTCCAAGCCGCCGTATAAGGTCTTTCATAAGGACAAGGTCCAGCTCCGCCCATACCCCGCGTTCCTCCCAAAGGTGGTCTCCGCCTACCACATGGGTCAGGACATTTTTCTACCAGTCCTCTGCCCCAAGCCTTACACCACTAGTGAGGAGCGCCGTCTCCACACACTCGATGTGAGGCGGGCTCTGGCTTTCTACCTCGAGCAGACCAAGCCGTTCAGAAAGTCCTCGCAACTGTTCGTCATCTTGGTTGAGTGTGCGAGAGGGCAGCCAATTTCCACTCAGCGGCTTTCCAACTGGATCACTTCGTGCATCCGCTCCTGTTATGAGCTGGCAGGTGTTCCCTGGCAGCCCATTGTGACAGCGCACTCGACTCGGGCGCAGGCCTCGTTGGCTGCTTTCGTGGCCCACGTCCCTGTACAGGACATTTGTAGGCCTGCCACGCGGTCTGCGGTGCACACATTCACCTCGCATTATGCGATAGTCTCCCAAACCAGGGATGATGCCGGGTTCAGCAGGGCGGTACTCCATCTCGAGAACTTGTGAACTCCTACCCACCTCCAGAAGGTATAGCTTGGAATCACCTATTGTGGAATACACATGAGCAATCACTCGAAGAAGAAAAGACAATTACTTTTTCACAACTGGTGTTCTTCGAGATGTGTTGCTCATGTCTATTCCACATCCCGCCTTCCTTCCCCTCTGCCAGAGTTGTCTGGCAAGAAGGAACTGAGGGTGGGGGAGCGCGCAGCTCCCCTTACACCACACCAGGCAGGTGCCACTCCAGGAGTCGCAGGGGGTGGTCCCCCCTACAGGTACTGCTAGGGGAAAAACTTCCGGCACCGGTGCACATGGCGAGCACACACACCTATTGTGGAATACACATGAGCAACACATCTTGAAGAACACCAGTTACGAAAAGGTAACTGTCTTTATCCACTTCTTCTGCAGGAAGCAGGGCTGGCTCCAGGCACCAGCCTGGCAAGCAGGTGCTTGGGGTGGCCGCTCCGAAGAGGGGCGGCACGTCCAGATATTCGGCAGCAATTCGGCGGACGGTCCCTCACTCCCGCTCGGAGCGAAGGACCTCCCGCCGAATTGCCGCCACAGATCGCGATCGCGGCTTTTTTTTTTTTTTTTTTTTTTTGTGCAGCCAAAACCCTCGTGCCTGCCAGGGCAGGAAGGGGAAATTTCATCCAAGTTTATGGTGTTCACAGCGGCAGTTCTGTTTTTTTGTTCACTTCACTTTTAAATGCCTTTGCTGCCTATGTGTCAGGGGTCATAGCTGTGAGGGGGTTCAAGATGAAGGATCTTATAAAGAGAAAGAAAGACACTATGCTTGTTTGCTCTCCCTCATGGAGATTTTATCTTTTCTCTTCCTTTCTTTGTTATTTTCCTTAAACAAAAACAAGTTGTTGAGATTGAAAGTACATGTTCTGCTCTTTGTGTGTGGAGAACAGAATGGAATGTTCTGTATGGATTTTGTTTGGATTAGATAGATAGATTAGATAATAGAAAGAACTACAGTGAGTCTAGCAATGGCATTGGAAACCTCTAACAATTTTAGCTTCTTCCCATAATATCTCTGCTTCTTTCTGATTGCCCTCATTTAAGTCTGAAAAAACCAGCAGTTTAGCCTGAGTCAAATTTATCATTTTGCCTAACACTAATTTCCTATGAAAAATACTGGGTTTTAGAGTTTTTTAGAGGGTCTTTTGTTTTGTCATGAAAACTAAATTGACAAAATGTTGTCACTATAACACTTTCTCTCTCTTTTTCTCAAGCAACTGCTCAGACTGATCAGTCATGTCATTATATCCCCAACAGAGGCAGATCAACATATGGTAGGATGACACAAGACCCCAACACACTAATGACTCAGAAGTCAGGGGGCTTAATAATTGTGTAAGGTAGGAATCAGAGGATTAGGGACTGGTGGATCATCACTCCGCAAGGAGCACTCCCCTCAAGAGAAGTTTCTTTTCTTTCCATTTTCTTTTAAATCGTAGCCCCGCCAAGTGTTCCCAGGCACTGCTAAGATAATGAGCAGTTTTTGCCTCCTAAAGTGCCTTTAGTTACAATGAAAAATTCAAACTAAACCTCAGTTTTTCTTCCTTTTTTTAATCAGAGGAATAAAACATTTTTTCACTATTTTTTACCACTGGGATAAATTGTTTTCATATAGCTGTTCAAGTATCAACCTACAGAGACTTCTCAAGATTTTGGCTTCAGGGGCCTCCATCTCTTTGGCCCCACCCCAATATTTGAACTAGAGATGGGGCTCATTCCACAAAGTGCAGAAACATATTGAGATATTAAACACCCCAAAGTTTAGGGGTGTTTGAATCCAGAATCATTTCTAATGTTCAGCTTCATCCCTCCTCTGCTTACACATAGATTGACCATGTGTCCTTGAAAATTGGGAATGTTCTTGTTTTCAGGCCCTACCCCAGACAGAGAGGTCATCTTTTCCACAATATGTTGTTTGTACCAGTTTGTCCCTGCAGATGCCGTCCTCTTAAAGGAGCTGCCATTCAGCTCAGCTGAGGAAATTTACAGCAGGCCTCAAGTACCTGCACTGTCTTCTGCCTCCAACAAGGCTTCCCAATGAGCCACTGCTGTTCACAATTGGTACCTAATCTGAGGACTATAGTTGCTCACATCAACACAGAACAATACATCAGCAGTCAAAGAAAGGATTACATGTCCATCATAGGAACATAGGAATTGCCAGACACAAGGTCCACCTACACCAGTTTCCTGTCTCAAGCAGTGGCCTCCACTAGATTCTTCAGAGGAAGGTGTAAGAACCCCACAAATACTGCATAATCTACCCCCCCCCCAATTAGGGCTCATCCAGCTCTCTAATAGTTAGTAATTGGCATAAGCTCTGAACTATGAGATTTAATATCACTTCCAACATTTTTATCATTAATTATAACAACTCTGGATATTCTTGTTACCCATATACATCTATAATTCCTTTTTTACCTTGCTAAATTCTTGGCATTAACAAATTTCCTGTAGCAATGAGTTCCATGGTCTAATCACACATTGTATGAAACAGTATTTCCTTTAATCAGTTATGAATTTGCCACCTTTTAATTTCATTGAATGTTCTCTCATTTTTGTGTTCTGAAACAGGGAGGAGAGAAGCTCTCAATTTACCTTCTTTATACCATTCATTATTTTTGATCTCTTTTCATAAGGGTTTTTTCCATGCCTTCAAGCATTCTCATAATCATACTGTGGTACACTTGGCAATACTTCATACTGCCACCTCCAGTCTCCACCATGAGTCATCATGAGTCTCCATGTATCAAAGGTGAATAAAACACCCTCAGCACAATAGTAGCTTTGCTGCAAGAGTTGGAATGTAGTATTGTCATAAACATATAGCTAAGGGTAGCATAAAATCCCTCTTTACCCTGTAAGGAGCTAATTCCTCTTTTACCTGTAAAGGGTTAAGAAGCTCAGGTAACCTAGCTGACACCTGACCAAAAGGACCAATGAGAGGATAAGATACTTTCAAATCGGGGGAGGAAATCAGGCTTTGTCTGTCTGTTCTGTGTGTTTGCCAGACACAGATCAAGGAAGCAAGCAATCCAGCTCCTATAAAGTTAGTAAGTATTTAGCAAGGAAATGCGTTAGTTTTCTTTTATTTTGGCTTGTGTTTTCCTTTGCGTAAGAAGAAGGTTTATGCCTGGTTTTGTAACTTTAAGGTTTTGCCTAGAGGGGAGATCCTCTGTGTTCTTGAGTCTTTTGTTATTCTGTAAAGTACTTACCATCCCGATTTTACACAGGTGATTCTTTTACCTTTTCTTTAATTAAAATTCTTCTTTTAAGAACCTGATTGATTTTTCATTGTTTTAAGATCCAAGGGCTTGGGTCTGTGTTGACCTGTACCGATTGGTGACGATATTATTCTCAAGCCTCCCCAGGAAAGGAGGTGTAGGGACTTGGGGGATTATTCTCAAGCCTGCCTAGGAAAGGGGTATAGGGGCTTGGGGGGATATTTGGGGAAGGTAGGGCTCCAAGTGGCCCACCCTAAATGTTTGTTTAAATCACTTGGTGGTGGCAGCGTTACTTAATCCAAGGTATAAGAGAGAAATTATGCCTTGGGGAGTTTTTAACCTAAGCTGGTAGAAATAAGTGTAGGGGGTCTTTCATGCGGGTCCCCACATCTGTACCCTAGAGTTCAGAGTGGGGCAGGAACCTTGACAAGTATAATCCCAACATTTTTGTGTGGGGGATTCAGTATATCAGATAGAAGTGTCAATACATAAAAATGTCAGCGGGGAGATACTGAAACAAATTATTAAACAATCAATCCACCTAAACCTATTTGTAAGCACCTAGAGGTTAATAGCATTGAAAGTAGTAGACAACATGGGCTTCTCAAGAACAAATCATGCCAAATCAACCTAATTTCCTTCTTTAACAGGGTTACTGTCCTAGTGGATGGGTGGAAGCTATAGACGTGCTATATCTAGATTGTAGTAAGGCTTTTGACACAGTCCAACATGACATTCTCATAAGCAAATTAGGGAAATGTGATCTAGATCAGTGGTTCTCAAACTTATTTGATCACGCCCCCTCTTCTTTGTGGCTGTAGTAATTTATGCCCCCCAGCTTCCCAGGCACCCAGCAGCTGCCACTCTCCAGCCACCAAGCTCTGAATGTGCACAGTAAGTTTTTTCCCCCCTAAAGCTTCTCATACCCCCTCCCCCAAATAGATGTCACACCTTCTCAGAGGGGGCATGCTCCCCAGTTTGAGAACCTCTGGTCTAGATGAAAATTACTATTAGGTGAGTGCAAAACTGGTTGAACAATCTTACTCAAAGAGTAATCAATGGTTTGCTGTCAAACTGGGAGGATGTATCTAATGGGGCCACAGGGCTCTTTCCAGTTCCAGTACTATTCAGTATTTTCACTAGTTATTTGGATGATGGAATGGAGCATATGCTTATAAAATCTGCAGATGATACCAAACTGGGAGGGGTTGCAAGCACTTTGGAGGACAGAATTAGAATTCAAAACAAACTGGACAAATTGAAGAATTGGTTTGAAATCCATAACATGAAATTTAATAAATAGAAATGCAAACTATTTCACTTAGAAATTAAAAAACAAAGCCACAGCAACTAACTGGGGAATAACTGGCTATGGAGAGTACTCTTGAAAAGGATCTGGGGGTTATAGTGGATTACCAACTGAATATGAACCAACAATGTAATGCAGTTGCAACAAAGGCTAACATAATTCTAGAGTGTATTAATAGGAGTGTCATATACACAAATGCAAGAAGCCTGGGAAACAAGCAGGGAGAACTGGAAGTCCTGGCACAGTCAGGGAACTATGATGCAATTGGAATAACAGAGACTTGGTGGGATAACTCACATGACTGGAGTACTATCATGGATGGATATAAACTGTTCAGGAAGGACAGGCAGGGCAGAAAAGGTGGGGGAGTTGCGTTGTATGTAAGAGAGGAGTATGACTGCTCAGAGCTCCGGTATGAAACTGCAGAAAAACCTGAGTGTCTCTGGATAAAGTTGAGAAGTGTGAGCAACAAGGGTGATGTCGTGGTCGGAGTCTGCTATAGACCACCAGACCAGGGGGATGAGGTGGACGAGGCTTTCTTCTGGCAACTAGCAGAAGTTGCTAGATCGCAGGCCCTGGTTCTCATGGGAGATTTTAATCACCCTGATATCTGCTGGGAGAGCAATACAGCGGTGCACAGACAATCCAGGAAGTTTTTGGAAAGTGTAGGGGACAATTTCCTGGTGCAAGTGCTGGAGGAACCAACT
>NW_020664368.1:15051984-15103512 GCF_002925995.2 Terrapene triunguis | reverse complement strand
TTGCCGACCCCTGGTTTAGACAAATACCTATCAGAAATGCTATAATTTTACTTGGGTCCTTCTTCAGCACAAGGGGCTGGACTAGATCACCTCTCGAGGTCTCCTCCAGCCCCCCATCTCTTACTGTGCATTACTTCCTTACTGTGCATTATTGAGTGGTAGCTGTACACACCTTGTCTGGATACTGTTGGATTTAACTTTGTCATGTTTAGTGTTAGGGGTGAAGTCCCATTTGTGGACAATTCTATTAAAGTCAGACAAACCATAAGCCAGCTATAGTGAGTCTTGGTGTTGCCCTGCTTGCACACTACATATAATATATGTGAAAATGCTTATCTGAGTTTGCAGACTTGTTGAATGTTTGGAAATTTGTGGCTTTTTTGTGGTCTATCTTATAGCTCTGATCAATCTTCCCCTTATAGACTCAAAGTATGTTTTCATCACATTTTTTAACTGACTGCCAATGAAATCATGGTACTTTAAGACTAGTGTGGACACTCCCTACACATTGTTCTTTAGTCTAGAGATCAGCCTATTAACTAGCTGCCAAGTAACTCAGGATAAAGAAGTCTAGTGAAGACAAGATCTCTCAGTCCCACTTAAAAATCCCACCAGAGAAATCAGTGGGAACAGATACAAACTACAGCTCCCACCATGAGCCACACACTGTCTCTGTCATGTCCCTGTGGTCTGTAGAGCAACAAGCCAAGCAACATCTTCTACATAATCCCACCCACTTCCTTGTAAGGGATAGAACAATTGTATATATTCTCCTCACTTGAAAAAACTGTGGGTGGAAGCAAGAAGAAAAGTAGTGGCAAGGGGTGGTGTACCGCTTGCTTTTATTCAGTAGCATGACATCTGCTACATTTGATTGTCTGAGAGTCATAACACTTTTTACCACTTCTGCATAACATTTTTGGAACAATATGAAGCATCATTAGTGTATTTCAGTTCTCAACATTATCTCTTCATGTTGCTTTATTACCATAATAAACTTGTGAATCATAGTAACTAACACAGTGGGGTTCTCGTAGTGATTTCATTTTCATACCCTCTTTTGTAATCATAAATGTGATCCAGAAAATTGTGAAGTCAGCAGTTCTATACAGCTTATTAATAAGGCACATTACAGGAATGCATTAAAGTCTCAACAGCTGTAATATAATGAAACACTCTACTTATAATTGCAATTATGCTAACACTTAATAATAATTGGGCCTTTGTGTCTGTTTCTCATTTTCTTGATAGATGATTGGGTCTTTCACAAGTAGCCATCCCCTCAGCAGGTGACCTGCTTGCAAACATCACACAGTTTAAAGAGGACATGAAGCTGGTAATAGCATGAGAAAGGCAGATCTGCAGGTGGAGTTGCCATCTGTGCGAAGGGAAAATGTAAAATAAAGAGATGTGTGGGCATCTCTTTTCATGGAGATGAGATGTCCAAGGGCAAAGAAAGGAGACACTGAAGATAATGTATGGTAGAGAGAACAAGGTGGGCAGGTGAAGAAATCTCCTGATGTGCACTGCACAGCTTGCTGCCATTAACGACGTGTAGCACTACAATGTCAAGAGTAAACAAACTACACATTGTTCTCCTCCAGCCCAGAAAAATCAGTACAGGAAGAAACAACTGGGAAATCTATTTCAGACCCCACTTCCTATCCAGAGGTAGTAGCAGGGATCTGAGAGAGAGGCCAGTGCACATTACAGCCCCATGTTCTGCACGCAGAAGACACTGGTTTCCCTTTTTTTCATCCAGAGGAAGCAGCAGGATTCAGGCTGCTAATGAACCGCTTGCACTCTAGAAAAGGACCTATATCAAGGCAGGCAACCCACTTTCTCCAACAGCAAAACCAGGGATCCCTGGGAGTTTTGGTCTACTTCTTCTCAAAAGGAACAGAAGATCCTGAATCACAGGAAGAGGAACTGGTCCTCTTCTATCCAGTATCAGAATATTAGTCATCATTCTTTTAGATAAGTTAGATATATTCAACAGGGCAGATGAAGTTCACCATAGGGGACATAATAAACTACCTAAAGCAATCTCAGAATTGTTAGTGATTATCTTTGAGAACTTGAGGAGGATGGACAAGGTACCAAATGTAAGGTAATATTGGTGTATGGTTATACTTTTGTTATGTATTATAATACATGTTGCTGAAATTCAAACTGGAGTCTAACATTCAAGATTTCGCATGTGGTAGGAAAGGTTTGAACTCCATTTTGGTATCCTTTCTCCATGGCATTTTCCTGCTGAAACTCTGTTTCCCGCGAGAACTTGTGGGACTGAGAGCTGGCTGGAACCGGTTGGAGGCAGTGTCTGCCAGAGTGTGCCTCAGGAATTTGCGCTGCAGAGAGCATATAAGGAACTGTCAGTGATGACACAGGGGCTGTCCACCATCGAGGCATCCACGTCCAGTTTTTTTACGTGGACATCGGATCAAGACTTCAGCCATTAACACCTGCCAAGGACTTTAATACTTACCTGATATCTGATTCTTGTATTCCATCAACGGATCCAGTGAAGACTTTGCCATCAGCCCAGATCTGTTGATATCCTGATTCGGTGGTGGAGCCAGATCCTCGGATGTTCCTGAGACTCTGAGACTCCATCAGTTGCCGGTAACATCCGTCTGCAGTGAAAGAGAGACAGTAATTGTTTTTCGGGCATTTAATAGTGATTCACTCTATGCATCCGAAGAAGTGAGGTTTTTAACCCACGAAAGCTTATGCCCAAATAAATCTGTTAGTCTTTAAGGTGCCACCAGACTCCTTGTTGTTTTTGTAGCTACTATCAGGCAGCTCCTGAGGGAGACCAAGCAGGCTCAAGGGTCAGAAGTAATAAATCATTCAGCCTGCTTGAACAAGATTCAGAGGCTGCAGCAGCAGCTAAAGATCTCTAGGGGTATGATTAGCGTGGTGGAAACTAATTCGCTAGCCGAGTTCACTTCCGGGGAAGGTTCAGACGTGGAGTCTGAGGAACATAGGGACAATCCACCATGTTACTCTATTGCAGGGAAAGGCTTTATTCCATCAGCGCCATTTAATTTAGATGAAGGTCCAAGGACGATGGGACAAAGTAATCCACCAATTGCCCCGATCACTACTATAGTCACGCAATATTGGGCTCAATGGCCTACCGAGACGCGTTATGAAACAAAGGTGTTATTGACAGAACAAGCAAAAGCTTTAGGAAAGCAGCTGGGTCAGCTTGATAAGAACAATGCTTTGAATTGGCTAGCACGCTAAAGCTGCTTACCTAACCTTAGCAAGGAAGATTCCCTTATGATAGTCAGGGAATGTCTGATTGTAGAGGATTTCAATGCCTTACCAGATGGATTGACTATGGGACATAAAAACATACATACATAAATAAATAAATAAACATGACACTGAAATTGTAGATATATATTTGGGTGTGTATAAAATGTTTTTTCCATATGATAACCTTATTTGGAAAACCGTATTCAGAAAAACAGAGTGTCCAGAGACCTATATAGCAAGGAAAAGGTTGTTGTATTGGTTAGCTGGTATGGCACCAATAGACCGGAATGGTAATGTGCAGTATAATGTGCCAGCATTTTGTGAATTGGTAATACAAGGGTTTACAACTGCCCTGAGGATAGCTATAGGACCAGTAAATCCAGCAACCATAGGGCTCCAGCAATTGCAGGGGCTGTCCACCATCGAGACAGCCACATCCAGTTTCTTTGCGCAGACATCAGATCAAGACTTCAGCCATTAACACCTGCCAAGGACTTCAATACTTACCTGATATCTGATTCCAGTATTCCATAATGGACCCAGTGAAGACTTTGCCATTAGCCCAGATCTGTTGATCTCCGGCTTTGGCGGTAGAGAGCCAGATCCTCCAATGTTCCTGAGACTCTGAGACAGACCATCAGTTGCTGGTGACCTCCATCTGCAGTGAAAAAGAGACAATAATTGTTTTTCGGGCATTTAATAGTTTAACCAAGGGATGGTTTAAGGGTCTGGGCTTTATGCCCCTTGCTGGAATCTATTCTTGGGTATTTCTAGTGATCCCTTTCGTGGATCTCCCCCCACCCCAGTTGTAACTATCCCTTAATAAATCTTTTTTCTGTTTAAGATTATATTTTCTCTATCCATTATTTCAATGCAACACAGGCGGGAAGCATACAGATTTCTAACTCTCCCAGTTGATAGATGCTGGTAGGAGTCAAACCTGTTATTTATATGTCACCTCCTTATTATTCCATAACAGAGATTTGGGGTAACATAAAAGACTGGAAAACGTCAAACATAGAACCTATCTTTGAATAGGTGGGAAAAAGCAAACCCAGTCTAACTTTGATATCTGGAAGATACTGAAACAAATTATTAAATAATCAATTTATAAGCACCTGGAGATTAATAACATTATAAGTAACATAAACATGGATTTGTAAAGAACAAATCATGCCAAACCAACCTCATTTACTTATTTAAGAGGTTACTTGCCTAGTAGATGAGGAGGAACTATAGATATGATATATCTTGATTTTAGTAAGGCTTTTGACCCAATCCACATGACAGTCTCATAAGCAAACTAGGGAAATATGATCTCAATACAATTATTATAAGGTGAATGCACAGCTGGTTGAAAAACCATTCTCAAAGAGTAGTTATCAATGGTTCACTGTCAAACGGGAAAGATGTAGCTAGTGGGTCCTGCAGTGGTCTTTCCAGTTCCTGTCACAAATGACTTGGATAAGTGAGTGGAAAGAATTCTTATAAAATTTGCAGGTGACACCAAGCTGGGCAGAGTTACAAGCACTTTGGAGGACAGGATTAGAATTCAAGACAACCTTGACAAATTAGATGTTTGGTCCAAAATCAATATGATTAAATTCAATAAAAACAAGTGCAAAATACCGGAGATCGGCCGCAAGGCGATGAGAGCCCCTGAAGTCCCTTCGGATCCGCGGAAGGGCTCTACTGCTTCCGGTCTGGTCCCGAGTTTAGCGTGCTGTTACATTTCCTTGTTGGTACCCCTGACTTGGCGGCTCATCTCAAGATTTATACCTTCACCAAGATAATACCATGGTTCCATAAAAGGCGATATTTGCCTCTTTGTTTTGCCATTGGCTGTCACTCACACTATCTCACTTATTCCTTACATTAACTGATTACATATTCATAAGCATGAATACAATTGATTATATAGAGCAAATGCAGCTTTAAGCAAGCATCTAACATCATTGGGGACTTTCTGCTGCTTGTGGCTTTGTAACGGCATAACAGCAAACTGTGCAGACTGCAGTCAAAAGAGCAAATGGGCAGGGGGAAGATGTCCAGCTACTCTCTATGAGAATTCCCTGTTTACAATTGAATTTTGAGACCAATCTCTTAGCCAAATTTTAATCCATTTAATGTGTAACATGTTAATGTTATATCATGCTAGCTTTTTAATCAAAATGTTGTATGGTGCCAAGTCAAACACCTTACAGAAGACTATATATTACATCAACACTATTACTATTATCAAGACAATTTCTAATATCAGAAAAAGATATCAAGTTAGTTTGAAAGACCTATTTTCCCTAAACCCATGCTGATTTGCATTAATTACATTCCTTCCTTTAATTCTTTATTAATTGAGTCCCATTTCAGCTGCTCCACTATCTTATTGGGGATTGATGTCAGGCAGACAGGACTATAATTACACAGGTCATCCTGCTTACACTTTTTAAAAATTGGCACAACATTAGCTTTCTTCCAGTCTTCTGGAATTTCTCCAGTGCTCCAAGACTTATTGAAAATCAACATTAATAGTTCAGCAAGCTCCTCAGCCAGCTCACAGATTCATAGACTTTAAGGTCAGAAGGGACCATTGTGATCATCTAGTTTGACCTCCTGCTCTTTAAAAACTCTTGTATGCAAGTTATCTGGATCTGCTGATTTAGAAAGTCTAACTTTAATAGATTCTGTTTAACAGCCTCCTGAGATACTAGTGGAAGGGAAAGAGTGTGAACATCACCATATGACGAGACTGTATCATCTGCTTTTTCCCCAAACTCCGAACAGAAATATTTAGTCAACAGTTCTGCCTTTTCTGTGCTATTACTGATAATTCTACCATTTCCATCTAGTAGTATTGTCAGAATTCTTTTTCTTCTTAAAACATCTTAAAAACTTATTATTATTGTCCTTATCTCAGATTTTGGCTTTTTGGGTATCTAGTAAGATATTCTCACATGATTCCCAATCATGATTCACATTTTTTTTTATTAAATTCTTCCTCCCAGCTGGTTTGGCTCATAGGTGTTTTCAGCTTTATGTAATTGGCTCTTTTAAAGCACCAAGTGTATATATTACTGGTCTAGAATTCATTCTGTTTGTACATTATAAATGTGATCAAGTCAGGTTCTCTTGTACCTAAGTGACTGCTAATTTTCAGTTCTGTGATCAGTTCCTCTTTATCTGTTAAACAACATCTAATATAGAATTCAGCTGAATTTGGTTCAACATTTTTTGAGTTAGAAAATTGTTTAAAAATTCCAAGAATGTTTTAGTACTGCCAGCATGAGACCTCCAGAATATGTCATTCAAACTGAAGTCTCCCATCATCATGCAGTTTTTTTGTCTACACATTATAAATAGATGTGTAAGATGGTGATCATCCTGTCCTCTAATGTGATTTGGTGATCTATAGCAGACACAAACTAAAACCCCATCATGTGCTTTATCTGCTAGGGCACTAATCAATAAGCATTCAAGATCATTTTCTTCCAAGTTATCAGTGACTGGGAAACAGGTAATGCTATCTTTGACATTAACTGCCATTTGTCCTCTCCTTTTGCCCACTTGATCCTTCCTAAATAAGTTATAACCATTGATTTTAACATTCCAATATTGCAAATCATCCCACCAGATTTCAGTAATACCAACTAGATTGAATTTATGCTCATAAATGTGCACTTCCAATTCTTCTTGTTTGTTATCCAGGCTCTTAGAATTGGTGTAAACTCAGTTCAAGATTTCTATTATTCTATTATTCTTTTTAGCAGGCTCTTCCTTTTTTCAGCAGACAGAGTCAAATTTGCGTTAGAGTGGGATATGACTGTATCAGATTATGAACTCTGTGTTGAAATATGTGTGGAAATATTGTCACTGTGCGTGCACAAGTCTGGACTTGCCCAGGGCAGCCCATTTTACTTCATTCCAGACAGTTGCCCTTGTCCTAAGAAAGGGTGTCAGACAAGAGGTCTGAGCCCAGGACTATGGTCAAGAGTCCCAGACCTAGAAACTGTGACAAGAGCCTACCCAGACCCACTTGGCTGGGTCCCAGATACATGCAACAGACTGGAAACCACACAGTGGGGTGCTGGGCCAGTTTGTAACATATTGGCAACAGAGTGGGATCATCATGGCGGAGGGTAAATTTTTTAAAGCAGGCTTTCGCAAGGAAACAAACTGCAGCTCTTAAATCAAAAGCAAGCAAATATGAATTATGAAGTCCTTAGATAAGAGCAGCTTGTAAATTTATACCTCAGAGCTGGTCTCTGCTGTATAAAGATGACTAGAATTAAAGTGGGATACTAGCCCCAAACCAGAACCTAGAGGAGATTCCCCCCAGTCCTCCTACAGGCAGATGACCAAGGAGACTGTTATAGTGCATCCTTGCCAGTGTACCCCCTTGTGTAGTGCAGCAGCTATTCAGCCTCCATTTTCCAGCTGCTCTTCTACTGCTTCACCCATCCTGCTGCATCTCCTGGGTTGCAGGGTCTTATAGATCTGCCCTTCCATTGCACTCAAAGTCCAAAACGAGCATGAAGCAACATAATTTTTTCCTTGCCCGCAGGAGAGCTTCTAGACACCAGGCTTTGCCAGTCTTTGTCTGTAGCATCCTTCTCTCCCACAAAGAGTGTTCTACATCTGCTCTCTCTGCCTACTCCTCCCAACTGAGCAGGGCTCGTCTTTTTAAGCCCCTCCTCTGAAGCCTGCCTCCTACTCCAGGTGTCTGAATTTGGGCTAATTGTGCCTTCAGTAGTCCCCTTCTGCATTGCAGGGAGATTTGTAGTCCCATTACAGAGACCATTCCACAAACAGTCCCATGGACTCATTGGAGGACACGAGGTGGAGGAATGGTCAATCTCCATCCAGGATGGGGGCCTCAAAATGGCAGGACCTGAAGTGGAAGAAGCTGGTGGAAAGGAAGCTGCTCGTGGAGGAGAAGCAGCCAGATTGGAGGCCAAGTGTTTTGCTGAAAGAGAGCACAAGCATCTGCATGAGCTGCAACAAGAAAGCATGAAGTGGCATCAAGCAATTGAGGAGCCAAAGTCCTAGTAACCCAGTAAATGGGATAGAACTTGGATCACCTGTGGGAAGCAGATGCTAAATATTTGCTCCAGTTTAAGTAAAGAGGAGATGTTGATTCCTATCTCCCAGCCTTTCAGAGGGCTTGTAAATTAAACCATGTAGTCCTGGCAAATTGTCTGCAATTTCTAACTCCCTACGGAAAAGCTATAGATTCAGTTTAAAGCAGCTTTTCTCCTTCAATATGAAGTTACTCGAGAGTAAACAGATAACAAGTCTGGTTCAGAGTGGAAACCCAAAGAAGAATGGCCCATGGATGGGACCCCAAAGAGGGGACATGCAGGAGCTTCACAGAAATTAGAAGTGGGTAAGCCCAAGATGTGGGGAACATTGGCCACAAGCTGATCCCCAAAGAGAGATCCCAAGGAGTTGAGGTGTTTTACCTAAATAAATATTTATTTATTTAGGTAAAACAGGGGATAGTGCACAAGTGGGCAAATTGCCCAGTGACCATCTGCCAGGAGATTGGCAATGCATTACACCAGGTTAACATGCTGGCAGTCCAACTGAAGGATGGGTAGGAAGCTGCCCCAAGAGTGCAGCAGGTTAATATGGTGATTTCAGCCCCAGAGGGGTTGACCACAAGACAAGTTGGATGGGAAAAGGGCCCGAGGCTAGAGAGACATGGGTGCTGTGACTCTAGCTCAAGTCAAGCTTACACCCACCCACTTCCTGGACCCCAATATAAAAAAAAAAGTCAACGTAGTGGACCAAGCTAAAATTTTGCTCAGTAAGCACCCAACACTGCAGAGAGCCTTCCACTTAAGATACATGTAACTCAGCTATATCTGAAGTGGGGTGAAAGGGAAGGACCCCAGGATATTAAGGTCAATGAAAACCTACTTGTGGAGGTGCTGTTTGAGTATGAGTTGCACACTTGGCCTGGCAGCATACACTGCACCCTGGTATTTACAAGGAGCCAGAGTGAGAGTTTCAGCCAGCCATTATACAGGGATGTAGGCACACAGAATGGGTGACAGTGAGCCGCTGGCCCAGCCTGTGAGAGTACGTACCCTGGGGCAAAGTCAGTGTTGCGACAGATGAGATCCCAGCTTGGTGGGGGCTGGGGGGGGGGGAGAGAGGAAGGGAAATGAGTCCATCAGGGAGGAGCAGGCTACACTCTCTGCCCCAGTTGTAGAGTTCAAAACTGGCTGATTCCTCCTTAGAGAAGGTGAGGGCTGAAGCAGCCAGGCCCAGTTCTAAAAACTAAAAATCTTCCTGCCAAGGAAAACACAGAAAGATTCCTGTGGGATACAGGGCTCCTTGACAGGAAATGGGTTCCCCCAGGGGAGATTGAGACTTGGGGTACCAGGAGACAGTTGGTGGTGCCTCAGAAACATCACCTTAAGCTCCTCTTCAGCTCTGTGTAGCTCAAAAGTTTGTCTCTTTCACCAACAGAAGTTGGTCCAGTAAAAGATATTACCTCATCCATCTTGTCTCTCTA
Organism: Terrapene triunguis; assembly: GCF_002925995.2. Classification (NCBI taxonomy): domain Eukaryota; kingdom Metazoa; phylum Chordata; order Testudines; family Emydidae; genus Terrapene; species Terrapene triunguis. Next base: position 15,093,728 of record NW_020664368.1, on the reverse strand, counting down.
ATATCCTGGGACCAACCCAGCTGCAGCACCACTGGAAACAATTACTAATAAAGTTATTATTAAGCGTTCTTGCCCCTGCGGAGACTCTCAGACCACTGCACAACAAAAATATAAAGAGTGGGCTAAATTTGGATACCTTTAATAACTTGGATAGTACCTTTCACTCTGAGCTGTCCCATTGACTTTAGTGTAGCAACCTGTGGAGTAAATTGCTACTGAAGTTGAATAAAGATATGAGGACTGAGCCCAAGCAGCAGAAGTTAGACAATATAAAAACCAGATGCCCTACTCAAAAGATAAAACAAAGTATCATCATTTTTTCTACATGAATAAACCCCTAAGTGATATTTTTTTTTACCAGACAAATGATTTTAGTAGTCAGTAGGAAAATGCAGATGTCACACTCAGGGTTAATGTGTCATTGAAAGCAAAGGCAGACAATTTGCCAACTTAGCTTTTTTCCTTATTTTCTCTATTTGGTCATTTTCAGAATGAATTCATGAGAATGATGGGAATAGGAGACTTGCATAGAATTGCCTCGATATCTTACCTGCCATAAATCTAGATAGGAAACCACCATGTCATATCAGACATCCTCTCTGAGCAATCTGAATGATCTTGAATCGTTTAGCTTCAGTTTTGAATGAGTAAAGCCCCAGTCCCAAGAGCTGTCTTCTTTTGCTTTTCAAATGTTGAGGAAATGTACTTGCAGATTTGTGTAACACCTCAGAAGCTTTATTTATGGATTTGTGGATATTACAATATTTAAATACATACATAAGCCTTTTAGATTTAAACAGGCTTTTTTATATAAAGCCTCTTTCTGAAACATGTGCAGTTTAACCAATCCAGAAAATGAAAGCTGAACTGGGGGTGGTGTTTATGCGTGATCTATATACTACTCACAAGATAGACTTAGCGTTCAAAAATACACTTTCTTTCTACTTAGGCTACTCCAGTAAAGGTACCCTGATTCTCATTGTGTCATCATGCATTGTTCACACATTTCAAGAGCAGTATATGGCCCTTATGTATTTAAATCTTCAGAATCAATTACCAGCCATTTTAACTGTTCTGATTCACATTTCATCAACATGATCAACATGTTCTACTGCTCTCTACTACTTTACTCCCTCAGATTTCAATATATTTTTCTGGGTAGAATTTAAAATGTACTCTTCTCCTCCTTTCACTTGATGGAAGAAAATTTGTCAGTCCATTAAATTAATGCAGGAATATTTTTACAACTGAGTACAGCTAACATTACAGAGGATTTTCTGTTGCAGTATATTTAATTATCAGGAAATTTAAGAGAATTAGATCAAATATTTTCAGAAAATTGCAATGGCATAAAACAAGAAAAATGCTTTGTAGCATGCTTTATAATGATTTAATGGTGCTGCTTTGAGGCTGGGATTTTCAAAGATGCCTAAGGGAGTTAGGCATCTGACTCCTATTGAATTCAATGGGATTGGGTGCCTGGCTCCCTTTGAAAATACCAGTCTAGGTTACCTTGCTGTTTGTGACTCTTTTGCAAACAACTGATAGGTCTCTGGAAAATCTATACACATTTAGGGCCAGATTCTGGCACCCTTATTCACACTGACTAGTACCTTAATCCACAAGTGCTCCCATTGACTTCTGTGGGACTAATTTGTGGGGTAAAGTGCTACTCAATACAAGTAAGGATATCAGAAGAGAACCTATAATAAACTATTTACACTAAAACTTAAAAGAAGAGTTCTTCATGTCTCTTCTGGTCTCCTAAAATACAGTTACTTAATATTACTCTTTTCTGCATTGTGCAAAAGTTTAAAAAGAGACATCCTCAAAAATCTGCCCATGGAATAGATTCATCATCATATCAGGTAATCAGGATAATACCATCTCTACAAAAGATTATGATATTATAGCTGTTTTGTGTCTGATTTATGGTACATTGCTGACACAGCATCTGCATTTTAATATTCTCTATTGTTACAAAAATCAAAATTTGTATCAAAAAGTAAAATATGCATAGATTGTTATTTAATGTGGGTTCATTTTAATTCTGCAACTTTATCAATGAGCATTAAAATTGGAAGTGGAAAAACAAGTCTGCAGTTGGTTCTCCTTCCAAAACACAAACAGTAAATCATACCCACACATAATTTCTTCTGTTCTATATTGTAAAGGTTATGTTTATACGATGAGCTGTGAATGAGATTAATGAGTTTTCTCAGCACTGTAAACCTCCTCCACTGAAACAGGAGCTAAATTCCCATAAATCACAGTTTTATGTTCACATATTTATGGGACAGTGAAGATTTAGAGTTCCTGTATAGGGAAAAACTACCCCAAACAGAAGAGGAAAAAATTACAGATTCTGTAGTGTAAAGATGGATAAACAGGGACAAAAGCACGAATGGACTGTATTCACTTTAATGATGCCAGTAATTTATTAAAAGCTATTATTATAGCTAACCTTTTTGCCAATACTTCAGCTGAAGTTACAATACACCAGCCCAATATGCTTGCTCCTCCATGTCATTGCAGATCAAAAGCAATTAAATTATATGCCTTTTCTGACAGTGTTCTTTAAACCCGTTTCTCCTTTTTTGTCCAAAAAAGTGCCAGCAATATTACAGCTGGTGTCCTTCAGACCTTATAAAGTTCCTCATGTGAGCCCGAGAATAATTATTTACTTTTAGGTCACCTCTACACAGATTATTATGGATATGATTTCTCACCTCACTCTTTATAGAAAAGTAATGGCATTAACTGCATTTTCTTTGATGAATCATGCATAACATTTTAATTTGTCTACCCAAGAAATGCAGGATGCTTCAAGAGCTTTTGCCCATAAATCGTGTGGCAAAGAAATGGTTGAGGCTATTCTTGAGGCTATTCTAGTGTCATTTTTATATCAATGATCCTGTATTCTGATGCTGTCTGTAGTACATTAGTGTAACAACACCTGAAAGAAAACATAAAACTGCAATTATAACAAGAATATCACAGTTTCTGAGATGCCAGTGATTTCTTCTTTCAATAACTGCAAATAAAGTTTGCACTATTAGGAGTGTTCTGTCACCTTTCCTTTCCAGCCTGTATTTCAGATCTTTGGGGACCAGGTAAGTTTCTCTGACAAAACCTTAAAATGCAAAGTATCCTATCCTGAATTGATTTAACTAGGAGGAATACAGTGGCATCTAAATACAGAAGATGGTTTTGATTACATGGGACATAAGAAATAAATTTGTGACCTGCCCATAAGTGGACATTTACTTATTGTGAGTAGTTCATTAGCAATACTTCTCAACTACTGTCCTCTACAAATTCAGATTGAAAATAAGGTGTACATTTTTAACAAGAGCAATTAACCATGAAACAATTTATAAAGGGTTGTGGTGGATTCTCGATCGCTGACAATTTTGAAATCACGATGGGCTGTTTTAGTAAAAGATCTGCTCTAGGAATTATTTTAGGGAGGTTCTATAGCCTGTGCTCTACAGGAGATCAGACTAGATGATCACAAAGGTCCCTTCTGACCTTGGAATCTACGAAGCTATTGCAGGTTGACCCATCATGTACAGGTTGCTTATGTGGAACACCCATACTGTCAAACCCTTTACTATGATATAAAGAATTATAAGAGTTACCTTTGCCGTACAGAGTGCTGAAAATGTGTGACCTTCATGATCTAGTCTCCAAATGTCAACTTAAGTTATGTGATAGTATCATGTCCAGACACTAAAAAAACAGTAAGATATATTATTTTCCCCAAGTGATCCTCACTCCCACACATTACCCTTAGGTTCTGATCACCTGCTTACAATGGTTGCTGTGGTGTTAGCTGTGAATGTGTAGAGTCCCACAAGGGAGCATACAGCAAGGTGATCAGAGTCTGTATCAATAGGAAATAAAGTCAGGCTTGCATTCACCCCAACCATGGTTTCCTGGGTCTCTATAATCTCTACACGGTGTCAAAGTGGGATTGAATAAAGAGCCAACAGACACAAAACACCCCAACAGAAAGGGAAAAAGAGGGAAGGGAAAACAGGCAGCGAGCCCTCCTGCCCAGCCAGAACAGCTGAAAAGCTGCACAGAGCTAGCAGCCCAACAGGCAGAGAAGAGGCCTGAAAACACAGAAAGCCCAGAGAGAATTGATAGGGTGAGTCCAGACTGCACCAGGAAGTCTAGGAAAGTAAGGAAAATTGAAACTAAGGCAAGGTCTACAGCAACACCAGTTGCTTAGGGAGCCCTGCCACCTTACGCCATACAGAGACTACAAAGAAAAAGAGGAGAATCTGTAATCTGATAAAGTAACAGAGATGGCTTCATCTGACCCATCTTTTTTCCATATATCAACCCCAGCAGAATTTGATTTCCAGCACCCTGAGGGATGGCCACTCTGGAGAAGTAGATTCCGGAGGTGCTGTCAAGCTTCTGGTTGCGATTAGGAGTCAGAGGAGAAATAAGTTAATACCCTGATCTATACAATGGAACCAGCAGCAGAGGACATTTCCTTTCCAGAAGTCTCACAGCTGTTCAGATGAAATAGTTCAATACAATTAAAGAAGAACGGGATAATCATTTCATGCCACGCCGCAACGTGGTTTTTGAGCAGGCACCTTTTCACTTACACAAGCAAGAGACAGCTGAGTCAGCAAATGATTTAAATATATACAACCTAATCCAATGCTGTGGCTATTGGGGAGACAAGCGAAGAATTTATCAGCGGGTGGCTTGTTGTAAGAGTGAGAACAGTCAACTATCAGAAAGACTCCAAAATTATCCTAACCACTAGAGACAGCCAGGAAAACTGTCCTCCAAAGTAATTACATAAAGAAGCAACAGACTCTTCTCAGGAATAACTTTTGGGAGGAACCCACTGTAGAAGCCATGGACATGGGGAGGAAAATACTTCAGAATGCCCAGAAACAATAACTACTCAGACAAGTGCAAAAACAAAGAGATCCAGAGAGGGTTATTCTTATATAGAATAAAGAAAAGGAATATAGCAAGAGTATGAAAGAATCCCCATGGTGTTGCAAACCACTTCATAGCAAATAGCTTTGTCCAGCAAGGGACACTATATGCAATAAATGTCTAAAAAGGGGACATTATGCATCAGTCTGCTTATCTAAATACATGGTAGTAGCTCTCTTTCAAGAAGAAGACCAAAAAACCCCACTGCAATAGCACACGATGGAGCAATCGGAGATGGCCAAAAAAGAACCATCATGGATCACCACAATCACCTTGGGAAAGTATAAAATAGACTTCAAAACAGACACAGGCACAGATGTAACAGTAATTCCAGAATCATGTTAAACGAGGATGAAAGCACCAACACTTCAAGAGCCAAAAAAGATATTGAAAGGCCCAGCACAGTCTCCATTAAACACGGAAGGAAATTTTTCGGTCTTTCAAGATCTTGGAAAGAAGATTACATCCCAAAAGGTACACATTGTAGATGGCCTACGCACTGCTGAACATGGCAATCAGAGCCCTAGGCCTGGTTATAAGGATAGAGCTGGTCACCACGGACCTAGAACCTGAGTGTCCTTATTCCAAGGACTGGGAAATTAGACTTAGAATATTACATTAAACTTATACTGAATGCAAAGCCGTTTGCTCTCTTGACACTTCCCTTTATTGTCCAGGGCAAAAGACAGCTCAGCCGCATGGAGCAGATGGGTGTCATTTCCAGAATGGATACCCCAACTGAATGGTGTGCTGGTGTGGTAGTGGTCCCAACAGGAAATGACAAGGTTCAGACCTGTGTAGACCTTAACTAAATAAGTGAGAATGTCTTTAGAGAGCAACATATACTCACATGTTTTGAACATGCCCTTGGACAACATAAGGAAGCAAAAGTCTTCTCAAATTTGAAAGGCCAGTCCGGGTTTTGACAATAGCACTTGCTGCAGAATCTGCCTAGTAAAAAGCTTCATCACACCTTTTTGGACAGTTTTGTTTCAATAGGTTAGCTATCATTTGGCCTACTGTCTGCTCCTGAACACTTCCAGAAGAAAATGTCACAACTGCTGGAGGGTGTGGAAGGGGTTCTCCGCCAGATAGGTGATACCCTTATCTCTGGATCAAGCCAACATGACCAACGTCTCTTTGCAGTCCTGGAAAGACTGGGGAAAGTAGGCCTAACGCTTAAGAAAAAGTGTGAAATCTCAAAACACAGAATCAAGTTTCTAGGCCAGATCATTGATGCAGCAAGGGTCAGACCAGAGTCACAGGAAGTGCAAATCCAGTGATTACACAGATGAAGGATCCTCTCAGTGTCAATGAAGTACAATGTTTCGGTGGATTTTGACTGGATCACTCACCAATGCACAGCTGTGTAACCTTCACCATATTGATTTCAATCTCTGTGGGATAGGAACCATCTTTTTTGTTCTGTGCTTGTACAGCATCTAGCACAGTGGGGTCATGCTCGGTGACTGTGGCCCCTAGGTGCTACCACAATACAAACAATACATAACAATAAGGTTCAAGCAATGCTACTAAATTCATTGGAACTAGTTTCATGAATAAGTGTAGTCTCAAACATGGGTAAAGGATATTCAATCAGTCTGTTGTGGAGAAACCTCAATAAAAAATGTAGGGCCTAACTGTACTGGTCCACACTCACAGTGCTGTGCATTTAATCCTGTGAGCAGTCCAACTGCCCTGAATGCATCATGAGTTAAAACTGCAGAGCAGGATCTTAGAGTTTTACCATTATGAAGTCTGGCAGACAGATCTAACTCTAGAGTTCTCAGAGGAAGCACAGTTTGAGATATATCTACAGGCTCTGCAAGGTTTCCTACCACATGCCTTTGCTCTTAGGCAAGGCATTAGCCACTGCATTCTCTGTCCCCAGAATGTGCTCTGAGCAGTTAGAGTAAATTAAATTTTTCTGCTTTGCTTCCAGATTTTTATGGTCATGTTGGCCATGTGTGCTGATCTGATTCCCCCTACTTTGGATAAAATAAGACAGTACCATTTCCTGAGAGTGAAGTTCACCTTGGTGGAAAGGACCCACATAAAGTCTATGAATCACTCAGGTCTCCCTTATGTTAACAGGCTTATGTTTCACTTAAGTAGGGCATATTCTTGAGTGGATCCTCTGCCCAGAGATGAATTTCATCATGGGAGATTGTACTTGAGTTCTCTGGGTTATCCGTAATAACTTGAGATCATGTCAGCATAACAGTTCAAACCTGTTTATAATTAGAAGTTTAACAGGTGCCACAAACTATTTACTCTTTGGTAGATGGAAATTCCCCAGCTAATCTTTGAAGTCTGTCTCCAGAAAATCTAAACAGAGATATGTAACATATATGGTATATATGTTTATAAGAATTCAAGGGCCTCACAATATTTAATATATTTCTCTCCACAGTGAGGCAGTGAAGTATTATTATAGCTATCTGTAAGATGGGAAACTGAGGTACAAAGAGACTCAGCATGTTGCCCAAGGTCATGCAGAGAGTCTGTGGCAGAGCAGGGAAAGGAATCTGGGTTTTCTAGGCTAGTGTTCTAGCCACTAGATCATCCTTTACATCTGATAGGATGATGAGGGTCTAACAGCATTGTGTCTAGTCAAGCAGTTTGTGATAGGGAAACAATTGCTTTCCATATAGTTCCAGTGTCTCTTCCATCCAACAGACACATTTGGGTATTTCTGTTGTAGAAGTTGGATGGTTTAAAAAGCAAGGATAAGCGCTACTAGAGATTCCAAAGCCTTTTAATAGGTGTACTGTGACTGAAAAAGGCAGTTTTACAAGCATTACTGACTTTACAGCAGTCAAAACACAAATTCACTTTCTACTATATCAGATTGAGAAAAGCATTTTCTTTCATGAAAATTCCCTACATGGAAGGGAAAGGGAAAAATAGAAGTTCTGTTTATCAGTTGACTACAGCTTGTGAAAGTCCAGTAGCACATGTTGGTGCTTTGCTGTACCATGTAGCTGTATCTTAAAAAAAAAAAAAAAAATTATATAAGCTACAGAGAAAAATATCAAGTTAGACCTACTCAGAAATAAGAAGTGCTCATACTTACAGGGTTAAGGTTGCAGCCTGATGTGTTAAAATAAGGTGTCATTTAATTTCCATGGCAACAAAAATAACACTTTTTTAAAGTATTGACATAAGGTGTGCCCTTTGAATGTAACATAAAATCATTAAGATGTTTTAGCTTGATTTTTCTGCCCTTTAGAACATTTTATGCTTTGAAAATACTCTGGCTCAGTTTTTCACCAGCAAACACAGAGTTTTCCAAGATACAAATTGTCTCACTGGTGTTTTTCAGGTCTACAAACATATCCCAGCTGCTGGCTTGAGAATTAGGCCATTTCATAGACAATGAAATGCTGTATGTAATTTAAATATGACGATATGCTCGGCAGATAGCTCAGACTTTTCATAAAGTCTAGCTTAAGTGCTCTGTCACACATTTAATTATGCACACAATCTGATTTATGAACAATCCTTGCAGAATTGCTTCAGTCTGAATTCTCATGATATTACAGGTAGATGTTATGACAGGGGGACCAGTTGGGATAAGAGATATAGTCCTGGGATGCTGTTTTCTTGGTGGAGAGGTTTGTGTTTGAAAGATAGTAACAATTTCTTATACTTTATTGGCTGAAAAAGGGTAACGGATGGTGGCCTGCCTAGTGCATTCTGTAGAGCTGTATAAAGCAACTAGAATTCAAAGCAAATCTGGTAACTGTTGATGTCTTACCAGGTTTCCAAAAGGAAAGTTAAGGGGTTTTTTTCCCCTTATTGCATTTATACAAGTATTAACCACTGGGGGAAATTCTATGGCCTGTGAGATTCAGAATGTCAAACTAGATTATCATAATGATACCTTCCATTCTAAAAATCTATGAAAAAAAATATTTGAAATAAACTGGAACAATTTGAAAAAATCTGCTGAAATCAGACTCAATTTATCATTGGTAGAGGATGAAATTGATTACTCTCTGGAGGACAGCACATAGTGTTTATACTACAACTCTCGGTATGGATTCTGATGGGAGAGGGAAGTTTTGTATGGTGGACTCCACAGAAACACCCCCAAGTGATGGCTGCTTGGGAATCATAGACTATTTGGGTTGGAAGGGACCTCAGGAGGTCATCTAGTCCAACCCCCTGCTCAAAGCAGGACCAAGCCCCAGACAGATTTTTGCCACAGATCCCTAAATGGCCCCCTCAAGGATTGAACTCACAACCCTGGGTTTAGCAGGCCAATGCTCAAACCACTGAGCTATCCCCCCACAATTCAATGAACCAATTGGGCAAGATGTTGTTTTTATCACAATAGATTTGAATGGGCTCTATCTTTGGTTCATACCATCATGTGCTGGTAGAGCTTTTGGTTGCTGCCATGATTTGGGCCATGTAAAATCAAGTATGGATGAACTGGGTCTTCTGTTAGTTGGTATTTTTATTTCCACTGCCAGTGATTCCAGAACCCCTAAGACAAATAGCTATTAGGTCTTTGCTCAGGAAACCATTTCTTGACCTTGATATTCTGGCTGGCAATCACCTAGTCCCCAGCACATCCGTTTATTGGCCAGGTTTATCAAGAACATAGCAGAGCAATGTTGGCATCATCTGGAGGCCACAAATTTACTTGACTCCATGCAGTCAAAATTTTGGCTTGACTATGATTTGGAGATTTTATTGTTTATTGGTTGAGGAACTTCTTTGCCCAAAGGACAGTGGTCAACAATCCATACTGATTGTTTTAAGGTTAGCGGCAGCCTTTGAGACTGCTGACCCCAGGGTTTTGTTGACTCACTTGTGAATTTTGACAGGGGTCGATGCAATCACAATTGAATGGTTCCTTCCCACCACTCAGAAACATTCCAGAATAATAGTGCTAGGGAATTGCTCATCTACTGCAAAGGCTCCCTCTTCAACAGGATTCTACAGGGTTTCTATTCTATCACTCCTGTTGTTCATTGTAGAGTTAATTCTGGAAAAAAGAGTAGATGGTTCAGGCAATCAGTATGGGACTGACACCCAGCTCTGTGTTTCTTTTTAATTAAACCTAGAAAGTGTTGTATCTTTGCTTTCCCAATGCCTGGATGAGTTTAAAAGCTGTATTAGAGTGAAATAGTTGAAACTTAGTCCATGTAAGGCAGATGTCATGTTAACTAGCTGGAGGAAGCCTTCAGAGGGTTTGTCAGGAATGGTTTCTGCCCCCATGATTGAGGCACTATCCTTACTCTTTAGCATGGACATTTGCCATCTTAATGTAGTTCTGGCTCTCCATCTGCTCCTGGAGTCCACATAGCTGCAGTGTCCAGAAATGCCTAGTTTAATCTATGTTCAGAGTAAAAATTGATTCAATTTCTCTCTGATGCCAACTTTGTCACGGTCATTTTTTCTTTACCAAACTTCTTTTCTGTATTTTTCTTGTTGCGGTTAAATTTTAAAAAAGGAGTTCAGCCATCTCACCCATTTCAGAGTCCTCATTAATTTCATCCCTCACCTCATTTACTGATGGCCCTTCTTACTTCCCCTCAAACTCTTTGGCTAGCACTAACTTATTTGGTGAGTGAAGTGGACGGGGGTGTTGTTTTGTTTTTTGCATAGAGTACCTTAGAATAGATCTACCGATCAGAACTAGCTCAGTAAGAGAGTACAATACACACAGCAAAAATAACTATACCAGCCCTCCAGACTTAAATTATTAAGGAAAATTGAGAAGACAGATCATTTATCTTTGAAAAGAAGAGTTTTAATTGTGACCTACTTGGTTTATTAGAATTAATTAGGTCAATACACTTGACCTATTTTTGAAATTATAACTTAAATTGATTCTAAATACAAACTTTATCAGAATGTTAGTAACCAGGAAAAATGATTGCATCACAGAGATCCAGAAGACTTTGCAAGCACTAATTTTCCATTTGAATAACATAAGATCTTATGCAAAAAAATTAAATTATAGTTAACTTCAATACTGTAATTGTGATAAACCCAATATTAAGCAATTTTGAGCACCAGCACAAAATCTAACTATAAAACATTCCTTCTGTTTTCGTTCCCAAATCCATGACTCAAATATGCAATAGTATCAGCATATCACTGTCTTATATAAAATACAGTTAATTTCCAGCAGTTGAGGACACCATCAACACTATTGTTAAATCTCTCCATAATTTTCCTAATAATTTATATCAATGAATTACAATCACTCCATTTCCAATTATCCAACATTAATTATTTGCATATTTACCTTGCCCTACAGAAGACCAAAGTTGTTCCTAATAATTATGGAACAAATTAATTGATTTTTAAAGATTATAAGTAAATTAGCAAGAATCTTCCTGGAAAAAATCTCTTCACAGACCTGCTGAACTGTTTTGTATTCATTGAAGAATTCTGAACCCACTTAGAAGGAGTTAATACCAGAACTACATGTGAACATTTTTATTGCCTAACACTTTATAAACTTGCTTAAAATAAATAATCAAAGGAAGAGAACTATATCTGAAGGTCTGGTGTCATGAATGGGTATTAGAGCTGGTCATGAATTTTTTGACAAAATGATTTTTAGTCAGAGAATGCCAATTCAGTGAAAACAAAACTTTTTGTGGGCATGTACCAGTTTTGACTAAACTTTCTTTAGGAATTGAATTTCTGATCAAAATGAAAGAGAGCCCCCAGAATATCTAATAGCCTGGTGGTCCAGGCACTCACCTGGATTGTGGGAGACACAAATTCAAGTGCCTGCTCTGCTATATTCAGATCAGGGACCTGCTCCTGGGTGTTCCACATCCCAGGTGAGTGCCTTGACCACCAAGCTATTGGCTATTCTGGGATCTCTCTTCCTCACTCTGTTTCTTTGTGGGGGCGGGGCGGGGGGAACCCTGAAAGGTATCCATGTGAAACGAGCACCTCTTTTAAATCTCAAAATGATTCACTGGACAGGAAAACTGTTTCCTACCCATATTTATGTTCATGATCTAACATATGGAGGATAAGAATACTTCATACTAGAGCCTACCTAAAATATTTGAGCGTGTGGACAGGTTTGTTTCTGTGGCAGCCTCTTGTGGCCTGTCAAGACCTGACTGACCCAGCTGCAGGTCTCTGCTGGTAGGTCACTGTCTTTGCAATTCTGAGGTAGCTATGCTTTAGCCCTCTAGCCAAAAGAGATTTTAGTCCTACCTCTCCGGGGGTGATAAGGTTCAAAGGAAATCACAGCTCAAAACATGGTCATCCAATTAATTTTCAGTGAGACCCCGCTTTTCTGTGCAGGGCTTGTCTTCAAACAGTTCATACTTCAGCCCGCCCCCCGGGGCCTCGTCATCCCTTCTAGCAGGAGGCTCACCTAACTGACAAATTTAGCTCCGTCTCTAGGCTACAACCAGGCTTCTCTCACACCAGGAGAAATGGAAATCTGCTGTCCTTCCTGGGCAGCCCCAAATTAGGCTGGGTCTCCTCCTTTAAACTCCACTCTCCATGCCTAACATTTGCTGCAAGTGTATCAGAGTGTGGCTAATTGGGTCCATTGGCTCCACGCTAGCAGCAAGAGGGTTAATCTGCCCCACCACACACTCTCCCCATCAGGACTTTGGGGCACTGATCTCCTCTGCCAGCTCCCGTCTACCTGGAGAGAAAAAGTCTGCATTTTGGAGAGCACTCTGAGCCCTATTCTGGACATGGTACGAGAAGAGCTGGAGGAATACATACCTGCTTATGAGTCGAGTAGCAGCCATCACAGAGGGGCATGATTATTGATCAGAGTGAATTCTTTGCCGAGAAGGTAATAGCAGAGTCCCTCCATGGCCCTCTTCACAGAAAAGCCCCCCTTTTTCTATAACAGAGTAGGTATTCTCCCTTGGGAACTGTTTTTGGCTCAGATAGAAGATGGGATGTTCCTCATCAATCACCTGGGACAAGACAGCTCCCAACCCAACTTCAGAAGAATCAGTTTGTAATAGGAATTCCTTGGTAAAGCCTGGGCTGTATAAAATGGGTTTCCTTCAGAGGTGAGCCTTTAGGATCTGAAAGACCTTCTCACAGGCTTCAGTCAATGGACTTTTCTTGGTCTGCTGTTCTTGAGCAGATTGATGAGAGGGGCTGAAATAGATGAGAACCCACATGGGGGAGTTAGATCACAACACACTGGTGCACTCTACAAATGATACCCCCAAGTTCAGACTCCAGGGCTATGTAGACAAGACTTTCTTATCTTTTATTGTGGTCTACTCAGCACGGCCCCTTACTGATATCTACAGGAATGTGGGTTCAAATCCCGATAAGTAATATTAGTTTATAATTAAAGACCTACCAAGACCACTGTGTAGCGATCCTGCAAAATTGGCCTGCAGCAAGTGGCAGAGTATCAAATCAGGCCCAATATATGAAATGAGTTTGACACCCATGAACTAGACACAGAGTTCAGTATGTGCTACCTGATGTTACAAGAGGAGGCTAGCCTTTAGCTGGGTACTGAGGAGGTCTCTGTTTGCAAGAAACTTGTTAAGCAAAAGGTTGGAATTCCCAAAATAAACAACATTCTCTCTGAAAATATGAGTTTTCGGATTAAGAGTTTAACTAGTTTAGATTATGAGCCTGACCCCTCACTCCATATGCAGACAGAATTCCCACTGAAGTCCAAGACTTTTGCCTGAATAAGTATCAGGCCCTTAAAATATGTAAGTAAATATGTTTAAAACAGTATCATTAAAATAGTTCTTCCTTTATTTACCTACCAAGACCTGAGCTCAGAGCTCTGTGCCAACTTTGACCTTTACACATTCATTCTGTTATGATCAGTTTCTCAAGCTCCTTATTTAGTGTGTGCTAAAAAAAAAAAAAAGCATTTCCATTGATGAACAATGTATTTTAATATAGGAGGCAGCATTTACCAGTATATAGAAAATTGAACTGGGAGTCAGCAGATCAGGATTTTAGTGCCAACTTTGCCACCAATCTGCTGTGTGATATTAGATGAGTCACTTCCCCTCTTTACATCTGAGTTTCCCCATTTGTAAAACTGGGAGGATGATACTTATGTTTCTTTGTAAATCATTCTGAGATGTATGGATGAAATTCCTATATAAGAGCTAAGTATTATTATTATTAGTGGCATAGATCGCTGGACACAGGCTCCTCAGAGCAAATGGCAGGAGAGGCAAATAAACCAGACTAAGGCTCAAAACTATTTTTTAATAAACACAAAACATTATCATAGGCAAAATAATACCCATGTTGAAATAAAGTATTTTTACAATATAACTAATTTTAAGTCTTTATCAGGCTGAGTGTGCTGAAGAAGTCTTAAGGCCAGGGCAATTTAAACAAGAATATTTGAAGGGAAAAATATAATGTTTGAACCACAAACCATCTGGATTTATACCCAATTATTCATTGCCTGCCTCTCTGATCCTATTCAACCTGGCATACTGATCCAAAAAAGACACCGATCCCTGTAAAAATGTGGTGTGACGTCCTGGGGCTATCATGGTACATAGGCAGGGGGCCTGTAGGTTCACCTATCAGTTAAAGATGTTGCATTAGTCATACTGTATTAAGTGTTTAATACACACACACCATTCCAGAAGCTGGACATTATGAAATCAAGAATATATAGCTAACATCAGTTTCACTATGTGGATATTCAGTATAAGAGGTTGCCAGCACACACCTTGGTGGGATAGAAATAGAGGCATGGGAATAGCAATCTGGTTTTAATATGAATATGGTATTCTTGGAGGGACGTTTACCAGCACAAACGGAAGCAATACTATGAAGTCTATGGTAAAACTCCATTGATGTCAATGGGGACAGAACTGGATGCTTACTGTTGTTTCCTCATGGACTAAGTTGATTTTACACTGCAGCAGTGAGCTTGATGTATTCTTGAACCAAATTCTGTTATGTTTCCTTGGTAGTGTTGTCGTCGCCATGATGGTCTCAGAATATTAGAGAGATAAGGTGGGTGAGGTAATATGCTTCACTGGACCAACTTCTGTTGGTGAAAGAGACAAGCTTTCGAGCTACACAGAGCTCTTCTTCAGGTTTTCTTTGGGCCTGAAGAAGAGCTTTGTGTAGCTCAAAAGCTTGTCTCTTTCACCAACCAAATTTGGTCCAATAAAACATATTACTTCACCCCACTTATATCTCTATGATTTCCTTCACTAATCTAACAATTCCTTTGAGATTGTCATGTCCTTGGGGAAAACAAAAACATGTGACTGCATGTTTTAATTCATAAATCTTGGTAAATTTGCTAGCATTATTTCTGCTCTGCCTTCTGACCCTATCTCTGTTACTAAATTGCACCACAAACCTCCTCTCTCTGCCCTCTAAAAATTGCCTGTACTCCTTAGTAACAGAAACCATCCCTCATCAGCAACAAGATAATCAGTACAGGGGGATAAAAAAAGCTGGGGTAATGCTTCAGAAGTCTAGCCTTAGCTTTAAAAGTTGAGAATTTGCAGGCAGGTATGCTTCAGAGTTCTGGTACTTTATCAACTTGTAATAACTGTAATTTCCTAATTATCTGCTCCAGTGCAATAATAAAACCTTTTACTATTTCACTTTTTTTTCCTACAAGGGAAGAGCTTCTAGTCTCTGCAATGTTACCTTCTGCTTCACCTCAACATTCAGAAAAGAAGGCCTTTAGTAATATTAACCTCATCCTTCATAGCCAGCCATCCTGGTCCCACAACTGTCTTACATTTCTAAGTTTTTTATTTTTTTAAAAGAGCTTCCTGTTATTTTTCTTCCCTTCCTTTACCCTTTTTATCAGTTATCTTAGCCTTCCATATGATTTTGGTCTCTTGACATATGCCTGTCTTACAATTCGTAGCCAATAAATTTCAACACTTCTTTCTCTATGGAAGCTTCCACTCATGCTATGTGGTGAATGAGGAATTTATATGTATGAGTTTTTTATAAATATCATATGCATCTCTGTTTACCAGTGTGATATTATCCTGCCCGGAGGCTGTAAGAGGGATACCAAGAGGAAACAAAACAATGACGAAGACAAGGTGCTATCAGATAAGGTTCATTGCAGATACAATGGGGAAGGAATTAAGTAGGAAATAACCCCCAGCCTATTGCCGACTAGCCTGGCAAGGTGTACTCTTTCCATACCTAAACCTAGGACCAAAGGGGATGCTAAAATAATAAAGATGCTGTCCAAAAGAAGAAAGGGATATGGAGTGGGTTGTCAGCATGGTAACAGAGAGGCACACTAATAGAGAGAGTCACAGAAAGCATGCTATAGAAGGCAGTCTGTCTACACCTGCCAGAGATGGGGTTAACTGGACTGAGGGAAGTTTACAATAGCTGGCAAGTAAAGATTAAAGTGTAGGCCATTTATGCTGTCACTGACTCCCAGAGTAAAAGGGCTTGCAGGTGCCAAACCCAGTTGAGTCTGTCTTGTTGATGTGGTTGTTAACCAAGGGTCAGTAGCCCAGAAATGCAGTCTAAGAGTGGATCATGAGAACCATGCAGTTCCACTGAGACAAGGCTGAAGGTAGCAAAACCTATCCACAGAGAGGAACTAAAAGGGTTCCATAGCACAACTTGCTCTGTAACTGTGACACACTGATGGAAATTTTGTTCCATACTCCTTGCATTCCTGCCATTATCATCTGCTTGTCCTTGCTGCACTGAATGGTTACTGCCAGAATCAATCCCCTTTTTTCAGTTACTGAGAGAACGTCCTCCCTTGAGCCATCTGCGGAGCAAGGGACCAGGAGGTCAACAGCAGCAACAGGCTTTACAGATACCAGTAAAGAGCTGAACTTACACTCGTGCTGTCCTATGATCCTTTTCACGTACCTTTTACAGAATGAACAGATGTTTTAAAAATGCACATCTAACTTAAAATATGTGTAGAGACTACTAAAGTATTAAGTAGAGACTACTTACGTACTAAGGACTATTCCTCACTACCCTCCGCTCACCAGTAATCATGGTACACCTCAAAAATGAAAGACATTTACTCTGAAGAATAGAGCCTTCTGATTCACAGTGCAATAGTTCTTTTTAACACCAACCATGATTCTCAGTCTTTCAGAAGTGTTTAAAGAAACACTTGGTGAAATGTGCAAGTTTGTGTAGAATTTTCTGTGTGAAATCATTGAAAATTAAGTGCAATGTTCAGTAATCATTACACATTTTCTTTTTAAAAAGGCAGGATTTGAGGATCCTTCTAAATTTCAAATACACACTTCAATCCAAAAAAAAAAAAATCAATACACTGTTTTTATAGAGAAATTGAATCATTTTACATGAATGTCTTTGCTCATTGACATTCTTTTTACACCCTGGACAGTAAAAAGAGATATTAGGGATTATTTTATTCATAGAACAATACATCCAACAAATGAAACATCAAAAGAGTAGTCTTTTGTAGCAGATTATATTGTAATGCTTGCAAATATGCTGCTACAGCCTGAGATTTTTGTACCTATATCTTCATTTTACAGGCAAGGTTGATAATGGCTGTGCATATAATATATTTTATGTGGATTTCCAGCAAGTCTTTGATCATGTTTTACACGGCAGGCCTCTGCTTAAAACTACAAGCTGTAGAGATCCAGATTAAGACGCAGGAAAGGATAAAGGACTGGTTAAAAAATAGACCATAGTTTATTTGCTGGAAACGTAACTTATTGAGATTTTACACAGGGCAGTGTTCATGCTTGAAAGTGTTAACATCTACAGATCATATGACCAAGGCAAAGGCACCTATCTATCAGTTAAATCCAAAGAGGGCACAAATTAAATACTGAGGGCCAGAAGCAACCCAGGAATGTCTTGATGCCAACCGGCAGAGGGCACAGCTTTTTACAGGGATACCCTGGATCAGATATATTCATAACAGTTCACTAACGTGTGACATGTGAGGTCTCCACCGTAAGCCAATAGCCCACTGGTCCATCATAATCATTGTGAAATGTAAGTACAGATAATATTTAAGAAGTTATGTACCTATACTGAAAATTATGTTCTTAAGGTCACCTGCCTAGGACATGTTCCTTTCAGACAGGAGGAAACAGATACTTATCTCCCTTTCTGGACATTTGTGTGATGCACATTGTATGTCTCACAATGTAGATCTATTTGCATACTAAATCACAGGCAAAAAGAGATTGCAAAATCTACAAGACAGAAAATTCACAGGAGAAAATAAACAGCAGAGTGTGTTCTGTTTATGATTAAAGACAAAGGTTTATTAGGTATACCTGAGGGGGCAAGGAAACACACAAGGTTCTTCACCGAGGAGACAAGCTGACAGTGTATCTGTCTCACAAAAAGACAATCACAGCTAAGCCTGACTGTAAAATACTGCAAGAATTTTGGGTGAGCATTACTCTGCAAGACACGACATAACCAGTTAATTAAGTCTAGGCTCTAGAATATGTTATGATTTTATTTTATGTGTAACCATTTATCTCCAATACTTCTACTTTCTGTTATTTGAATCTTTGTGCTTTGTTAAATAAACTTGTATTTGATTTCACTATAAACATATCTAAGTGCTGTGTGTCAAGTGGTTTGGTGGTTTAAAGTGAAACTGGTAAACTAGGGTGTATTGTTCCTTTAGAAGCAGCAAATCTGTGAATACTGCAAGGGACCAATGGAACAAGGGCTGAACACTCCTGAGAGAGGCTCAGAGGACTCACTAACCTGTAGGTAGAGTGATAGCAGGACCTAGAGGGAGTGCTTGCATTGCCTGTGGTAGGCACAGACAAGGCTTCCTCACACGAAGGGTAGGTGGTAGAAAGGTGTCTCTCAAACCTGGGTATTTGCAGGAAATGCACACCAGTATTGGTGCAAGGAAGATTGACATACACCTCCTGCAGCAGTGAGGCTCCTGCTTATCACGAGAGACTCTCCCTGAGACAGGTCAAGTGACATTGGCCTCATGTTGGCCTCAAGATTTCTGTTTGGATAAGGTGGACAGCTTTAATTTATGGCTGGACTCCATATGAACACTGTGAAAGGAGGCTGCTATGGAGTTGTACTTAATCAACACATCTTCTGGCCACACCCTCTCACCACAAAACAATAGTTACCACTTTGTGAGTGGTGTTGACCCTATGCCTCTCTCTACATAGCTGATGTTGTGGCTACTTTATGCCACTTCATTCTCTTCCCTGAGCGAGCTTTCCATTGCTAGAAGACTGAACAAGAGTCTGCCAGTTGATGCCAATATAGACTTACAAATAAAACTGGCCCAAAGACTGCAAGCCTTAAAAAAGTACCTATATGTGTGTCAGAGGTCTTATAAGGGTTCTATGACAGATTGACACTGATTCATGTACATGTATGTATATGTAGCTGCAATGCAGGTTAGGTTTTTAAATCCATATCTGCATATCCATATGCACGTAAATAAAAGTGGCATGCTGTTCAAAGGTGCTAAGCACCTGCATGTTCCATTGACTTCAGTAGGATTTGTGAGTGCTCAGTACTCCTGATCATCAGGCCACGATTGATTAGGTATGTAAATATGAACTTAGAACTCTAACATGAGGCACCCAGATGTGAAAGTGTTGGTCTAATAGTACATTACATACTCATACTTGCATACTCTAGACCCAGGGCTAATATGTACATTGCAAATATATGTGATGCTGAAGGAGTCATCTTTGCTTCTCTTATCACAAAACACTCAAAATACTTGCTTCATTAAATTGCTTTATGGTTTATTAATGTGTCCATTGTGGTTTTGTTAGGCACTTCGGTAGTTAACTGCAGTACCTGAAGCACAGTTGGTTCTGCAGGACATGGTGATTGCTTAGCAGCATCATCTAATGTCTACCATTAGGCTCCAGATTATTTATTCACAACAGTGAGAGAGCTACAGAAGTCTAAGAGTTTCTAAGTATAATTTTTGAAGTTCATTTACCTCATCTAAGAAAACAGCAGCTTTTGTGCCTGAAATCCTTTTGGGTTGGTCTAGAATGATAAACTCTACTTGAGATCCACTAGCTGCTTGATGAAAATGCGTAATGTATGCCAGCATGCTGAGAGTTTTGATTTAATAAGGTCTTCAGGATTTGGCCTATCATTCTGTGAAATTTTGGAGAGAGTATGATGCCAAAGCACACTAGCCTTCCTGCCATGCCAGGTAATTTATGCCCAGCAGGGTAAATAGATTTGGGGGATCAAAAGATCTTTTTCCATATGAGGTTAGCCCAAATACTGGGGTCTGCGGGCTGGAATGGCCTTTTTTCATATAAAAAATGAATCTTGTAGAAAGAAGCAAATCTCTGTCAGCATTCAGCATCCTCTTCAAGGAAGAGAAAAGCTTGTCCCTGGACCATATCCTGGAAGGTTTCTGCTGGGTCCAGCTTGGAGTTACCAGCCCTGGGCTATCCTGCAGAGTTGGGAGCTGCCTCTGTATCCATATAATGTTTGGGTTGGTAGACTGCTTTGGCCAGCAAATTCACCTAGTGTTAACACACCCTTCTCTCCTACCATTGGATTGGATGTGTAGGAATTACTCCAGAAATGACCAGTTCTCACCCCAGGGTTATGCACTGAGACAGGGGCCTTAACTACCTCCAGCAGCAAGTCTCTACGCCTATAAGTTGGGGTTGTAGATCTTGTTCCCAAAAGATCTCTCTCTCCTCCCCAAACCAGCACCAATGCATCCTGACTAATCTTGAATAATTATCAAGCCCTGTTATTTTTATGTTGTTGAAGTTTGTTGCTGTGCTGGTAGCCATGCCTTGACCTTTCACTGTCAGGCTCCCTGATGCACTTTCTGTTGGTGTCACTCAGCTTGCTTCTTGAGATTTATTTTGCTATTCCCTCCTTACACTAAGTTGCTCTTGGATAGAGGCCAGCTGCAGGGCCAAGTGACATAGGATCTCCTTTATGACACCCCTTTGTCCCTCTTGATACTCACTGGGACCAAAATAAATCACATTAGATCAAAACAAGTCACATTTCTGGCACATGTCAGTGACTCCATCCAGTGATTGCCCCTCATCTGGTCAGAGTAACCCCACTAAGAGTCCAAACTGATCTTTTCCAGTCACTCTGGCCCCATACCAGATTCTTAAATACAGCTGGTTAGAAATTTTCTGTAAAAATATTTTTTCAACTAAAAATGCAGAATCCACAAATTGGAATATTTTTTCATTGGTAAAATTTCAATTTTACTGCAATTTTCCATCAGGAAAATCAAAACAAAATACTTCATTTTGGATCAGGCTGACCTTAATTGAAATATTTTGGTTTGTCAAATCAAATCAGAGTGTTTCATTTTTGAATCAGTTAAACATTAATCTGTGTCTGCCTGAGCTGCCATTGGAACTATAGTTCAGGTGCCTCATGCCCTAATTTTCCTCCATAAGCTGGTCTCCCTGGTTGTACTACATCTCCCATCATCCCCTGCAGTCTCCCTTCTGGTTGAATTGCCATGGTGCATCATGGGAGATGCCTATAGAGGAGAATGGGGACAAAAAGTTCCTATGAGGCTCTGCAGCAGATTGGAGGATGCAAATTAATATTGAACTGAACTGAAATTAAATGTTTCAGTCCAGGAATAAATGTTTTGACATTTCTGAATTGAAATTTTTTGAACTTTCCATTCTGAGAAAAAAAAATAGATTTTGGCTTTTTGTCCCGACTTGAGACTTAAAACTCAGAATTTTCCATGGGACAGAAATTCTGATTTTCAACTAGCTCTTTTCTTAAATCACTTTATTTTCCCCAGGATCTCTAGTTCTGCCTCAACTACTCTGTTAGGATGAACCAAATTGATTTAGTCCCTCCCCGAAGCCTTGTCTAAACATTACAAATGAGTATAATAAATGGCTTATTCTGGGTCAGCCAAACAACAAATGCCAGGAAAAAAACTCACTGATCCAAATATTTGTAGGCTCCTTAGGTTTGCATAAGAGTGAGTCCTGCTGCTCAAACTCTCAGTTCTTGCACCCTCTCTTCTATCACCTCCTTTCAGGGAGGCAAGTTTTATATTCCTGCAGTGGTAATTGAGGCCAGCCGGACATTCTCATTATCCTTTCTTTAATCCCTAGTTATGTCTTGTGGCAGTGAGTTTCATAGGTCACTTATGCCTTGTGGAAGAAAGTATTTTTTGTGCACTGTGTAAAATGATATTTCTTTTCATCAGTTTTCAATGTTTTGCCTTTTAGTTCCACTGGTTGTCCCTTGTTCTCATATTATAAGAAAGGGTAAACAGGAGCACTTGTTGCCTTCTGTATACCATTCATTATTGTATACGCCTCTATCATTCACCTCCACTCGATACTAAAGTCTTAAACACAGAAGCCTTTCCATGCCTTTAATCAATTCCATTGTCCAGAAGGAATATTTCTGCCTGCCAGGATACATCACCATCTCTCCAGCAGGAATATGTCCAGCGAGGCTGACTGTTCACTTTCTCAGCAGTTGCTCTGGTATATATTCTTTTGCTCATCTGTCTCCTTTTCATTGCTGTCTCCCTGGCAGGTACCTAATTTCCTGAGCTCCTATGCAGTCAATATGTCCTTGTAAAGGCGGTCACTCACCACAGGCACCACCCTGTGGTCAGGCAGGGTGTGGTAGTATCTCTTCTTTCTTGGCACCCCTCTGATGGCAGCCAGTCTGATCCTATGGTGGTCTGCCCTTTCCATGACTGAGCCCTCCAGTCAGGTCAAGTGTTTTATGTACACTATACATTAAGAGTCCTGCAACAGATAGCCCTCTGGGTTATGTGAGGGAACTCCAGGTCTTCCCTTCTGGGTTGAGATTCTTGACCTTCTGTCCTCATGGCCTTCTTTCCCCTTGACTTCCCATATCAGAGGCTGACTTCTGGCTTCAGCACTCATTAGGGATTGGTAGGGGAACCTGGGCCCACCCTCTTGACCAGGTTTCGATCCAGGGCCCAGTCTAAGTATCACCAAAGTGCTATACTGCAGTCTCCTTGCCTCACTTCCTACCAGACCCTTCTTTCCTAATGGGTAAAGTACCTGGAATTAAATATAAAGTCTCAAACCTTCTGAGACTCACATCTCTTCCCTTTGAGTTTGGCAACATCACTACAGACAGGCCTCATGCCTAAGAAGCACAGAGTGCAGGTCAGTTCTCCACCACGCTCTGCTGCACTCCTGAGCTGGTCTGCTCTCCTTTTGAGTTCCTCCTCAAAGCCATATATGCTTTGCTGGTATTGTAGGAGAAGGGGGCTGCCTGGCCCCAGAGCAGCTGCTCAACTCCAGGAAATAGTAGCAAAATATTTGGTCTGCTGGACAGTTAGATTTAACAATTCCAGATGACCTGTAGGAAAGGAGAGTTAATGTATTTATTTATTTTAAACAGGAAATCAGTGTTTTTCAATGCAATTCACCATGAAAGGCAGGAAGTTCCCAACAGAACACATGGAATTTTAAGGCTCCGGAACTGAAAAGGTGATCAGAATGTTTCCAGAATATGGTGAAATGAGAAACAGTACACAGTAGCCCAAATTCAGCCCTGACATTATGGAACACAACTTTCACAGAAGCTTGGGGGATTTTGACCAATTACGCCAGGGCTGAATTTGATCCACTGTGTATCAGAGATACAGATGCAAAATGAATGAAGACATAAACTGTAGAAGAGTACTGTATTTTGACAGGTAAGTTTTAATTATAGTAGACCATTCTATACAATGAGAATATAATTAAGAAGCCCAAAGGTTCATAGGGTGCATATAAATTGTTTTGTAGTATACTGGTTTCAGGAAAGTATTTACCTGATAAAATAATCTTGTAGCCTCCACTATTACTGTCAGTTTATTTCCAGCCACAGTATTTTTTAAAGGACTATACTGGGAAGGGGGAAAATATAAAGAATAGCAACAAAGCTGATCCAGAGAGCAAAATGTTTGCACTATAAAGATAGGTTGAAAAAACAAAATCTTATAAATAAGATGGTGAAAAAATAATTCACTGAAGTGTATACAAATATAAACAGTATAGATCATGTCAGTTTCAGAAAATATTTTCATCTCTGACATGGAAACAGTAATAGGATTTGTGAAATAGCCTACCAGACAAGATGGTTGGAGTTAAAACAGGAGGGTTGTTCTGGAAATAATTATATGGCAATCTGATGCTTTGTATTTATTGACAGGGTATTAATCTATGTAAAATTGAATGGCGTTTCACTCTTACCCAGCATGAGTTCTCTCTTTGTCACATTTCTAGAACTCATGTTTTAATGTGTAAATGTATGAGGAGAGTTGCACAGAAAAAAATCTTTTGTATTAACTTCAGGAGACGCAATGACTACACCATGAGCTGAAAAACTGTCGTGAGAAGCCTGTTTTGTATTTATAAATTGGTGGCCCAGCACTTCAACTGAACTTAGTCAACTGGGGACAAATCCTGCCTTCCTTGAAGCCAGTGCAGTTCCACTATGCAGGGAAAGGCAGGATTCTGGGGACCTGTCCAGAGAGTTTATTTGTCGCCAGGACCATGTGCATTCTCTGGAATACCTGCAAGTACATTCTGTGCTCCAGCCTGCAGGGGTGATTGATTGTGGAAACAAGTTCTGTATGATACAATTATTCTAATGTTTACCCTCAATTGAATTGCAGACACACAATGCGGGCACAAATGCCGAGAGTACAAAGTGCACCTTCCAACAAGGGTATCCCTTTAGAAAATGTCTCCTCGTGTTACAGTGAAGTGAAATTTATAAAGTAATGTGGAAAGCTATCAGTAGTAACATTTTTATAAGAACAATCAGAGACCAGGAATTAAGAAAACCTACTTTCCTTTCTTCACTAATAAATAATAGTAACAACCATTACCAATTAATTGTAAGAGCCATTAGACAGGGAAGATACACAGGTCTGCAATATTTGTTAAGTGCATGCTTGATAATGTACAAAAACATGGGAAGAATCAATTCCATGGTATTTAGAATCCCAGATGCAGAATTTATTAACTCTCACTCATGTTGAGTAGTATCATATTTACTAACCACACGCATTGTGCCACTGTCACTGTAGTAGAGGAATTTTGAATGAATTGACATTTCAGTAATTAAAGTAACTGTTTATTACATTTCCAACTTTAGAATTACTTTTGATTCCACTGTCACCGGCAGACTAACAACATTTGACTGTGGGTTTTTTTATTAAACTATTATTGAAAATTGGTAAGGACCTATATTAAGGAGTCTCAGTCCCTGTAGTGGGGCGGCTGCCCCACTCCCTGTGAGGATGGGCTGCGGCAGGCCAGTGGGCCTGCGCAGACATACAGCCAATGGGAGAAGGGCTTACTGGGAGCCAATCAGGGCCCAGGTTGGAGACAGCCAATCAGGGCCAGGCTCAGCCCTATAAAAAGGCTGCTCAGGAAGAGAGCAGGAAGTCTGTCCGAGGCCTTCGACAGGGGAAGGTCTGTCTCCAGAGCTGGGAGACTAGCACCTGGGACAGCGCAGTGCTGGGCAGGCCTGGGTGATTCCAGCCCGGAGTCTGTCAGGCTGCAGGCCCTGAGGGGAAGGGCCTAGCTGGTGCGAGGGGCCGAATGAGAAGCGGCCCAGGGACGTGGACAGACGGAGGGAGAGAAGGAGGGCAGGACGGCTGCCACTAGAGGGTCCCTGGGTTGGGACCCAGACTAGTGGGCGGGCTTGGGTCCCCCCCTTCTCCCTTGCCTAGCACCCGGCCGATGGGAGCAGCCATCTAGAGCTGCACCAACCCCCTGCCAAGAGAGGTGTGACTTCGGGGGTGCAGTTGGCCACATCGGCCAGGGCACAGAGAGGCACCTGATTGACCCCCCCCCGGAAGGGGGCGAGGATGGACTAAGGGGCACTGCCGGAGGGCAGTAGCTGGAAGAGGACGCCGCGAGCTTGGGAGCAACGTGGGTCTGGACATGCCAACCGAGGGCGAGACAATGGACGGGACACCACCAGGAGGGGGCGCTCCACTGGACAGAGCTAATTCCCGAGACAACCAGTAGGAGGCGCCAGGTGGTGAGTCCCAACCCCGTCACAGTTCCATAGCAAAATAACCTCCCCATAATAGCAGAGAATTAGAGTCAGTTAACACTTTCTGGTAAGATCATTGATTTATTGCCATTTAACTTTTTACTTCTTGATAAGTGTTAACATTTTACGTTAAATTCATTCATTTAAACTTTTAAACACTCATTTATGCCATTTTTTCTTCCAGTTTCTTATTTATCTTTAAATGCTATTTTATGACTAAATCTTAAGTTTATTAGAATTTTCAAACCTATATTATAGCTAAGTAACCTGCAATACAACCAATTAATGAAAGACATAGTATGGGTAAAATGATTAAATCCAATTGTTCAATGTGTGTTTGATACCATCTTTACTCTAATGTTCCTGCCTTGATCCCCCTTAACCATAAAGCTGTAAACATCATTCTTGGTTAACTCAAATGACACTTCCTGTCACAGATCTAGTCGAGCTCTCCCTGCTGGACACTTGCCAGACTGCTGTGAAGGGTCTAAATGCAGAATCCCATATGCCCTTAGCTTGCTGGGGCTGGACAGAGTTTAGACACCATTCCTGAATTTTGGCTTCTAGGCATGCATTCCAGGTGCAAACCTCATGTTTGACATCCTTCTGGTTTCCGCTGCTCAGTTGCGTCACCAGCAGCTCTTCCACATTTTCCAGAATCACATCAAAGTGAGAGCCTTCTAGTTTACGTTTTAACTCTGCAAAAGTAAAACAGACACACAGTTTGCACAGCATTCTAAAACACCATTACTCTTTACTTAGCATGAGAAATGCATAGATCTATATAAAATAATAAACACACTTATATGCATTTCCGTGCCTCAGATTCCTCACCACTCTAGAGAGTACTTTAATGTTGGACTGAGTCCTCTGGAGTGTCCGGGATCCTTTTCCTACAGCTCCTGGTTTCTCTTTAGCAGTGGTGGCTCACTTCCAGAGGGCATTGGGGCACTGCCCCACCAGTTGGAGGGTGTGTCACTAAATACAAATAGTGAACACAGCAAATCTACAGAAACGTTCTAAGATCTGCAGTTTCATGATTTGTATTTAGTAGCAAGACATCCTTCCACACCACACCTGTGACACATGCATAGACTGCACAGTCAAGGTCTGACAAGAGGCAATCTTCCATGGGGTTGGTGCACTGGATTCACTGCCCAAGCAACAGGATGCAGTGACTTTGAGCAATCCTGTAGTGGTGTGTCAGGGAACCACTGGGCACTAGGGCTGGCTCAGGTGGCAGACTCTTGCTCCCTCCTTGGGCTCCACTAGCTGGGGATGTGCAACTTAGTGCGTCAGTGAAAGCCGTGAAGCTGCTGGAGAAGGTTCACCAAGCAGGACAGGAGGAGGTGGCAGCAGTAGCTGGGAGAGGGAATGCAACAGAGGGAGATGAGGAGAAGAATCCCAGAAAGGTCTGGGACTGGCCACGGTAATTAAGGGGCCTAGACGGCATAGGAGGTGTTAGCCAATGCATATATGTTAGGCATAGTATATGCTGCATTAATAAGTGTTGGGAAGTTATGTAAACTGAATGTATTATACTCTTCCGATGATTTAGTTCATGCATGTCCAGTATTCCACTACACTTTGCAAAGCTAAAATCAGCTTTGGCATTAGAAAATAGGAAATTTACAAATATAAGAACATAAGAGCTGTCATACTGGGTCAGACCAAGATCCATCATGCCCAGTATCCTGTCTTCACCAGTGGCCCATACCACAGCTTCAGGAGCAGTGTAAAGAACAAGGCAGTTGTGGAGTGTGATCCACCCCGTCTTCCACTCCAGACTTCTGGTAGTCAGATGTTTAGAGTTGTCCCAAACATCAGGTTGTGTCTCTGGTTATCTTGGTTAATACCCATTGATGGAACTATCCTCCATGAACTTAATCCATTTTTTAACCCAGTTATACTTTTGGCCATCACAACATTCCATGGCAATGAGTTCCATAGGTTAGTTGTGTGTTGTGTGAAAAAGTACGTCCTCCTGTTTATAGACCTTTACAATATCCCCCACCTTAGTCATCTCTTTCCTAAGATGAACAGCCCTAAACTTTTTAGTCTCTCCACATATGGAAGCCATTCCATACCTCTGATCATCTTTGTTGCATACTCATAACCTTTTCCAGTTTCAATATATTCTTTCAGAAATGGGGCAACCAGGACAGGACACAGTATTCCAGGTGTGGGTGCACCATCGATTTATATAGTGGCATTATGGCCTTTTTGACCGCTGCTGCACATTGAGCATACATTTTCAGAGAACTATGCCCAGAACGCCAATATCTTTCTTGGTTAGCTAATTTAGATTGTATCATTGTATGTGTCATAATATTGCCAACCAAAGATGTACCAATAATTTGTACCAAGTACAGTTAGGTAGTACTTTCATGGCTAATCAATACTTGGAATGTAGTATCAGAACGAGATATGAGAACACATAGAAAGGTACTTTCATAGACCAGTATCTGGAATGCTAGACTCCATAACAAAGATAAGGAAGGTACAGATCAAAAAGATAAGGAACTGAAACAAACTGGTTGGATTTTAGTGACGTGTAAAGAGTTTTGTAACCCATAAAAATCATGCTATAAATACTAATAGCTGAAATGCGTATCTTTGAAGAATACCTGCTGTGGAAGGTGAACATGCTGCAAGAATTTGCTTCCCTGAAGGAAAGTATGTATGTCTCCTTTTCGTAATGCTTTGTCTTTAGACAATACATTTGGCCATGTTTGGTTATTTGGTCTCTTGAACATTTTTAAGACTGAACCACGAGTGTAGTCAAAAAATTGGCTACACCTTTTGATCAATAAAGGGCAACTTTCCAAGGGCCAATCCTTCCCTTCTCCATGTTCAGGGGCAGAGGTGGTGCCATGGGGGCAAGTTGGCATAATTTTTTTCTTCTATGCCCCACTTGCCCAAAGTTTACCAGCCATCACTGCTTTTAAGAACCATAGAGATTTATTTAGTTAGTTAACTTTCTCTCCCTTTGGCTGGTCCTTCAGTTGAACCTGAGCTCTCCTGATATGAAAGCCTCATCCCCTCTTCTACCCAAAGATTCCTGAGTGTCTCTAAAAGCCGCTCAAGTTCATATGTCCCCCTATCAACACATGGTTTCTTTGTTCTTCTGTTAAGGATCCATTCCCACTCCCTTCAGAGAAGTTGGGGTGATAAACCTTCTTAGTATACCCATTGTACAGTCAGAGCACAGTTATTAAGGTTAGCAAGATTCCATTTTATCTAGTCTGCAGAGATGTGCGATAGCCCTGTCAGCAAATGGTGGATTCCACATGAAAATAGAGGCATTCCTTGATATAACAATTTCATAATAACTTCATAATATCAATGAGAACTCATACATTGTACATAGACAGAGCCCAAAATTGTCACATTCCCATTGAAACAGATGAAGTTAATGGGACTATTTGTATGAGTAAGACAAGCAACGTTTAGCCCAGGGACTACAACCTGAAGCCGTTAGGGTGCTGTCAAATAGAAGTTGACCTAGGATGTGGCAGAATAAAACAAACAAACATCTTGTATTTTCCAAATAGCTAACAGACTTCCCATCCGCCACACCAAACAATATTTTCGTAGCTGGACATATGAAACATTTTCCGAGTATAACCTCTTTCCCCAGCAATCAAAGAAAATTTTCAGGGTTACTACACTTGCTGCAAAATATCACAGAGCCTCTGAAATAAGAAAGTCAATACATATTAGACAAAAGAAAGAAAGAATAGAAGGAGAAAGCAAGCAACCAGAGATGAGGAAAACAACAGGGGGTTGCTTGTTGAGCCTAGTGACCTTTTTTGCTGCTTCTTAATATATTGAAGATTGTGCCGATCACAGGAAAAAAGTCCTTTTTAATTCGGAGTCTTTCCACCTAGATGTTAAGGTGTGTGTTTTTCTCTATCTAGCTACAGCACTTTTATTTTTCCCCCAGGTGATGCTTTTAAATGCATCTTTATGTAAGCTAAAGACGGAAAAAACTGATTATGCATCTTTAAGTCATTACTATGACACGTATGCAAACTGCTAACTAGTGTTATTTGCCCTCAGTGCTGCTTGTATTCTTTCCTTCACAAGCAGCATCAAAATCACCCGAGGAGAGTGAAACACAGCCCCAAATGGGTCTCAGAGCTTATTAAACATTTAATAAGTAATCAGGATCCATCAAAGGGTGGACTCTACCTTACAAGTGGCAGCTAGAGGCAAGAACTGCTTTACAGCTTGGCCTGAAAATGTTTTGCTATTAAAATGACATGGGCACAAGAAGCAGGAAGGGGGTGGAGGTGTGGGAGAGAGAACTATTCTATTGCTAGCATGTAAATATAGAGTAATCTAAGAATAGCTGACTTACTGACTTTTACATTTATTATTATAGGGCCTTAGGATCTGTGAGCTATGACTGCAGATACAGTTATGTGCACCTATCTATGCATATGTGTTTGTGAATTGAATAACTCAGAAGGCTTTGATCCAGTTTCAGCTGAAATCTCATCTTTCGTGCTTGGTCTATTAACCATTTAGATAATATCATATTTGAGGTGTTTTACTGCTGTTAATTTGCATATAATTAGGAAGGAATGTGAGACTTTTGGTGAAATTTAAATGCATTTAGCACTGTATGTGCATATCCATATGCTGAAGCTGGAATGAGATGGAAAATAAAAACTCGCTTTTGCATGGGTGCACCAGAATCAAAGATTTCTTTCCTGTGATTGCCAACATATATAAACCTAGATAACCAACTCAGACTGTGGGCTTGCTCCTGAGAGGGGCTGAGCTGTGCTGATGAAGGCACAGAGGTACTTTGCAGACAGGGTCGGTTCTAGGCACCAGCAAACAAAGCACGTGCTTGGGGCGGCACATTTTCAAGGGCGGCATTCTGGCCATTTTTTAAATTTTTTGTTGTTGCTTCCAGCGGCAAAAGCCTAGAGCTGGCCCTGGCAGCAGCAGCGCGTCGTGCACGGGGGGCGCGCTGGGGCTGCTGCGGTTCGCGCCACAGGGGAGCATCGCCGCACCTTGTGGCTAGGCCGGGCAGGCTCTGAATGGGGGACACTTGGGCTGGGGGCCGCCCCACAGGGCACATGGAGCTGCCTGCAGGTGCCGCAGGGCGGCCGCCCCCCAGCGCCACAGCTGGGGCTGGGCGAAGCAGCCCGAGCTGCCCAGGGACTGCGGCAGGGCAGTCAGGAGCAGCAGCAGCAGTGGGGCCATAGAGGGCGGAGCCCTGCTGTGCAGGGCCCGCGTCCCACTCTCCAGGGCTCCACTCCCTCTGGGGCTACCCTGCTCCAGCTCCTCAGCCCCCTGCCGGGGCGGTCCCCCCAGCTCTGCCCTCCCGGGTCCCAGCCGGTCTTGGAAGCGGGAGCCCTGGCTGGAGGGACCCTGGGCTGAGGCGCGGCCCAGGAGCCCCGCTGCTTACCCCAACCCTGCCAGCACCGGACTGGCTGGAGGCAAGGGGGGAGTGGGCGGAGTCGGCACTGGTGGGGGGGAGCCCAGGGCTGGGGCAGCAGGGGGTGTGGGTGGGGGGGGGGAAGAAAGAGCCCAGCGCTGGGGTAGTGCGGGGGAGTGAGATCCCAGGGCTGGGGTGGGAGCAGCTAAAAGTTTATTTGCTTGGGGCGGCAAAAAACCTAGAGCCGGCCCTGTTTGCAGATACTGCTCCTATAGCTATCTATTCCATTTTAATGGCCCCCATCAGCAGAGTAGGAAAGTGCCTGCTCATCATTAATGTATTTATCCTCACAGCACCTCTTGTGAGGAGGGACATGCCATTTTCCAAAGGGGCAACTGAGGCAGCAAGAGACTAAGTGGCATGCCCAATATCACACTGAAATTCTGTGGTAGGGTAGGACAGAGAATTGAACAAAGGTCTTCAAAGTCCAAGGTTAGTGCTCTAACCGCAGGACCATCCTTGTTCTCCTGATATAGGATTATAATGATTTTATATATGCTTGATTTAGAGAGCTCATTTGCAACCAAGATTTATTCCATCTGACATATGGCCAGGCATGGAGCCACGACAGTGGAAAGACCACTGAGAGGGAGGGGTTACAAGAGCAGACAACAGCTGCATCCTCCTTTCCATTGTGAGAAACCCCAGGGGACCAGCACAGTCCAAAAAGTGTGTGGCAGTGGTTGAGAAGTGGCCATGGCTAGACTAATCAAGGATTGCACTCATCCTTCATTAGGTTCCTCCAGTAGAGTTCTCAGTGAGCATCACTGATAGTATATAAAGCTGCACCCCACAGCACTAAAAGAAAGACCCAAGAGAGAGCACACTTGTCTGCTCTGCCACAGTCAGCACTGTAATCTTCATTATAAATTTGTGGATCAGGTTACATTAAAAAAATCCAGTAGAGTGCATATTTTTCATGTAGCTCGGAAAGGGTAAATGTAAGCATGCACTTGTGTATTATTCTGATTTTACACAATAACGTTACAATGTCAAGAATTAAGACTTATTTTATATTATGTGCCAAGGACAATCATGAAAGGAGCAGGTGTAGCATTTGGAATAACTAACGAATCTTGGAGTCATCTTGTAATTTCAATAAAAACAGTCTTCTCTTCAGTCTGTTCCACTGAAGTCAATGAGAATCTATCCATTGACTATAAAATCCTGGACTCAACATATAGACCAAGTGAAAAGTCTGTTTTCTGGAATGTTCCATAGAGCCTAGAATCTTGCCCACAGACCCCAAGATGGCAATCATATCTTCCACATCCACTGTTTCCCACTCTACCCCTAGTGCATATGAGTCTGGTCAGTGGTTCTGTGTAGTCTTGGGCCCACCAGCACTCAAAACCCAATTCCACAGTGAGGCATACAGAACCCAAAATAGCTGAGCTCCACAATCTTCTTCTTCAAGTGAGATCTCTGATACAGAGATTGTCAACCACCTTCCATCTTTCACAATTGCAACAGAGTTGTAAAAGTTCCACTCTTCTTTGGATACCAGTCCATCTAGTGATGTTTCTGATGAAGCTGGCTCTCTTTCTTTTCCTCCTGGTTTGCCTGCAATCTTATCTGATCGTACGAGTGCTAGAATCAAGTTGCTCTGTGATCAGCGAGCAATGTGTCTGCAGAAAGATGATGTTCTCTTACCTAGGGTCTCAAATAATTGTGCTCTTTTAAAATTCATCCTTCTCATCACCTCATTGTTCATAGTTTTGGTTAGCGTGCAAATATTTAACATTTTACTGTAACACCAAAACTCAAGTGCCCTGAGTCATCTCTCAGTGTCCTTTTTAAGTTTCCACCTCTCATATCCGTATAGGAGGGCTGACCATATTTCCCATTCCAGCAATATAGTGTGTATTTGTAATATTAACTTTTGACAACATAGAAGTCTTCGGAAGTTGTTCAATGCTTATTTTGCAAGCTGTATCTTTCTCTTTATTTCTTGGTCCCATCATGCATCTGATGTTATTGGACCCCCTAAATAGGGGGAGCTATTCACTTGTTTCACCACATGACTGTCGAGATATAGATATTTCCAATTTTGTGCACTACTGTGCTTACTTAGTTTCATACTTTTTGTCTTCCTAATATTAATCATCATTCCATATTTCTTGCTGGCTTTATTCACAGCACTAAGCATGTTCTGAAGTTCTTCCCTAATTGAAGCAATCCAAATGAGGTAATCTGTGTATTTTATGTCCTTAGTGTATACACCATTGACTTGGATGCTCTGGTATGCTCCACAACCTGGAGACCCACTTGTCAAGCTTCCACATCCTTATCCTTTCCCACATCCTTGCCACACTGTTACCACTGCATTTGGGGCTTCTGCTCTCTCAGACAATACAGGGCTAACCTCTTAATTACTAATAGTTCCATGGATTCTTTATGTTTCCAGCCTTAAGTGATAAAGGTTGTATTGGGTCATGATAATTTTTTGTTGTTTTGCTTCATGTGGGTTTAGATCGCCTAAGTTTAACTTTGAGTTTGAGGTTTAAACAAACTCAAAAACTCAGTGCAGAACTTGGCAAAACCTTCAAAATGTTTCCCTAGATTCTGATCAAAATCACATGAAATCACTGACTTTCCAGATGGCTTCAAACAACACCATACTATGGCCCAGACTCTCTCAAAACTTAGCTGAAGCTAAGCAATATTTTTATGAAATAAGGTGAGCCTGGTCCAAATTTCAGGTTTAAAATTAAACCCAACAACAAGCATACATTGACTGCACTGATGTGGCACTAAACATGCACTGGCCACTTTGCAAATGTTAGATAATTACTCCTCACAGCATCCCTGCAAAGTAAGTAGTTAGGTATTGCTATTCCTATTTTACAGAGAGATAAACTGAAGTTAAATAACTTGCCCAAGACATGAAGCTAGTCATTGGCAGAGCTGAGACTAGAAGCTAGGTCTTCAGACTCACAGGCTTGTGTGCTAATCACTAGACCATGCTGCCTCTCAGTGTGCTACCTTCACCGCTCTAATTATCATCCAGCTCCAGAAGTAATCACAAATACTCTGGTCAGTTGGAGCTAAAACAAGAGTGAGAGTTTCCATGTTGTACATGCTTTTATTTTATCATTAGAATCAGGGAAATGGGCCTTCAAAAGATATAAATGTCTAAGGACTTGTGTACACACAAACTGGAACCATAATAACTAAACTGGTTTTAATTCACACCTTTATTTATTTCAGTACAAGTCAAAGTGTGTGGGATATTTTGGAATAAAAGTACCTATAGCAATTTAACTTCAATTTTATCTGGGGCAATGTTTGCCCACAGGAGTGTATGATTCCTGTGCTGACCTGAGCCCTTGTGCATATCATCTAAAGAGATGGGGTGGAGGAATGATTCCTTGATCTCTCCCCTCCTGAGCACACTCAGTAGGGTCAGGGTTGTTCTGGATCTAATTCTTGCCCAAGTAGTTATATAAATACGTTTTTGCCAAGCTAATCTGTTTTGTTACCTAGGATTGCTGAAATGGTGCTCAAGTAAAAGGGAATTTCTGACACTAACTCCTACCTACGGAGCATAATGTAAAGTGACTGATGGAACAGCACACACAAGGATATTGTAACTAAGAAGCTTCACTTTCCAGTGCTTGTCTAAAATCATATTTGCAATCTAGTGCTGCATTTCTTCAACCACTTTTCTTTGGCAATCACACACACTTCTAAATTAAGATTTCTACATCGCTGACAGCTAATGATGCAGTGCACTGCCTTTCCTGCTAATTACACAATATTATTTCCCTGGTATTTCTTAGGGCAGTTTACGATTTCCTATTGGGTCTGACTTTTTTCAGTCTATCCTTTTGTTATTGGTAGAGTACAGACATTTAAAGACATTACAAAGTGCATAGGTATTACAGCATATTTTCATCTGTGGTTAACCAATAAACTATATTCCTGTCACGTGAAAGCCACAGTGAACCATGCTCATGCTTTAAATCACCTGCAAGCTAGATCATTTTAACATGCTGTACCTTAGGCTGGCTCTGAAGGCCACCAGGAAGCTGCAGCTGGTACAGCCTGTAGCAGCACACCTGCTAAGCAGAGCAGACTAATGAGAATATATCACCCACGAGCTGTGCAATTTACATTGGTCAGCAATTCAGTCCTGGGCCACATGCAAAGTCCCAGTCATCATCTACAAAGCCTTAAATAGACGGAAACCTGTCTCAAAACCTCTCCTATCTGTGCACTGGAAGGACAACTGCATTCAGCAGGGTCACATTGGCTGATGAATCACTTATGTGTTTATTTAGATTTATAGTGATTCATACAAGGTACATATTCAAGTCTCCAAGCACTTTTTACAGAGATAAAAAAACACAAGCATACAAACAAGAAGACAACCACTCTCTTTTCATCCCCAATTCTAGAAAATACTCAGCCACCCTCCTCAGCTAACATGTAAGCAACCACTCACCACAGATTATGAAATAGGTCAGTCAATATTTGCACACCTTGGCTGTGTGGAGGCATGAGGCACAGCAGGGATGTCAAGCATAAGATGACTGTTGCAGACTTCATATGGAAGTTGTTGATGAACACTCGAGAAACATATTTATAGATTGACAAAGATACACCGTGGAGTGTGTTATGGGCTTAAAGTGGTGTTTCTCAAACTGGGGTTGCTGCTTGTGTAGGGAAAGCCCCTGGCTGGCCGTGCTGGTTTGTTTTCGTACCCCGTCCGCAGGTCCAGCCGATCGCGGCTCCCACTGGCCGCGGTTCACTGCTCTGGGCCAATGGGAGCTGCTGGAAGCGGAACGTGCCGAGGGATGTACTGGCCGCTGCTTCCAGCAGCTCCCATTGGCCTGCAGTGGCGAACCGCGGCCAGTGGGAGCCGCGATTCCCCGGACCTGCGGATGGGGCAGGTAAACAAACTGGCCCGGCCCGCCAGGGGCTTTCCCTACACAAGCGAAGACCCCAGTTTGAGAAACACTGCTTTTGTGGTATGATTAACTATTCAGCACCTTTTTAAAATGATCTTTCCAGATGTAGGTATCCTGTTTTATTGTATTTTTATATATTTTCCGTAAGTTGCTTGTTTTATTTTAGGTAGAGATTTCTTACTAATTATCCTATATTCAATATTAGCTAATTAGTTTTTCATGTTTGTCTCTGAGAATTAACTACGAGGACAATTTACAATCCTGATTGAAAATGAGACAGCACTGAGAGAATATTTATGCATAGAAAGTCTTAAATCACAGCTCCAACCAAAGGGTAAATATCGTGATTGTGTAGATATATCTACCTGATATTTCCTTTTACATGACTCACCCTAATTAAAAAGGCTTTCAGTGTTAATTGCCTGATATTTCAATTGCTGTTAAGACACTGCCTTCATGAACACACTGGAATTCTGCCCATAGCAGTTTCAGACATCAAGCCTTTTGCCCTTCTTTCATATTTTCTAGGATTAAACAGCTCCCGAGCAACAAAGAAGGCCACCGTCTAATAGCAAATGGAGTACAAGTCCAGATTTGTCAACCTTTCACTCATATAGCACAGCCAATATTTTTTTCCTGGGCATTTCAGGAAAAGGTAGGCTGAGAGACATATGGCTTATGAAGGAGTTTGTTAACAGGCATTTAGTGAATTATGAATGTCAGTCTGGTATGTGATATTTTGAAATAAGTTTGATACTGTGCAAATTCTTAAATTATGTGAATGTCACAAGAGCACTGGAGATTTTGAGCATTGCTATTATTATTCTGTACATTCAATTAAATACATTGAAGGTAATAGCACTTTTCTCTCCTCTTTCTGCAGTCCTTTGAAACTTAACAGAAATTTGGAGTATCTGAAATATGTAAAATAAGTTTTTTAAAGACTTTTATTAAATAAAATCAACTGAGATCAAATGTTAAAGGAAAAGTAGATACCCCAAACTCACAGTCAAAGATCCATGTGTATCTGAAAAGTATTAGTACTAATAGTATTCATGTTTATTAAGGTAGTGCCTAAAGGCCAACCAAGAATAGGGACCCATTGTGAAAGGCTCTGCAAAACTGAGTAGTCAACTGTCCTGCCACAAACAGCTTACAATTTAAATAGACAAGAAATCCTGGCTAGGTGAATGGGTAGAACGCAGCAGCAGAGCGAACAGTGTAATGACACCAAATGTCATGTTTTCAATATTTTTAGGGGGGAGGGGTTACTTAGGAGGGGATCAACTAAATGAGAAGGGAAGGATGTGATGGGGACAGGGCAGGGCAGAAGATAGTAAAAGCGGCAGGTGTGGAGTGAAGCTAAATTAGGATGACCATATTTCCCAAAGGGCAAATAGGACACTGCACAGGGCTGGCCTGAGCCCTTGCCTCCCTGCACACGGGGCTGGCCCGAGCTGCTCGCCCAAGCCCTCCCCCCTCCACGCAAGGCTTGAGTCGCTGGTTACTCAAACCCTGCCTTCCCCCCTACACAAGCCCTGCTTCCCCCCTTGCAAGGGGCTGGCATTGCTGCTCGCCCCCTACACTTTCCTCTGCACCCCACTTTTTTGACGAAAGTGAGCATTTGTCCCATTTGTTCTTGCCAACTGATCAAGCCGGCAACAGCAAATAGGACAAATACTCATTTTTTTCCAAAAAAGTCAGGACAGCCAGGACAGGGCTTAAAAAAACAGGACGCACAGTCACCCTAAACTGAAGTGAAGAGACTGAGAGGGAGGGAGAGGGTTGGAGCAAGCCTCCAATCAGCACAGGGCAGAGAAGTCCAGTTGAAACTGTAGAAAGTTCTCTGAATGTCGCAAGGTCCCTGCTTTTGCTGCTTCAGCAACTGCTCCTATGAGCACTGGAGTCCCTGGCTCACTCCTCCCTCAAGCCCACATGGTAGGGTGGGGAGGCAACACCTGGGGCCTAGTGTGGCATGCTGTCTAGGCATGCAATACATGCATTGCATGCCCCAGAATCCACAACAAAAGTTTTATTCTACAAGAATATGAAAGCCCTGCATGTCAGCAATCTGTTTGTGTCGGGTGTCTTCATGTTTTGCTGGCAGGGCATGCAATGCTCCAAGTTGCACCACGTTGCCGAGGTAACATGACTCTGTAGGCAGCTGACTTCCTGACGGGCTGTATTGGGAAAAAGTAGTTGAAGCATGCAAGTTTAGACTTGAATCATCCGTTGGGTTGCAGAGCGGGACTTGGGACCCAGAAGCACAAGCGAGGCTGGAGGTGGCTGGACGGGAAAGAACCATAACTGAGACACTGATCCTGGCCGGTGGGACCTGGGAGCCCACGCAGGAGGCTGCCAGGCCACAGGACCCAGAGCCTGGCAGCAGGAAGCAGGAGCCATTTCCCACTGGGGCCCCAGGGAATCTGGAGAGGAGCGAGGAGCCACCCCCAAGTCTCCAGTGAGGCTGGCAGGGAGCCGGGGCATCCCTGAGGAGGGGCAGGCAGCAGCCGCCACCACTCCCCATGGAGGCACATGTATTTTGTGGAGACCAACAAGCCTGGGGCAGCGCTGGGACCCCACCCACTGTGCTCTGGCCCCAGCCTCCATTTTCCTCAAGGGCAGCATCAAAGTGGACTTTTACCTGCTGCCTGAGACTTTCTCTGGGCTGATAGCAGGAGACTTCATGCTGCTGCTGGCGCTGAACAGCCGAGTGTGTCTGGAAGAGAAGCCCATCAAGACTCTGCTGCAGGGAGGTGAGGAGTGAATGAACTGGCTCCCAGGTAATTGTCTAGGCTTGCCAACTTTCTAATTGCACAAAACCGAACACCCTAGCCCTGCCCCACCCCTTCCCAAAGGCCCTGCGGTGGCTTGCTCTCCCTCACCCTCACTCACTTTCACTGGGGTGGGGCAGGGGATTGGGGTGTATGAGGGGGTGAGGGCTCCGGCAGGGGGTGCGAGCTCTGGGGTGGGGCTGGGGATGAGGGGTATGGCTCCAGGCTGGGAATGAGGAGGGGGCTCCAGGATGGGGGTGGGGCCAAGGGATTCAGAATGGGGGGGGAGGGAGCTGTGGGTTGAGGCAGGGGGGTTGGAGTGTGGGAGGGGAATCAGGGCTGGGGAAGGGGGTTGGGGTGTGGGAAGGGGTATGGGCTCTGGGCTGGGGGTGCAGGTTCTGGGCTGGGGCTGGGGAGAAGGTGTTTGGAGTGCTGGAGGGGGCTTCAAGCTGGGGGGTGTGGCCAAGGGATTCAGAGGGTGGGGGGGCTGCAGGTTGGGGTGCAGAAAGGGGTATGGGTTCTGGGCTGGGAGTGCAGGCTCTGGGCTGGGACCGGGGATGAGGGGTTTGGAGTGCAGGAGGGGACTCTGGGTTGGGGGGGGCTCAGGGCTGCGGCACAGTCTTATCTCAGGCAGCTCCTGGTCAGTGGAGCAGCAGGGCTAAGGCAGGCTCCCTACTTGTTCTCGCACCACGCTGCGCTCCAGAAGCCGCCAACAAGTCTGGTTCCTAGGCAGGGGGAGGGAGGCAGGAGGCGCCGCGCACTGCTCTCGCCCACAGGCACCGCCCCCCCCCCAGCTCCCATTGGCCATGGTTGCCAGCCAATGGGTGTGTGGAGCCGGTGCTCAGGGCGGGGGCAGTGCATGGAGCCCCGTGGCCCCCCCCACCTAGGAGCTGGACCTGCTGGCTGCTTCAAGGGCACAGCACAGTGCCAGAACAGGTAGGGAGGGACTGGCAGGACACATAGGGAGGGACTTTTAACAGCCTGGTAAACAGTGCCGACCGAAGCTGCCAGTGTCCCTTTTCAATTTGGTGTCCCGGTTTAAAGCCGGACACCTGGCAACCCTTTACTCCTGTCCCAGCCCTGTTGCATGCCTCACTAAAAATGCCACAGCATGCCACTGGTCCTAGTGCCTGCAGTATGTGGGGGAGGGTGTCCCCTGCACAGTTCTGGGCCTTGGCGGTGCTAGGGAGATGGGGGGGGCCCTAGCTGGGCCCCATTTTACCCCTTCATCCTAGTACAGTCCCTGCTTTGGCTGCTTCTGCTCCTACTACTGGAGTCTCTGGCTAACTACTCTCTGCAGTTTTTCCTCAAGGCCACATGGCAGAGAGGACCTACCTGGGACCTGATCCAAAGCTCATTGCAGTTGGTCGAGATCTTTCCAATGAGCTATGGATAAGGCCCTTAGCCTTTTAAATTGTTTCAACAGTAAGAGCTAAATCCACAAAGGGAACTTAGACTCAGTGTTGCAACACCTAAAGTTTAGGTGCCCTGCAGCCGAGTAGACACCTCAGCTCCAATTAGGCACCCGGGCTCCCTGTACGATTCATGGGGAGAATTAGGTCCATAAAAGGGGTTTACAGACTCCCGCAAGCCGCGTGAGGACCCACCTAAGATAGACAGAAGGAAATGCCAAAGAGAGGGTGTGGCCAAAGCCCCACCCTCCAAGGGAAGCACCTATGTCCAGGCTAGAGGAAGGCATCTATCTCTTTTCAGGATTCACAGCTATGAATCTTCTGCAGGAGATAGGTGCCCAAGCACTTTCTCACAAAATACTGAGGAGGAGATGCCCTAATAGCCTTTAGCCTAGTGGTTAGACCACTCACCCTGGGAGACCTAGATTCAACTTCTCTTTTCTGCCTGACGTGATGTAGGGAGTTGAACTTGGCTCTCCCACCCCTCAGGAGAGTGCCCTAATCACTGGCCTACAGACTGCTCTATGGAAGGAAGCTCTCCTGTTGAAGCTGTTCCACTGTGTATCAATAATTAACTAGGAAATGGAGCCAGGCAGACTGGCACCTGAGTCACCCATCTGCTAGGTGAGTGCCCTAGCCATTGGGTTATAGAGTTGCTCTTACACGCTTGTTGGCCCAATGCATAGTTAGGCAGCAGCTGAGCAGGAGTTTTAAGAATCTAAATTGTAGAGTTAAGTGGCTGAAGTGACAAGTCCCTAAATCCCTTTGTGGATCTAGCCCTAAAAGTTCGTATTGTTTTTCAGACGCTTGTTGAGCCTTTTCAGTGATTAATATTCGTAAGAATGAACTTCTGTTTTGAATCACTGGGAAAATATCACTGTGATTTGAATATAATTGTTACTTCATTTTAAATGCTTCTGTTGCACATTATACACTGAAAGCATGATATTTTATTCATACGTGTATACATTGTGTTATATTAATACACAATGATTTTCTTTTACTCCCAGCTTTTGTATGAATAATGAAATATACAAATGTTAGATATGAGTTTAATATTTAACACGGGGGTTCTCATATTGGGGGTCAGGACCCCTCAGGGGGTCAGGAGGTTATTATATGAAGGATCCTGAGCTGTCAGCCTCCACCCCAAACCCCGCTTTGCCTCCAGCATGTATAATGATGTTAAATATATTAAAAAATGCTTTTAATTTATAAGCGGGGGGGG
>NW_020664368.1:14966207-15051884 GCF_002925995.2 Terrapene triunguis | reverse complement strand
TTAAGACTAACAGATGTATTGGAGCATAAGCTTTCGTGGGTGAATGCATGCATCCGACGAAGTGGGCATTCACCCACGAAAGCTTATGCTCCAATACATCTGTTAGTCTTAAAGGTGCCACAGGACTCTCTGTTGCTTTTTACAGATCCAGACTAACACGGCTACCCCTCTGATACTTGATTTAACACAGAGTCACATTGTGGCTGGCTTTACATGGATGATCAGGGTGGGAGTGTCGAAGAAATCTCTGCTTGCTCAGACTGCACATGGGCCAACTACATTTGCACTGAAGTGCTATTTATAAATGCAATCCATGCTCTTTTGGGTCTAGCTTGTACAACGCTTACACTCATTACAGAGGAATTCTTCTGTGCTCCCAGCATATTCTGTTTCCCTTTTAGAGTGAATGTGCCTTAACTCTGCCCCATGTGTCTTTATTCTGTTCCAAACACATTAAAAAGTTATGTTGTGCTTAACCTGTTATTCAAGGGTATGTTTTCTTCCAAACCTCTTGTTTATAGCCAGTGATGTGGTAGCCAATAAACACCAATGTACAGATTGTGGGTCATGTTGCTTAGACAAGCAAAGTTGTTACTCTCACCCACTGCATTATGAAAATGTCTTCTATCAAAAAAATACATGCCAGTGTGACAATGAATGTTTAAGTCAGTGCCCAATCCAAGTATCTGCCAAAGATCTATGGTAGGTGTAGCTCCTCAAGTTAAACCCATTCTTAGATAGATCCATTATTTTATTTCAGTTACTCAATTATTTCAGACTCAGTTATTCAAATAGGGTTGCCAACTCTCCCAGTTTTGATGGGAGTCTATCAGAATCACACTCTATCTCCCGGAGGCTACTGCAGCCAAACCAGGAGATTTTAGGCACTGACAGTTTGGCGCGCAGCAGAGCGAAGGCAGGCTCCCTACCTGCCTTGGCTCCACACCAGTCCCGGAAGCAGCCAACACATCCCTCTGCCTCCTGGGAGAGGGGAGCAGGGGTCTTCACGCACTGCCTCCATCCCAAGTGCCGACTGTGCAGCTCCCATTGGCCGGGAACTGAGGCCAATGGGAGCTCTGGGGGCGGGGCAGCGGCGTGCAGAGACACCCCCCCCCCCCGGCCTCCCCACCTAGGAGCCGCTGCCAGAGGGATGTGCTGGTCACTTTCAGAATCCGCCCAAGGTAAGTGCCGCCCCCCTCACCCTCTCTGCACCCAAACTCCCTCACAGAGCCCATACCCCCTCCTGCACCCAAACTCTCTTCAGAGCCCACAACCCACATCCCCTCCTGCACCCAAACTCCCTCCCAGAGCCCGCACCCCCTCCTGCACCCCAACCCCCTGCCCCAGCCCACAGCCCGCTCCCCAGCCCACACCCCAACCCCCTGTCCTAGCCTGGTGAAAGTGAGTGAGGGTAGGGTAGAATAAGGGAGGGGGATGGAGTGAGAGGGGGCAGGCCTAGGAGAAGGGGCAAGTCAGGGGCATGGTCTCAGGGAAGGCAGGGGGCAGGGCAAGGGTGTTTGGGTTTCTGCGATTATGCAGTTGGCAACCCTATATTCAAAGTGCTGGTCAGAAAATGACTAAATGAAAATTCAACAAAAGCTGGGGAAATGTTTTGTGAAAATTGTTGATTTCCCCACATACACTTTCCATGTAACTCTTGGTATTAGCTTCATTTCTCTATCGCCTTTGCTCCAAAAGTGGGTCCACTTCAAAGAAGTATATGCAAAAAATGCATGTACGTTTTTGTGTGCACGTTTTTTTAATATGTAGCACAAAACTGCCAGTCACCACTTTCATCTGCATATAAAAGATCCCTAATAGCATCGAGCCTATCAGAATGTGACTAGCTGTGAAAAGCAATCCCAAGAAGGAGGTAGAACTCCATGATTCATAACTCAGCAAAAAGAAACAGAGGTGAAATCTGCGAGAACAATGACATGTGCCCCTGTGTGCTGAATAGCCTTTACAGCTGCAGCTCACACACAGTCTAG
Organism: Terrapene triunguis; assembly: GCF_002925995.2. Classification (NCBI taxonomy): domain Eukaryota; kingdom Metazoa; phylum Chordata; order Testudines; family Emydidae; genus Terrapene; species Terrapene triunguis. Next base: position 15,049,893 of record NW_020664368.1, on the reverse strand, counting down.
CAGGGTTTCACCCATGTGTCACAGTGTCTTCCTTAAGGAAGAATCTGGAAGATAACCACCAAACACAGAAGACTTTGAGCACCAAAATAAGAGTGGGCCAAGCAAAGAATGCTATTAGTTGGCAAGACGAAAATTTGGCCTTGGCCTATGTGAATCACCGTTAACTGAAAAAGAGAATAAGTAATTAACAATTTCTCCTCACTTAGTCCATTATAGGAAGCCTTTTCTATCTGGAGAGGAAAACATAAGCTGACTTTGACAAAACAGCAACTGTAGTAACTAAGGATTTGAATAATTGAAATTGGAACTAGTTTTGCTTACGCTCACTCTTTAAGAGCATGTGATGCAAGTTCAGAACCCTACAGATTTTAAGGTCTCAGTCTTGTGAGTAGAAGGTTTGTGAGAGAAAAATACTGAGCCATCAGTAAGATTGCTGAGGGTGGTGCTTTTTTGTACATGATTCAAAAAAGTGTGGTAAACAAAGGAGACAGACTGTTTCAAGAACTCTGTGTCCTGTACAAGACATGAAGCACAGAGCAGCTATACAGGAGAAACAATGTTCCATTGGAAGCATGCCTGGCAATGGCTTATGATGACTACCACTGTTCTAAGTTTTGTCTAAGTGCAGCTCTTAAGCACAGTCAAATGGTTGTCAAACAGTGGCTGTCAGTGGGAGAAACTGAAAATCCTAAAATTGGCTCTTCGCATATTTTTGTGCATTCACTGGATTGCATTAAAGCAGATTACGTCCTGGCCAGGCACTGGCTGTACCCATCCTTGCCAACTCCCCTCTCTTCAGCAGTGCTCTCTTCAGTGATGGATGCAGAGATTTGCTTACACTGTTAAGTACAGCATACATTCTCCACAGTGTATGAAAGCCTACTGGCACGGGTACTTAGCAAAGACTAAGGGTTAAATCCTCGCCCCACTGAAGTGAATGGCAAAACTCCCATTGACTTCACTGAGGCAGGATTTCACCCAGAGTGCGAAGTTCTAGTGCTCATTTGGCTTATTGCATTTCTTTTCAGCAGCTTTAGGAAGCCTGAATGATCAAGTCCTTAATACCTTTTATCTTTTGAGAAACTTCCATAATAAGTAATAGAATTAAAAGCCTTTATCCAGCAAAGGAAGACTTGTGAGAGCTGACATTTTTTTAATAATATCTCCATATTTACCATTCATAAACTCTCTGGTTAACAGGAAAAGCAGTTAGGATTCCATTTAAAGTTTAAATTTACTGATAGATTTTGAATAAATTTCAAGTGGGGCTGCTACAAAGATCTTCCTGTCCTTGCCCACGGCGAGGAGGAGGGTGTGTTACAAGCATGCCAAGCTAAAACAGACATTGCAGATGCCTCTTCTCCTCTTCCTTAGGATATCTGTCCAATACCCAGCATTAGTACTTGGGAGAGCAAACTCTCTTCAGAGCCCACAACCTTTTTTCTTCCTTATTGTTTTATTTTTACAGACATAATGGTGTCTTTTATTGATTTCTTTTTCGGGTCATAAAGACTTTTCAATATGGCCACTGTAGTAAAAATGATATTTTTTTAACCAACATTGTTGATATTTTAACAAAAATATGTTTCAGGTACCATCATTTATAGAGTAGTGTACTCATTTGATTGGTAAATAAGCAATTTCATCCTATTGTCTACATAGTGGTATGGTATTTAGAGCTATCAGGAACTGGAATTTCTCTTCCATGAGAAATTCTGACATTTCAAAAAAAAAACCATTCCAAATCATAATGAAAAGCCAAAATTGCAGTGAAATGAAAATTTAGAAAAATTAGTTGGGACATGTTGAAACGTTTCATGTTATTGTTTTGAATAATTTTGTTTTTACATTTATATTATATAACATATTAAATATATATTTATACACATAAGAGTAAATATTATATACAAATATAATTTAATATTTAAATCAAGATTTTAATATAAAAGTGTAAATGAAATAATTTGACAATGTCAAACCTTTTTTTTTTTACTTTTTCCCATAGAAAATTTTGTGGAAATCAACATGTTCCCATGAAATGTTACAATTTCAACTAGATTACATTTTTCAATGGAAAACTATTCCATCGAAAGTGTTTTCACTAGCTATATAATAATTACACAGGATTCATAAAGGAATTCATTCTGGGCCTGATCTAAAGCCCACTAAACTAAATGGGAATCTTCCCACTGAATCCTGTGGTTCCTCCTGCAGACACTCAGTGAATACTTCTTTTATCAAAGATATTGTATAGAAGCAAAATGCTGTACAAATGCTATAGGCATGTTTTGCCTAATTAGAAAGTGGAACAACTTTCACATCTACAGCTTGGGCTCACTGCTTGGAGGGAGAAGGAAGAGAGTTCAGTGTAGCATTAAGAATGCAGTGTGATGAATATCTTGCAGCGCTGTGCTCCATAGAGGGCTAGCCTTATATTTTCTGGAACACCATTAAGAGCTGACTTACAAACTTTTGGACATGTCAGAGGTAGAAGCATTAGGGCATGAGTTGATTCATGCTGTAGTTCTGCACTGCTGACAGGTGTCTGTCAATGTATTGTTTCTTTCCTTTTCAGTACCAGTAAGGGTAAGTCTACAGTGCAGGTTGGAGTATGCTTATCAGCGCGGGCAGACAGGCATGAGTACAGTAGAACCTTAGAGCTACGAACACTTTGGGAATGGAGGTTGTTCATAACTCTGGACTAAACGTTATGGTTGTTCTTTCAAAAGTTTACAACTGAACATTGACTTAATACAGCTTTGAAACTTTACTATGCAGAAGAAAAATGCTGCTTTCCCTTTATTCTTTTAGTAGTTTACATTTAATGCAGTGCTGTACTGTATTTGCTTCTTTTTTTGTTGTTGTTTTTTTTTGTCTCTGCTGCTGCCTGATTGTGTACTTCTGGTTCCAAATGAGGTGTGTGGTTGACTGGTCAGTTCGTAACTCTGGCGTTCGTAACTCTGAGGTTCTACTGTATGCTAAAAATAGAAGAGTAGCTAGGGGTAGCATGGGCAGCAGCTCATGCTAGCTACTTGAGTAAAACCCTGTCTGGATCCCCTGGGTATGTACTCGGGCAGCTCGCCTGAGCCACCGCCTCCCAGCTACATTCTTTTTAGTGCGCTAGTTCGAGCAGAGCTGGCACATCTGTCTGTCTGTGCTGGAAAGCACACTCCCAGCTGCAGAATAGACATGCCCTAAGGGAGATAGTGCTGGCCAATGAGCTGTAGAGCTTGCATGGGATTTGGATCCCCAAATGAGCAGGTCCTTGATTGTGCACTTGCTTTGTTTGTGCAGAAGGTCATCTCTGGCTCTGAAACAGGATGTTCATGAAGAAGCTAGGGCTATAATTTACCTTTTTCTAAGAAAAGATTTTTCTAAGATCCAGACTACACTACCTCAGTCCAAAGTGAGACTGGTATCAACACACACAAAACAGAATGCCCTTTAAAAGGAATTTTATGTTTTAAAAGAGTGTAACATCAATTTGTGGAATGGCAAGTGACATTTCCACTCAAACAGACTTAAAAGGTCTTAAGCATTTCTCCCAATCTTAGCAAAGATTTTATTTTAATTTTCCACTTTTATGGTAAGAGACAGCTTTCATTTAAGGTCTGAGTGAGTACAGGTTTTAACACCTTTTCACAGAAATATGAATCCTATTTTCCTTTACTCATCTTTAGCCATGGAAGTGTGAATGTGAATTATGGGAATAAGAAAATTACAGGTAATTTGTGTTTGTTGTAGTCTTGTTTCTATGATTGTGGGAGAAAATGGCCATCATTTGTAGCCCTGGTAACTGGGACTGCACATGTATTTGTTAGCTTGTCTCTCTGGATTTTAGCAAGAGAAAAAACTGAAAATGAGATTAACTCTCATTTTTAAAAACATCTGTTTAAACGGTAATTTATATTAAGAACTATTTTTATTAATGATTTCCTCTGTCAGATTTATTTATGTTCATTCCAGCAGTGAAACAAAAATAGAGACAATTTTCCTTCCTAAATGATACTTGGGGGCAAGATCATATTAAAACGACCAAAGCCCCAAGTCAGTGCAGCATCTAATTAGTATGCTTAATTAGTATGCTTAATTCTTTCCCTATCCAGGACTGCTCCTATATCTAAGCACAGGAGTAAGCTAAACCTGTGCTTAATGTTAAGCACTTGCTGAATCAGGGCCTAAAACTGAAGGTTTTATCCTTGACTAAAGTAAAAGTTTGGTCGCAGGGGGGAAAAGAGGGCAGGGGCTGATCATGTGGAGTCCTGAGCTCTTTCTGAAAACGGTGGAGCATGACCCTCTAGTCTCATGTAGTCCATGAGAATCAAAGGTGATCCATACCTGGCAATAGGTGCTCAGTATTTGCAATATCAGGCCCTCCATTAGCATCAGTTTTCAGCCAAAATCGTGGTTTGTTAATTTAAAATTGATTTGATGTGATGGAGCATTGTCCTTAATGCTTCTCCCTGCATCACATACAATTAAATAAAAAGCTTGTGATTTGTTGATGCGATAGCAGAGTCCACAAGCACTAGGGTCTATTTTGAAAAAAAGTAGCCAACTCTTTCAGATTTCCATGAGAGCTTTCTTTTTTAATACTACTGTGAAAAATCCATCTATGCCATGAAACATACCAACTCTAATGACCACACTCCGTTACCCATTTGTACCATATTGCGTCGTTCTGTCTCTGTTCCCATTGTGCCTTTAGGGCTGGACCTTGGAAACTTTTACTTGGGAGTAATTTCATTTACTTCCTTAGAGATACTCAAGTAAGTAAGGACTACTCACCTGAGTAAGGGTTACCAGGATCAATTCTGTAGGCTTGTCAGCACAGTTTATGTATTTTACAGTACAGTTGCTCAGGTGGCTGCTATCTAAATAAATAATAATAAATAGCAAGTGTCTCAAACCAAAACCCCAGCTACAAGCACCCCTAGCTCTTTGGGTGTTTGAAATCTCAATCTGGATAAACATTGTTTGGTTTGATCATATCTCTAATAAAATAAAATAAAAATGAAAAATACAAAAACAAGAAGAATACACTGATAACATTAATGGTATGATTTAAACCCCACAAAAACCAGAGTAAGAAATTAAAACCTGTTCTTAACTCATCTTGTAATATTTTTAGGTGTTGCATGGCTACCACACAATGTGTGGTCTTACATAACACTCTGATCCAAAAATTACTGGTGAAATTCTATGGTCTGTGTTCTTCAAGAGGTCAGATTGGATTATCATACTGGTCCTTTCTGTAGCATCTGTAAGGATAGTACTCTCAGGGTTAGGACAGTAGCTCTTCAGAGGAGTGAGGGGCAAGGAGGGCAGGAGAGTGAAGGTTGCTGGAGGGCACTAGAATGCAGGAAGAGGCACAAGAAAGGAGCTGTGGATTTACAGGATTATTTTTTTTGCATAGTTTTTAATACATCTGCCACCCCCCTGATCTTGTAGGCAATGTCTCTCTCTACTGTAGGGCAGAACCTGCCTCTAGGTTATTCCTTATCAAAATGCTATCCTTTACTCCATCAGAAAACACCTACTAGTGGTACTGTGGCATCTAGGAGCCATTGTCATGGACCAAGATCCATGTGCTACACGTAGTACAAACACAGAACAAAAAGATCTTCCCTGTCCCAAGGGTTTTACACTATAGGTATAAGACAAGAGACAACATATATATACAGACAGAGAGGGCAGTCAGTATCGATCAGCATGACAGGCAGTGGTCTCCGCACGCTACCAGTCTAATCATTGTCAAGCTTTATGTAGATATCCCAGCAAAGGAGATTTTTGAGGAGGGATTTGAAGATGGCTAGTGAAGTAGCTTTGAGGATGTTTACAGGGAGCACCTGCCTCGTAAGTATGTGGGGCACCATAGCAGAAAGCACTAAGGTGTGTGTTTGAAAATTTAGGAAGGGGGCAGTGGAGGTTGACATCATTGGCCAATTGGAAGAGAGCAGCAAGAGCTTGATAGTGAATGAGAGATGTTAGATAGAGTAGGTACTGAGTGAGAAGAATGAATACAAGCAGCTTATGTTTGATATGATAGAGAAGGGGTGACAATGGAGGGATTCAAAGGGAGAGCTGACGGGTGAAGTGACAAGTTAGGAAAATAATCTTTGCAGCAGCTTTCTGAATAGATATGAATTGGACAAGACTGCATTTGTAACAGCCAGAGAGAAGGGTGTGGCAGAAATTAATATGCATGATGAGGAGTTTCGGAACAAGAGTTTTAGCTATGTGGATGAATAGGAAAGGCCGTATCTTAGGGTATGACACTGACAAGAGCAGGTGTGATTGTAGCATGTTTGATTTAATCTAGCTAGAATGGATAATAATGCCAGTGTAGACATGGTGGCACAGGTTTCAGCACAGGCTACCAATCAGAGTATTTACCCAAGGTCCCTGGCGGGTTTATACTTTGGCTTCTAGCCTGTGCTGAAATCCATGCCAACACATCTGCACTGTTATCATTACTCAATCTTGTTAGCTAAAAGCTGGCACTGGTCTGCCTACCCTTACTAAAAATCACACCTTCACTTCAGAGCAGGGATCGGCAACCTTTGGCATGCAGCCTGCCAGGGTAAGCACCCTGGCGGGCCAGGCCGGTTTGTTTACTTGCCGCGTCTGCATGTTCGCCCGATCGTGGCTCCCACTGGCCGCAGTTCGCCGCTCCAGGCCAATGGAGGCTGCGGGAAGCAGCATGGGCTGAGGGATGTGCTGGCCGCCTCTTCCTGCTGCCCCCATTGGCCTGGAGCGGCGAACCGCAGCCACTGGAAGCCGCGATCGGACGAACCTGCAGACACGGCAGGTAAACAAACCAGCCCGGCCTGGCAGGGTGCTTACCCTGGCGAGCCGCATGCCAAAGGTTGCCAATCCCTGCCTTAGAGTGTGGACATCTTATGCAGAAAGAATCAGCAAAATTTAAACATATCCTGGATGTGAGGGCCTAGCAAGAGGTCCCAGCTGAATATGCTGCCCAGGTTACAGGTCTGAGTGACAGGCTGAATGGTGGTATTGTCTACAGTGAACACAAAAGCAGGCAGCGGAGAGGAATTAAGAGCTCTGTTTTAGCCATGTTTAGCTTGAGCTGTCAGCTAGACATCTGCAAGGAAATGTCAGACACAGGCCAATATTTTTGCTTAGACAGATGTGGAGTAGAGAGGTAGATCTGTAAGTCATCACCATGGAGACGGTAGTTGAATTTGTGTTTGCAGATGAGATTACCCAGAGATAAGGTGTAAAGGGTGAAGAGAAGGGGAACAAGGGCCGAGCACTGGGGAACCCCACAGAAAGTTGGAAGGCAAATGAGGAGGATCCTCCAAAGGACACTCTAAAGAAGTGATTAGAGAAGTTGGAGGAGAACCAGGAGTGGGCAGAGACCCAGGAAACCAAAGCAGGGCAAGATTTTAAAAAGAAGAAGAACATGATTGACTGTGTCAAAGGCAGCTGACAGATCAAGGAATATGAGAAAGGGGTACAGGTTCTGAGCTTTAACTAGGAAGACGACATTATTAGAGACTTAGGTGAGAGCAATTTCAGTGGAACACAAGGGGCGGAAGCCAGATTGGAGAGAATTTAGGATGGAATCGTGAGGAGTATGACCACATGTTCTTCAGGACCCAAGACAAACTACAGGGAAGATTTGAATAGGATGCAAAAGTCCACAGAGTTTATTGAGGCAGTTCCCTGCACATAAACCCCATCACACACCCTCTCTCTCAAGCCGGTTCCCAAGGGACGCGGCATAGATGCCAATTGTTCACCCTCTACCCCCCAGTCCCATTGGAGAAGAAGTCAACATTCAGGGGTGCTTTCTCTGCTTTATGCTGAACCTGAAAAGCATATGGCTGAAGGGCTAGGTACCACATCATTAGTCAGGGGGTGTATTTCTTTCATAACCTCTCGCCAACTTAAGGGGGGGTGATGTATAACCAGGATGAATGAGTTCCCGAGGAGGTAATAACTATGTGCATCCATTGTACATTTTACAGGCAAGCCTTCTTTCTCAGTAGCAGAATAGGCCAAATCCCTGGGAAAGAACTTGCAGCTAATATATAGCACTGGATGTTCCTCTCACTGGACCTCTTGAGACAACACTGCCCCCAGTCTGACATCTGAAGTGTCAGTTTGCAAGTTACATGTCTTCAAGAAATCTGGGCTATACAGTACCAGTTCCTCACATAGCACTTCTTTAATGACTGGAAAACTCTTTCAGAGGCATCGGACCAGCGGACCTTCCTCAGGGAGCCTCTTTGATCTGGTCATGAGGGGGCTGCTATTGTTGAAAATCTTAACACAAACTGTTGATAATACCCCTCAAGCCCCAGGAACTTTTGCCCCTATTTTTTCATTGTTGGGGCAGGACAGACTGTCAAGGCCTGCATCTTGACTATAAGGGCGGGACTTAGCCCTTCTCTACAGTGTATACAAGGTAAAGTTTCCTCCTTTCCAATTTTGCATTTGGCTGGGTTCACCATCAGCCCTGCCTCCTCCAGGGACCAGAGCTGATACATGAACAAGGTGGGTCTCCCAATCTCCGCTATAAATGATGACTGTCACGCTGTCTGAAGTGCCTCATGACTGGGTGTGCCTACCTCAGGGCAGACTGTCAAAAACAGGGCTGACACCCCAAACCGCAGGTAAAGTCTATAATTAGATTTCACCCCAACCCAGTGACAGATGTGTGAAGTCCTGGATCACTATAACAGTCTCATCATGGGGTCACAGACAGTCCACTTAGACTGTCCAGCCTATCTTCCCACTCAGGCAAGCTGGACACAGTGATAAATGGTCACTTACACTAAAAAAAAAAAAAATCACACAATATTCAGATTGCTTCCAGTTCCACGAGACCAGTCACTTACCCCAGATCAATTGGTACCTTAGATCTTACACCAAAGACAATGCTTGTAGCCAGTCCTGTAATAAAGTATCTAAAGGTTTATTAACTATGAAAAAGAAATCAGAGTTATTTACAGGTTAAAGCAAGAAAACATATACACAAATGAGTTGCAATCTAAATCCTAAGAGTGACAGAGCTGTAGTGATCTGTCAATTCAAAGTGTCTTCCATGGCAGATCAAGAGGTAACCTTTGGGGGTCTCTGGCTTCAGTTTGGTGTCTCAAGGCCTGTGACAGTTCAAACAACAAAGGGATGGAAAATTTTCCTGTGTCTTTGTTTTATTTCCTTCATTTAGCCTCGAAGTTCATAGGAGGAGCTTCTTTTCACAAAGCATTTCCAAGATGTGATAGGGACATTCACCAATCCTTTGTACTGCGATGTTCCTTGATGGCCCATCTGATTTAGATAGTTCTTCTGGATGCACAGGGGGAAACACTCTTCCCATCTGAGGTCACAAGTTTAAAGCAAACATTTTCAAAGTTATAAAGCAAAACATACATATTTCCTTTTAGCATGGAACACAGATATTACAAATAAGATGAATGCATACAGCAACCTACAAACATTCTATAAAGTCTGAATACTAAATACATTCTTATAAGACTATTTTGAGCAACACTAACACATACGTGAACTGGTCAGGTCTCCAGCTATGAGTTTGTCAGTTCTTAACTAATGCCTGCAGCCTTGGCAAGAGCTGGCATCTGACCCGTCAGCATCACAATGACATCATCTAAGAAAGCAGCATCGTATGTGCCCGGGTCTGGAGGTCTTAGTCCAGTAGCTGTTGGAATGTGGTGGGTGCCCCAGGCAGGCTAAAAGGCATAATTTGAAAATGGTATAAACCATATGGCCTGGTGATAGGTGCCTTCTTACAGGACTCCAGTGTGAGCAGAATCTGCCAGTATCCTTTGGTCAGGTCCAGTGTAGTGATATATCTGGCTTCCCCAACTGGTCTAGTAGCTCATGTACAAATTTGTAAATGGCAAAATTTACTTTCAAAAAATTGATACAAAATCTAGTGGTTCCATCTGATATGGAAACTAACACAATAGCGCTGTGCCACTCACTTTGATAAAGCCCTGCGCTAGCATGGCATGGAGCTCATGAATTTTCCAGAGAAGAGGGAAAGGGTTTTCCCAAACTCGTTGCCATGGCTCTGTTTGAATGTGGTGCTGTGTTAAGTGAGTCCCACCTGGCAGAGTCGAGAAGGAGGCTGCCAGTTGCTGGACTGTGCCCTTTGCTTAGGGTAGGTGTTGTCCCTGACCTGTACAGGCTCGAATTCCCAAAAGCTCCTAATTCCATTTCTGATGAGTAAGGGCCATAAGCATCCCTCCTGGGCCTTCCATGGGCTTAGGAAGTTCACATGATATATCTCTGTTGTTATCCATTTGTTCAGTTGCCTCAGTTCATAATTTGCTTGCCCCACCTGCCAGATTACCACATAGGGCCTCTTGTCACTTGGCTGGCAGGATATAATGGGCTACATTTTCAGTCTTGATCGTCCCACATCTCTCACACAAGGTCTAGGATTCCCTGAGGCTGCCTCCTACATAGACGTTCAAAGGGGGGAAATCCAGCTGATGACTGGGGAGCTTCCCACACAGCAAACAAGAGGGCAGAGGAAGCCATTGGTCCCAATGGTGGGAGTCCATTGCAATAAATCTCTTTAACATAATTTTCAGAGTCTGATTTAAATGATCAACTAACTCATCTGTTTGGTGGTGGTACATGGAGGTCCAAAGAGTTTACATTTTTAACATGCCACATGCCTCCTTCATGAGCCATAACATGAAGTTGGTTCCCTGATCTGTTAAGACCGCCCGGGGCAACCCAACTGCATGAAAAATTTTACCAGCTCAGTCATAATGGTCTTTGCACTAGTCTACTGTAAGTAGATCACCTCTGGGTACCAGGTACCATAATCCATGATTACCAATATAGAGAGATATCCCGCTGCACTTTTCTTGAGGGGTCCTATCAGATCCACCCCATCCTCTCAAAAGGGATATCCACCAGTGGGAGAGGGAATAAAGGGATCTTTGCTGCTCCTTTGGGAGCAACAAGTTGGCATTCTGGACATGGAGCACAGAAGTCTGCTACCTCTTTGTACATTCCAGGCCAGAAACAAATGGCCTAAGATTCTTTCAAGTGTTTTCTCCTTACTGAGATGCCTGACAAATGAGATGGCATGTGCGAACCACGGGACTTTCTGCAAGTATGGTGGTGGGACCAGGAGCTAGTTGTCCTTCTTGGTTAGTAGCCTCTCCACTTGGAGTTCAAATTGGGGTATTGCCTGGCTTGCTGTGGACCCATTCAGGGTCTCGTCTGCCCATTGTTCTCTTTTGCAATTGGAAAACATGGATAGAAGTTCTGTGTCCTGTATGGGGGGATGCCTTGACTGTTCACCCAGGAGAGAGACTGAGGAAGCCTCCAGATGACCTGACCCACCTTCCCAGTGTCTGCCTCTTCACCTTTCCTTACCCAACTCGTGGGCCCTTTGGCTCTCTTCTCTGTGTTGTCTGGGGTCAGTGTACCTGGGGCCTCCTACAGTTCCCTGAATTTTTCCAGCACTTCATCAAAATATTACAAGTCCCGGCCCAAAAATCACTGGGTAGGCCAGTGTTGAGGCTACTCGCACAATGAGGAACTCCATATATTCGCTTATGCTCAGCTGCACTCAGGCACTAGGATATGACTTAACATTGTTGTTGATACACTGTAAATAAATCATCCCCCTGGGGTCTCCTGGCCTTTATCAAGTGGTCTCACACCAAGGTCTTACCACATCGTGAGTCAGCAAGACCTGTGATTTTGATCCCATTTACTTGGATGGGAATGGTCAAGTTGGCCATTGATGGTTTTCAGGCCCAGTTTTCTGCAATCCATAACTATATTCCATGAAAGTTCAGTTGTGATACATGTGGCCAGAATGTCCACTTGAAAGTCAGAGATGGAGTCAGCCCATGACTCTAACCCTTGGGCAGGTTCTACCTTGGGTAACAACCCGGTGCCATGTCCCTCGTCTTTTCAGATGCGGGACTGTGAGTGGCTCCACAATTTTGGGCTGGTTCAAACCTATTTTGTCCAGGTTTCCCTACCCATCCCAGCCAGGGCTCCTGAAATTTGCTAAGGTCTTTCAAGCATCACTGGTTTGCACCTGCAGTTTGGCCACTCTGATGTTGGTACTCCCAGGTAGGCCTCTGAGCTGACCCTCTAGCCTCAGGCTGCCTCTCCCTGGGTGCCCCTGAGCAGCCTGAGCAGCCATAAAATCTTCCATCAGTTGAATTGCCTCAGCGAGTGTTCTGGCTCAGTTCCTGGGTGCCTAGTCTCTTCCCAGCCAGGAGTATCTGTGCAAACTATTCTACGAGTATACATTCAGCGACCTATTCAGTGATCCATTTTTCAGGCTGCAGCTATCTCCAGCACAGAGCCTTCAATTTTTGGAAAACCACACGAGGCCAGTTTACCCAGGGATACTTTTCCTCCTGGAACTGCTGCTGGCAGGTTTCCTTCATTATGTCTAGGTAATCCAATATGGCTACGTCCACCTACGCATAGTCTTATGCAACCCTCACATCCAGGCCTCGATATGTGGCTGGGGTGCCCCAATCTGTTACAGAGGCAGCAAAATGACCACTGAGCTACCGTCACTGCCCTTCCAAAGGTCATGAGAGAGGCCCATCTTCGTGAGCCTCCCCAGAACAGTTGTTTTCTCCTAGTGGCTGCAAATGGATTATGACTTGTTGAACCAATGCTTGCTGGTGCCCCCTAGCTCACAGACAGATTTCCCCAGCAAGGCTAACTGCCACTCCCCACTGTGGGATACTTGAAGATACAGATCACTCAGGCCTCCACCTCCTGCAGGAAGTAGATTTTGCCCACATTTTCTACCACATGTGACCACATGCTCTTCAGGGTCCAAGACAAACTGGAGGGCAGACTCAAATAGGTTGCAAAAGTCCACAGAATTTATTGAAGCAGGTCCCTACAACCCCTCTGGACAGAGGTTCCCTGCCACAGTCCTATTAGGCCCCTCAAGCCTGCTCCAGGCAGCACAGACAGCTCAACAGTCTTTAGGCCATACAGATTTATTCCAGACAGCACAGACAGCCTGATACATCTTTTAGTAGTAAAACAATGTAATAGTCCAAAAACTATTCCTATTCCAGACCTGCCATCCTCCAGAGGCATCTGGCAGTCAACAGTCTCTGCAGACATGCTATGCTATGCTGGGTTAGGCTAGACTAGGCCTTTCCTCACGGAGTAAAGAATTGAACATATTTTGTCCTCCCTGCTCAGCACACTACTGAGCTGTCCTCTTCCCTTGTTAACTGCCTTTAGCTCACAGACCAGATGCTCCAGGGGTAGTGAGTGCAGGTGTTGTGGGGCAGGGCTGAGTGGACCCACAGCAGCTCATTAACCCTTACTGGCTCAGTGTGGGGTTGGTATACCCCATCAGTAGAAGAGGAAATACAGACCGTGACTATAGAGAGTACATTCGGAGAGCTTAGAGATGAAAGGGAGAACGGAGATGGGTGGTAGTTGGAGAGGCCAGTGGGGTCTAACGTAGGGTTTTTTGAGGTGGGAGGTACTGAAGCAGGTTTGTATTGTGAGGGGGATGCTCCAAAGGAGAGTGAGAGATTAAGGCAAAGAATAAACCCCACCTTTATTTCATGAAGTGTTTAGTAGAGAGATAGTATAACAATCATGAATGCCAGCCAGGTTGAAATAACTTTGAGGAGGGCCCCAAAAGGCCTTCTGCACCATAAAAGATCTGCAATTCACCTGTGTCAAAGGATGCAGAAGGCTTCTAGCCTTAGACTGTGGCTGGAGCACCCACTTGGCAGTGCACTCCCTCCATGCCATATAGCTGGGCTCCACGGTAGCTTAGAATAGGACAGCAGGAGGGGAGCACTGGGCTGGGTCTGCTAGGATGGTGAGGAGTATTCAGATTTAATGTACAGGGTTTCAGTGGCTGGGAACTTTTGTACAGGGGTGTTGAGGAGCCCCTGCTTAGCATTCTGCACCAACTTCTCAGGCTTTGTGGGTGAAGAGGTGAATTTTACCCTAAATGCACATTCTCACAGGCTTTTTTCTACTGCTCTTAAGCAAAACACATTCAGTTACCTAAGCAACTGTCATATCATCAGGTTATGCTAGCTAAAAGAAATGCATATAAATATGTGACACCCCCTTTGTACCTTGTTTTCTAGGAGAAATCTGTCTATTCATATACAGATATGTCTGAGCTAATATTTAGTAGATTGTACTGTACTAAATTACCTTATAAACTGTTGTCACAACCTGATCCCAGTCCTCCTCTCTGAACAGACCCCAGGCTCTTGTGATTGGCTCTAATCACCGAATCCTGTGTGTTTGTAAGCTTCCTTGGGCCTGGATAGTGACTGATCATTGCTCATATCTCTGGGTCTCCTAGGCACACTCCCAACGTGAGGGCCCTGGTCTGACACTTTTCGTTGGCAGTGGAACCACACAGTCTGGCTGAATACACCAGCACCTCAGCCCTCCCAAGCCGCCAGTTGCTTAGAAACATTCCTCCTAGCGATGAGAGCTCTGGTTTCCTAGTTACTCCCTTCAGGGAAAACATGACCGTAAAGAAAGCAACACAAGTTTATCAAAGGGATTTCTTAGGGCTTGTCTACAAGGCAACACTCAGGAAAATTAATCTGAATTAACGAAAGGCATGAACTTAAAGTGAATTAGTTAAACTGCTTTAAAACCCTGTTTGGACACTCTCCGTCAGAATTAAAGTGGCTTTAATTCAGTTTAGTTAAATTCACTGGAATAAACTGAATGAAGGCCACTTTAATTCTTAGTGAGAGTGTCCACACAAGAGTTTAATGCAGTTTAACTAATCCACTTTTAATTCACACCTTTAGTTAATTTGGATTAACCTTCCTGAGTGCCCCCGTTTAGCCAAGCCTTTAAACACATGCACCTGGGCATGCACATATACATTTTACTCTTGAAGAAGAGAATTACACATCTATGAAATACAAGAAACTCCTGAACACAATTGCCCTCAGTGTCCTCACCATCCCTGTGAGTCCTGAATTTGATCTGAATCCATTACATTGCTAACCCTTCTGGCCTTTTTGGTAGGGTGGCCACTCAGACATTCCTGGAATAGCAGACATTTGGGTACTTCCAGGAATGGTGTGGGCCTGCCCCTACCAGCATTACCCTGGCATGACCTCAAACATATGGTGCATGGAAGGGGGTGCCTTTTAAGAATGTGTCGTTCAGCATCCACTGGCATGAATTTCCACACCAAGTCACAATGATGGAGGTGGAGCAGTGCACTCTTCAAATGGGCATCCCCGTACAGTACTGGACAAAGCCATGTCCAGTTTTGTCTGAGTACTGAATGGGGAACAAACCCTAGAAAAGGAGGACACTCCGGTTTAATATTGGATGAGTGACCTGCCTAACTTCTTGGCCTACGTATCATGTTTCTGGTAGTGAAATGTTTTGCTTAGACAGCATTCCTCTTTTAAAACAGCCTCAGACACCTTTTCTGTCCCTGCACTTCCACTGCACCTTTCCAAGCTCCAGTCCCCTCTCTCCCCTCAGCTTCTCAGCAGAGAGTCTTTTAAAGTCAAGGGCTCTGCTGATAGAAAACCCATCATTCCACTGCAGTCATTCAACATTGATGGCCTTTGATTGCCCTGTCACAGCTTCCGAGACATAGTCTCTTCACTAAGTGTCAAGTTCCTGCTTCAAAATGAATGCTCAAAGCCACACTAAAGGTTACATTCAAAATGGAGTCTGAACTACAACAAGGCATTCACAAAACCAAACTGGAATTTATAAGCCAGCATAGGCATAACTCCCAAACTGTCATAAGTTTTCTGAATGTGCCTGTCAATTAAAAGTGTGTTCAGTATAACAAGGAAAAAAGTGAAGGACAGAGTTTGAAAGAAGAAGCCAGCTCTGAGTAGAGACAGAAAAGCTTGTCTGTGTGTGAGCAGGTGGTCACTGGTAACTCCATTAACTACCCCAAGTTTTATTGTTGCTCTGACTCCATGGCAAAAATGGTGGTTTGTTACTAAAGCTATTTTGAATAAAGGTACTATAAGAATCCTAGGAATTATCAGCCATGTGGCCAAGCCATTGTGAAGAACTATGAGTTATACATACGGTAAGAGTTTTTGATGAGCTCAGCTCAGCTCACTCTTTGGCAAGGTCCATATGCCTAGGGTGCTGATGATTTTGATATTCAGCCTCCTGATGAATTCTCATAATAAATTATTGATTTGCACATTTCCCTCCTTTCTTTAACAAGGTGCGTGACAGCCTGTAGTTCTGCATAAGGATGGACCTGGTTAAATCCAAACCCCCTTGTAAACTCCATCATCTTTCAGCAGGGCCGGCTCTGGCTTTCTGGCCGCCCCAAGCAAAAAAAAATTTAAAAAACCGCGGCGGCCAGAACAGCAAAGCAAAAAAAAAAAAAACCGGCGGCACGGCCGGAGCCAGGGTGCAGGGGGACTCCCTGCGCTGCAGATGTGCCCCGGCTAGCGGGGGGAAGGGGAGGGAGTGGGGGGAGAGAGAGAGAAGGGGGGCGGCCAGGGCTTCAGCGGGGCACTGCCACACGGCCCCTCCCGCCGTGCCCCCTGCCGGGAGGGCTCCGCACCACTCCGGTCGGCTGGGAAGGAAGGACACGGGCTGCCCTGCTGGGCTTCCTGCAGGGCGCTCCCGTCCTCCACGCCGCTGCCCCCTACAGGGCGGCCGGAGAGGAACAACAACAACAACAACAACAAAAAAGCGGGCGTGCCGCCCTAGGATTGGGCGGAATGCCGCCTCCTACAAGCTGCCGCCCCAAGCACCAGCTTGCTCGGCTGGTGCCTGGAGCCAGCCCTGTCTTTCAGATTAATAAACCAATCTGCAGCATAGAAGCATGTTAAGTAATGGATTACAGTTTCAATCTTCCTGTCACTGAAAATAAATTATTATATCATCTATGCACAAGGAAAGGAAGCATTTCTGTTTGCTCATATTTCATTACAATGCAGAGACTCAGGCTAAATTAAGGGAATGTCTATACTCTGGAGACTATACCAGTATACCTCTGTTTTCGTAGTTATGCTAGCATAGCTCTGAAGACATAGCCTGCACTGACAGAAGGAGTTTTTCTGTTAGTGTAGGAACACCACCTCCCCAAATGAGGAGCCCTGTTCCATCAACACAGCTGCGTCTACACTGGAGGTTATGTCAGCATTGCTAAAACAGTCAGGAGTGTGGTTTTTGCACATCCCTGATTGATGTAGCTATGCTAATATAACTTTTTCATTGTAGACCAGGCCTAAATGTAGACTAGATTCTCAGTTAGTGTACCTCTATTGAAGTCTATGTTGATTTACATCAGCTGAGGATCTGGCCATTGTGAGTACGTGTTTAGGTGAAAGTGAAATTCTGTTATTTGGATAGAGAGTCCTTTGTTCCACTTACTTGGCTCTTTTAAAACATGGTAGAAAATGAGAGTCAGCTGCCTAGTTTGTTTTGGTTTAAAAATAAAAAATACAGCCTAATGCTGCCTTTATATTCATTGAAAAGAACCACATTTCTAAATGTTACTCTGAATGGGACAGTTTTTCCCTGATGAGAGGGAGGGACAGTTTCCTACTGAGTGAAAATGCCATCTAGGAGATGCAGCATAAATAAGGCAGTTAGACTGTAGGATTAAAGCCCAGAAATGGGGAAATTCATACAAAAGGAACGTAAGTAACTAGCAGCAAAGGATATGTGCATTTATCAATACAATGAACAGCTCCTCGATACGAATTTTTGTTTTTGGCCAGCACAGCCGAATAGTTCCAAAATGTGAATTTTCCCCCGACTGTTTTTAAGGCTAACATGAACATAAACAGTAGGAGGTCAATACCTCTCAAGTTTACACTGGAGCCTGTTAAGTATGAGGATGAAGGGTTTCCTGTTGCTACTTTGCAGTTGTTGTTTTCTGTGCCACTTTTAGATGTTCCATTTTGATATGCAAAATAACACAGGCACAAATTTTAAATCACCTGCTAAACAACATGACAATCTTATCTCACTTTACCTTTCAAAACATAGTCAACTGATTTGGTCTATTTTATAGTAGACAAGGATTTTATTTTCAGTGTGGTAGAAGTTGGGGCTTTCTTCATTAGATTTTATAAGGCAAAGGGATAATTGCCAAGTCCAACTGAGCCCAAAATGTAAACATGTTTTTTACAAAATGAAGGTCACTAGGAAAGTTTTCACAGAGGCATCTTTGTAAATAACCATATAATGTAATAAACTGCACCCTGTAGTATTTGTGACCCAAATACTGGAGGATCGAGCTAGGACTAGACTTCTACAAAACTACCAAATGGAGAAGAGATGAGTCTAGTCAACAGCATCTCCCTTCCCTCCATCTCTGTACAAGTCCCTTGCTTGTAAATGCAATGGATTTAGGATTCTGTGGATATGAGGGGTGTGGGCAGGTAGTGAGGGTAAATAGCCAAGGAAGAGTCACTTTATTTGGCCTATTCCTTGACACACCCATGGGTCAATACCCACAGGAATTAATGCTGTCTGTGTTAGGACTGATTTCTGTGTGGTTCCCACTCCAGAGGGATAAATTGTCTCTGAGGAAGGGACAAGATGCAGACAGAGATAGTTTAATTGCACAGAGCCAGATCAAGTCATGCTACCAGGGAGGGCCTAGTGAACAAGGGCTGTCCCTCTAAATGAATGCCTCAGTCTACAGTAGATACTCAGAGATCTCCATGATTTTCCCATCGTTATTGATACAACTGCAGGTTGAAATGCCATGCCCTCCCTGCTTACTCCACCATGTTCCCCAACCAAGTCACCTGTGAACACTTCCTTTAGTTATTCATTATAGTGTACTGACACTAACAATAAACATGCATAAAGTATTCCATGCTCAAAAGCATCTGGGTAGCTACCAGAATATAGAGTGGTCATTATTAAAGGTCAACATTTGCCAGCAATTGATATCTGAGACATCATATTTTTTTCCTGTCCTAAGAGATCTCAGATACCACAATGAGCTAATTATTGGTAAGTATTGATTTGTTTTTAAATGGGAATAGCTGCAGTGGATTAAACAAAATAATGGGTAAGACTAAATTCAAAATAATTATTAATAATGCTATCACAACATTTATACAGCCCTTTCCATCCAAGGATCTCAAACCTCAGCAAAACATTAATTAATTAAGCCTTAGGCACATTTCTGATCATTTGGCCCACAAAAGAAATGTAGCCCTCTCTAAGGTGAAACCTGGCAGGTATTTAATATAATACAGCAGTCTGAAAAGAACCTGAAGAATACTTTATTGAAACTACAAGGGAAATTTAGTTGGGCAGAATATAATTACTTGATTTGAAATTAGTATCAATCATTTGCTGTTACTCTGTATCTTTTACGACCACAAGCAGTCAAGACTTCAGTTTTATGACTCACAGAGTTGTACCAGTACCAGGATTACAGTATCTGTCTGTTATTTTTGTGGGTGCTTTATTCCATTCCTGAAACTGCAAAGCAACTTTAAACTCTGTGCATTAAAAATTGATGAAAGTAGATCAAAAAGATTATTTTAAAAGTTCTTCTGGGAAATGTTTATTTGTACATTCAACATTACAATATAAATTACTGTAAGTGAGTTAAAGATTCAGAATTAAGAACATACTGAATCATTTAAAAAAAAACCCTGAAACATTCTTTATTTTATCAGTTGTTCAATAGCCACAGCTCTTTTTAGTTTTAAAGTTTACTTGTGAACTGGTGAATTATTCCATAATACGAAATGATACCCGACAAATTCTGATGTCCCACTGGTCTAAATCCAAAGTAACTGCCAGATTTACACCAGCATAACTGAGAGTAGAATTTGACTCTACATCTCAGGACATTTTATGCTGTATGTTAAGAACTATATTTTGGACAATCATGGCTGAAGCGCTGTCAGGCTCTCCAATGGGAAACTAAAATAATCAGCTATTGGGCAACAATTTTGCACAAGCCCTCTAGCAGATTTTTTTTTCTTTTGCTGTGCTATAATGTCTACCACACATTGGCCATTATAATTTAATTTATAGCGCTGTAGATTTCCTTAGCATGCAGTTTATAATGTTCGCCATGGTACTTATTATACAGCCTACAGATTACTAGCAGTTCCTGGACATGTTTTTCAAGTTCAATATTTAACCCTGGTTTCTTGCTCTCTAACTGGCAGGGTCTGAAACTGTGGTGGAGGGAGCTCAGTCAGCCAGTGAGGACAAGGGCATAACTTGTGGGACATCTATAGCAACCCTTGAGGCTATGCAGATGTGTTCCTCAGGAAACTGTGTACAGCCCTCCCCAGCTGGAAGGGCAATGGACCCATCTCAAGGTTGGGGGTAGATGGAGCTTTGGAGTTATTGAAGAGGCACAAAAGTTCTCCTGAGGAAACCATGTTCAACTGTTGTAAAATTGTAAAATTCTGAAATAGACATTTATAATTATGAAAATGTAACAAAGCCTGTCTAATGTGAAAACTGGAGGAATTGTCGCCTCATGTAAACAACTAATTAAAGAGTATGTATTTCAAAGCATAAAAGTTAGGGAGTGTATATATTACACAATTTAGGGTAATACCTATGGTGATCTGAGTGGGTATCCAGATAGTACTGGAGAGTTAATTTCTACAATCAAAATGTAACTGAGGAATTGTCATTTTTCATGGAATTCCTGCTGGGGAGGAGCTAAGGGTTCCTCTTAACAATACAAAACAGAATCATCTCAAGCCCCTACCCAGTAAGCTGGGAAAATTAAGCATTACCCTTGAGCACCTCTAAGAGAGCACTTCCCCACTCATAAGCATTGAGTCTGTATATAAGAAAATTAAACTTTTAATAAAAGGGAAAGGAAACTCAGCATTAATTTGGAAAAGCACCACAACCTTGTTTCAAAAACATGCAACCATAAGCAAACAGATACCCCACAATACATTGGACAATGGCCTTTGCTTCAATTTCCCATCTTGCGGTCTGGAAGTCCTGTCATGCTGTCTGGAGTGGTTCACAACCATGAGTGCCAACTTCAGGGCAGACTGTCAAGAAGCAGGCCAGAGACCCCAAACCGGTTGTGTGTTTTATAATTAGATCTCACCAACCCAGTAACAAGTGTGAACTCCTAAAGCATTATAAAAGTTTTACCATGAAGTCATAGACAGTCCCGTTGGGCATTCCAATCTATCTTGCACCCCGAAAAGCTGGACTTTGTGATAGTTGGTTGCTATACACCAAAGATCACAAAATATTCAGGTTGCTACCAGTCCCAAGAGACCAGTCACTTACCCCAGATCAATTTGTACCTCAGATCTCACACCAAAGACAACACTTGCAGCCAATCCTATAGTAAACTAACTAAGGATTTATTAATTTAGAAAAGAAATGAGAGTGTTATTGCAAGGTTAAAGCAAGCAAATTTATATACACAGATGAGTTATAGCCTATGGTTTCCAAAAGGTGACAGAATTGTAGTTATCTGTCATCTCTGAATGTCTTTTAGGGCTGACCCAGGCTGACGCGGGGGAGCTCTGCTTCTCTTTTGTAGCTTTGGCCCTGTCAGAGTCCAAACAGCAAAAGAGATGAAAAATGTTCTTGTCTGCTGTCTTTATTTCCCTCTTCCAGAATTCAAGATGATGGGATAAGCCCTTTTGCATGGAGTCTCTTTAGGAGTGTGTAGGGGGAATTAGCAAGGTCTTTGTGTTGCAACATCCCACAATGACCCATTTAGTTTTGATAGCCTTCTTGATGAACACCAGATGATCCCTCATGATAGGTTCACAGTTCCAGAGGAAACATTTTTTACACATATGAAGCAAAAACTTAAATATTACCTTATAGCATGTGATAACGATATTATAAGTGAGATGAATGTGTGCAGCAACTTACAAGCATTTCATAGACTAAACACATTGTTATAAATGTGGCAAACAGCGGAGGCTAACAGAGGGAGGTTGCCTGGGATCTATCTGAGAGGAGGTACGTTAAATGCTGCATTGGGGGGCTGTGCTGGTGAGTATCTGCGTGTCTGTTGTGGGGACAGTTTGTCAGTTTGACCGTGTGCTTGATTATTTGTTTGAAAAGTGTGAATTGGGAGTGCTTTGTTCCAGGTAGGCCTTGAGTGGGCCTGACTGTTATCAAAAGGCAGTCAGCAGCGAACCAGCAGAGCGGCAAGCAGCGGAGGCTAACAGAGGGAGTTTGCCTGGGAGTTCGCCTGGAGAGCGCGCCCTGAGGCTTTCATCTTCCGGGCTTCTCTGAGTAGTTACTGCAACAGCTGAGGAAGCTCTTAGAAGGAAGGTAATATGCAAGGTGAGCATTCAGCTGTTGTAACCTGCACAGGTTGTGCCATGTTTGTCTTTCTTCCACAGGACAGAAGCGACTTTGTCTGTACAAAGTGCAAGCTGGTCTCCATATTGGAAGAGAAGGTTCGAGGTCTGAAGAAACAAGTGCCAGCCCTGCATTGCATAAGAGAAAATGAAGATTTCCTGGACAGACGTCAGGATATGCTTCTACGGGCACAACATTCTGAAGAATCAGAGCAGGCTGCGCAGTGGGGACAGAGAGACGGTGAAGAAATTTGGCAGCATGTGACCTCCAGAAGAAGAAAGAGGAGCGTCCATGTACCAGCAATGGAGATACAGGAGAGCAACCGTTTTCATGTTCTCTCCACAGGGACAAATGCAGAGAGTGGACTAAATGATACATCTGAGGGAAGGGAGCAGAAGGAAACTCCACCAATTGGAAGGCATGAGATGCACTGTCCTAGGGATGGGGGTTCCATGACCACCACTCCCAAGAGAAGGCGGCGGGTGGTGGTGGTCAGGGACTCCCTCCTCAGGGGGACTGAGTCATCTATCGGCCACCCCAGCCGGGAAAACCGAGAGGTCTGCTGCTTGCCAGGAGCTAGGATTCACGATGTGACGGAGAGACTGCCGAGACTCATCAAGCTCTCGGATCGCTACCCCTTCCTTCTTCTCCATGTGGGCACCAATGATACTGCCAAGAATGACCATGAGCAGATCACTGCAGACTATGTGGCTCTGGGAAGAAGGATCAAGGAGTTTGAGGTGCAAGTGGTGTTCTCGTCCATCCTCCCTGTGCAAGGAAAAGGCCTGGGTAGAGACCACCAAATCGTGGAAGTCAACGAATGGCTACACAGGTGGTGTCAGAGAGAAGGCTTTGGATTCTTTGATCATGGGATGGTGTTCCAAGAAGGAGGAGTGCTAGGCAGAGATGGGCTCCACCTAACGAAGAGAGGGAAGAGCATCTTCGCAAGCAGGCTGGCTAACCTAGTAAGGAGGGCTTTAAACTAGGTTCACTGGGGGAAGGAGACCAAAGCCCTGAGATAAGTGGGGAAATGGGATACAGGGAGGAAGCATGAGCAGGAGAGCGCAAGAGGGGAGGACTCCTGTCTCATACTGAGAAAGTGGGATGGTCAGCGAGTTATCTTAAGTGCCTACACACAAATGGAAGAAGCCTGGGAAACAAGTAGGGAGAACTGGAAGTCCTGGCATAGTCAAGGAACTATGATGTCATTGGAATAAGAGAGACTTGGTGGGATAACTCACATGACTGAAGTACTGTCATGGATGGATATAAACTGTTCAGGAAGGACAGGCAGGGCAGAAAAGGTGGGGGAGTTGCATTGTATATAAGAGAGCAGTATGACTGCTCAGAGCTCCGGTATGAAACTGCAGAAAAACCTGAGTGTCTCTGGATAAAGTTGAGAAGTGTGAGCAACAAGGGTGATGTCGTGGTCGGAGTCTGCTATAGACCACCAGACCAGGGGGATGAGGTGGACGAGGCTTTCTTCTGGCAACTAGCAGAAGTTGCTAGATCGCAGGCCCTGGTTCTCATGGGAGACTTTAATCACCCTGATATCTGCTGGGAGAACAATACAGTGGTGCACAGACAATCCAGGAAGTTTTGGGAAAGTGTAGGGGACAATTTCCTGGTGCAAGTGCTGGAGGAACCAACTAAGGGCAGAGCTCTTCTTGACCTGCTGCTCACAAACCAGGAAGACTTAGTAGGGGAAGCAAAAGTGGATGGGAACCTGGGAGGCAGTGACCATGAGATGGTCGAATTCAGGATCCTGACACAAGGAAGAAAGGAGAGCAGCAGAATACGGACACTGGACTCCTGAAAAGCAGACTTTGACTCCCTCAGGGAACTGATGGGCAGTATGCCCTGGGAGAATAACATGAGGGGCAAAGGAGTCCAGGAGAGCTGGCTGTATTTTAAAGAATCCTTATTGAGGTTGCAGGAACAAACCATCCTGATGTGTAGAAAGAATAGTAAATATGGCAGGCGACCAGCTTGGCTTAACAGTGAAATCTTTGCCAATCTTAAACACAAAAAAGAAGCTTACAAGAGGTGGAAGATTGGACAAATGACCAGGGAGGAGTATAAAAATATTGCTCAGGCATGCAAGAGTGAAATCAGGAAGGCCAAAGCACACTTGGAGTTGCGGCTAGCAAGAGATGTTAAGAGTAACAAGAAGGGTTTCTTCAGATATGTTAGCAACAAGAAGAAAGTCAAGGAAAGTGTGGGCCCCTTACTGAATGAGGGAAGCAAGCTAGTGACAGAGGATGTGGGAAAAGCTAATGTACTCAATGCTTTTTTTGCCTCTATCTTCACGAACAAGGTCAGCTCCCAGACTGCTGCACTGGACAGCACAGCATGGGGAGGAGGTGACCAGCCCTCTGTGGAGAAAGAAGTGGTTCGGGACTATTTAGAAAAGCTGGATGAGCACAAATCCATGGGGCCGGATGCGCTGCATCCGAGGGTGCTAAAGGAGTTGGCAGATGTGATTGCAGAGCCATTGGCCATTATCTTTGAAAACTCATGGCGACTGGGGGAGGTCCCAGATGACCATCTTTTAAAAAAGGGAAGAAGGAGGATCCGGGGAACTACAGGCCCGTCAGCTTAACCTCAGTCCTTGGAAAAATCATGGAGCAGGTCCTCAAGGAATCAATTCTGAAGCACTTAGAGGAGAGGAAAGTGATCAGGAACAGTCAGCATGGATTCACCAAGGGCAAGTCATGCCTGACTAAGCTAATTGCCTTCTATGAGGAGATAACTGGGTCTGTGGATGAGGGGAAAGCAGCAGATGTGTTATTCCTTGACTTTAGCAAAGCTTTTGATACGGTCTCCCACAGTATTCTTGCTGGCAAGTTAAAGAAGTATGGGCTGGATGAATGGACTATAAGGTGGATAGAAAGTTGGCTAGATCGTCGAGCTCAACAGGTAGCGATCAATGGCTCCATGTCTACTTGGCAGCCAGTATCAAGCGGAGTGCCCCAAGGGTCAGTCCTGGGGACGGTTTTGTTCAATATCTTCATTAATGATCTGGAGGCTGGCGTGGACTGCACTCTCAGCAAGTTTGCAGATGACACTAAACTGGGAGGAGTGGTAGATACGCTGGAGGGTAGGGATAGGATACAGGGGGACCTAGACAAATTAGAGGATTGGGCCAAAAGAAACCTGATGAGGTTCCACAAGGACAAGTGCAGAGTTCTGCATTTAGGACGGAAGAATCCCATTAACTGCTACAGACTAGGGACCGAATGGCTAGGCAGCAGTTCCGCAGAAAAGAACCTAAGGGTTACAGTGGATGAGAAACTGGATATGAGTCGACAGTGTGCCCTTATTGCCAAGAAGGCTAACGGCATTTTGGGTTGTATAAGTAGGGACATTGCCAGCAGATCGAGGGATGTGATCATTTCCCTCTATTCAACATTGGTGAGGCCTCAGAGAATCATAGATTATTAGGGTTGGAAGGGACCTCAGGAGGTCATCTAGTCCAACCTCCTGCTCAAAGCAGGACCAACTAAATCACCAAACCCCTAAATGGACCCCTCAAGGATTGAGCTCACAACCCTGGGTTTAGCAGGCCAATGCTCAAACGATTGAGTTATACCTCCCCCCTACTCATCTGGAGTACTGTATCCAGTTTTGGGCCCCACACTACAAGAAGGATGTGGAAAAATTGGAAAGAGTCCAGCAGAGAGCAACAAAAATGATTAGGGGGCTGGAACACCTGACTTATGAGGAGAGGCTGAGGGAACTGGGATTGTTTAGTCTGCAGAAGAGAAGAATGAGGGGGGATTTGATAGCTGCTTTCAACTACCTGAAAGGGGGTTCCAAAGAGGATGGATCTAGACTGTTTTCAGTGGTACCAGATGACAGAACAAGGAGTAATGGTCTCAAGGTGCAGTGGGGGAGGTTTAGGTTGGATATTAGGAAAAAAAATTTTACTAGGAGGGTGGTGAAGCACTCAAATGGGTTACCTAGGGAGGTGGTGGAATCTCCTTCCTTAGAGGTTTTTAAGGTCAGCCTTGACAAAGCCCTGGCTGGGATGATTTAGTTGGGGATTGGTCCTGTTTTGAGCAGGGAGTTGGACTAGATGACCTCCTGAGGTCCCTTCCAACCCTGATATTCTATGATTCTATGATTCTAAATTACATACCCATCTTAACCATACTAGCACACAGGTGAAACAGACCGGTTTCTAGCAATGAATTTGTCAGTGCTCGACTGAGGCCTAAAGCCTTTGCAGGAGCTGGCATCTGGTTTGCCAGCATCACACGTCTGATGAATGAATGTCCCTTTAACATGCCATTCCCCTTTTCCTCTACTGCAGCCCACTCCCAGTTGGTTGTCCTTAGTCAGCAAAGACCCAGAGTTCAGAGGTGCATTCACATGGGTCCATTTCCCAGCCCTGAAAAGGGGGGGCGGAAACATGAAACATTGCCTCTGTTGCTGCCACCTCTACAACTGGCTCGCTGCTGCTGCCACGGTTATCTCTGCAGCTGCTCGCCATTTGCTACCACTGGCTGTTCACTCTGCTGCCACTGGTCACTCGCACATGACCACCTCTGCCACTGTTATCTCTGCCACTGCTGCTGCTTGCCACTCACTGTCACTTCTGCTATGATGCAGTCTGAGGTTCCCCCACTTAACTCAACTCTTAGTGATTTCATTGGCTAGTGGGGAACTTCTGTGCTGTCTTTCACTGTAACTCTGTCCCCGTTCCACGCCTAAGGCTTAGTCCCTAGACCTGCTCATCAGTGATTTCAGCTCTAGTAATCACTGAATAAGGACTCTTAATTGAGTCCAATCAGCTCAGTCTTTAAACACTGGAGAGGCGAGGGTCAGCTGGTATCTAGGACTCTTTAGACAGTGTCCACATGACCAGATAGGAACACCTGTCCCCACCCCCTGTCATCTTCAGTGGGATTTGGCTTAGCAAGTGAGGTTCAGTGTAGTGTGACACCCCAATCAAGGCATGATAAGTACAGTTCTGCTGGCCTTTACCCATACAGTGAGGATAACAACATTTCATTAGCCCTGCATTCAACACAAAAGTGAATTGTAACTCAAAACCAGCCAGAATTGATCACTTTGGCAAAGCAGGTTTGTCTGCTGAACGCCAAGGCAGAGAAGGAGTGTCTGCAAATACAGTCTGCTCCTGAAGTCTCTTCCCCTGGGGCATCACTAGATGTCAGGGGAGAGCTCATTCAGACACTGCTTACATGTAGTACCATGACTGGGGAGTTGTAACTCAAGAGAGTGCTTTTTTGCTGTTTTTATACCGTACTGGGATTTTTCTATTTTCTACTGCTTCCCTGGAGCAAGAGGGGAAATGAAATTTAGCTATAAGGGATGAAGACTATTTGTAACTGAGCCTACAAGGATCATGAAAAGAAAAAAAATGTAATGATTTATTTGTGTAGGTGAAGTCAGACCTGCACAGTCATGCTCATGCTAACTTTAATAGGTAAATTTTAATTATATGTTCTCTGGTCCAGATTTTAGCCCTCTGCTCCAGGATTATTTCCTTCTCCCTGATATTATTTTCCCCTTCTTTGAGTACAGATCATGTCCTATGTTCAGTTCATGGTATATGGCTTTTCCCAGTATTAGTGCTATATAGCTGTCAAGTCCTGCATAATTATGAGTGTTATGAATTTATCTACTTTTTAGGAAGGATATAAAAAAACCCAAAACTACTACTCATGCCTTTAGATGCAGAAGTCAAGACAAGGGCAACTCATTTATCAGATCCATAATCACTTGATTTATTTTTAAGAGATTTTGTCTCTATATTTTTATTTTTAATCTCCTTCTCTACATATGCTCAGAACGGACTTGCTGGTTGAATTGTGGATTTTAAGTTATGAATGAGAGCATTTGTCCTGTGTTTTCTGTATTAATATGCAATGTACTCTATATGTAACCTCTTTATGTAATTTCATTGGTTTAGATTTCCAGCTACAGATTCTATTTAAATAGAAATATTTGTAAATACAGGAAAAGGTAGAAATTCCAAGCCTGTAAAAGCAAAGTAGTTGAGAAAATAAATGACCTACAAGCATCAGCTACAGGGTCAGTAATCAAATCTCTAACGTCATGTCTTGAAAAGGAATCATGGGATTGCATACTAAATACTTGACTTTATTTTCTTTGCTCCCAGAGAGAATATGACTTTCCTGTGCAAAACATTCAAATTGTCGTTTGTGTCCTGTGCTCTCAGCCCTTCAAATTGTTTAAGACTTTAAAATTTAATCAAGGGATTTCTTAATGGAGGCTAAGGAAGAGCAA
This sequence comes from Terrapene triunguis, assembly GCF_002925995.2. Taxonomy (NCBI): domain Eukaryota; kingdom Metazoa; phylum Chordata; order Testudines; family Emydidae; genus Terrapene; species Terrapene triunguis. Next base: position 15,021,324 of record NW_020664368.1, on the reverse strand, counting down.
CATCAGAAATACATTTGACAAAAAGGTAACAAATTTCTACTTAATTATTTACAATGGCCCTATACTGCTACTTGGAGACACAAAGTAGTCAGGCTCCTGAGCATCAGATCCAGCAGTCTGGGAGGACAAGGGCATCAATTCGTCCTCACACCATGCAAACAGTTTCTAAGATTGCATCTTGTTGATCTTGATGAAATTACAAGTCTAGGATCTGAATGCATTGTGCCAGTAATTTACAATCACAGGTCACTCTGAGTTGAATGTTTTCAGGGCACATCTAGTCCACTTGTCATTTGCATGCAGCACATTTTATCACCTACAAGATGTTTTTTCATCAAGCTGCCAGATAGGCATTTGCAATTCTGGAAGGCCTGTATTTTAAAAAATTGACCTCTTTTCATCCATCACAACATTAAAACAAACGTCAATGCAAAATACAGTATTAAAGCAATTAACCTATTAACCTGAGGTCAGGTCTTTGCCATTTTGCCATTTATGGAGTGACAGTCTCTTCCACTTGGTCATTGACATCTGGACTGGGCCAATTGTCTGGTCTTTCAGAATGCTGTTTCAGTTGATTACAGAAACATGAAGTACCCTTTTTCCTGCCACTTGGGACTACACCTTGTTAAAGTTTTAGCTGTGTGTTTTCCCATTGTTTGTCCATTTAAAAAATAAGGGATGTGAAGTTTGGCAGATTTTATGTAATGTTCCTCACAGCCTGCAAATAATTGACTCGGTCAGATGTTCTAGTGACATCTGGCCCACCCCTCTAGATGCCAGCTAATAAAAAAAGTTCCTTGCAGGTTTTTATTATTATTATGAAACACAGGCTGAGGTGCCACAGGGGTCCTACCGAAATAATAACTAAAGCAACCATTGCAAAAAAGAAGGAAACATTTCACAAACCATTCCTAAATGAAAGGCTGAATGGTTTAAGAACTTGCCTAATGCCAACCCTTCTGCTTGAGGTCTATACATAACTTGATTTGGAGTCTCTGAATCAACCTGGAGTTTTTTCGTGCAACAAAAGGTCTTTCTGTACACCAGGAGTGGAGTGCAGAGTGGGCCAAATCCTTGCTATGGCACAATGGAAAATGGTATCCTGGTTAGCTGCCACACCTCAGAAGCCTTGCTCATATTCGGAGTAAGATGAACGCAATACCAGGTAGATAAATATGAGTTACATGTTGCCTAACTGCTTTCTAGTCTAGGACAAGGAGAGCAGAGTCTACGAACTTGTGGCCCAAGGCTCTGAAACAAAGCTAGGTGAAAAAATATATTTGCAAACGGGTTGACTAAATCTGATCTGAGATTTGAGCTGACCATGTTCATACCTTTTTATGTTCACTTTTCTTGAAGCATTTTGGAAACTGGTTTTGTCCATATAAATGTTTGGGAGGTGCCTTTATGTTCACTAATGTGAATTTTGTGTCTGACTATCATGTTTGGGACATGTGAGCTTGCCTGGCTACTGGTATACTGGTGTCCCCTATCCACCTGGTTACCTCCATTAATGCCTATCTCCTTATGGGTTTTGATGGCCTGAGCTGGCTGGATTCATCTGGATTCTGGCTCTAGCTCATGAGGGTGTAACTGCCTTATTTTTCCCCATATATATTTATTTGGCGGTGCCTCCACTCCCGTCGCTCCTTCCTGGCAGGTTCACCAGGGCAGCTTGGAAGCAAAATTCTAATTCCAGGGTAACCCTGACTTACTTGCCAGATAGTTGGGGATTCCCAAGAAATAATACAAGCACATACAATATATTCAGCAGAGTAATTATATTAAACAGGAAGTAAATATAACAAGGTAAAACACTACTCTTAGGGTCACCGGTGCCCTCCCCATGCTGATAATACCTGTGAATTTCCCCAGTCATGTAACCTGATATAGCAAGAAGAAAATTTAGTGTCCTGTTGGTACACATACTTTGAGGGACCATTGATGACCTGTGACAACAATATCTTCTCTAGCAGTAATAAGCAACATGGCTGACTTGGTTCAGTACAGCCCAAAAGACTCAAATGTGGGATAAAATAGTAAATTCTTCCATAGGTTTAATAGGAACTAGGTAATAAAATCCCCAAACCCTTATCCCTGGCTTCAGGACACAGTTCAGGGAATAGGGGGTCTCCCATACAATTTCCCTAGCTATCTAACTAGAAGATGGTGCACTCACAGCTCTGCGAATTACCCCCAGGTTCAGAGATGGTGTGACGGGATCCCCAGGATGCAACCTGGGACCGTGGGACTGCTGTGTCCCCTTAACTCATTAATCTGGGTTGTCTCTCACAATGCCTCACTGGTGACAACTGGCAAACCCCTCCTGGTGCTGTTACCGGTCAGTACAACCACATGTGCAGCCCAACACCCAGCTAGATTGCATGAATGCTCCCAGATCCACTCACAAATCACACAGAGTAAGGCACTAGCCAAATCCCCAGCTCCCAGCCTTGTACCTCAGGAATATACTGCACTGCTCAAGACCCTTTCTTGAGCAATACAAGTTTATTAATTCGTTCACCACTTCATCAATGGAAGGTAAACATACACCAGCCTTTGTAACCTGAGCAGATTTACCAAGCACTTAAGTCAAACTCACTGAGTACAGCAGGACAATTTCCTCCTGTGTCTTAGATATGACACTCTTGTTAATACACACCAGCATGATATTAGATGTTTTCGCAATTGACTCACATTGTTGAATCATATTCAATTTGTGATCTGCTATCACCCCCAGATTCTTTTCAGCAATACCACTGTCCAGCCAGCTATTCTCCATTTTATATTTGTGCATTTGATTCTTTTGTCTATTTTTATTTTTTTTCCTAAGTGTAGTACTTTGCACTCGTCTTCATTGGATTTCATCTTGTAGATTTCAGACCAATTCTCCAATTTGTCAAGGTCATTTTTAATTCTAATCCTGTCCTCCAAAGTACCAGCAACTTCTCCCAGCTTGATGTCATCCAAAATTTTTATAAGTGTAAGTATGATAAAGGGAATTGACTCTATATGGGGATATATGATTTAGGGTGTGTTCATGGTGAATACACTGTCACTTTTCCATTGTGACAAGGTAGCACCTTGATCTGAGAAAGTGAAAGAGGGGGGCCCCTCCCCGGAGAGGGAAGGGAAGTGATAGCTGGAGGAGAAGAGAAGAGACAGTTGAGGGACAGAGTCTAAGGGCTTGTCTACACTGTCAAGTTTTGTCGATGTAACTAATGTAGACAAGAGAAGCGTGTCTACATTTGCTCCCTCTATCGACAGATCATGTCCACATTCGGGGCACCTTTGTCGACAGCGAGAGCAATGGACTGTGGGTATGTATCCCACAGTGCCTGGCGACACCATCCATCACTAGGTGTTGTGGGAATGCGGAAACGGAGCGCGGCGCATCCTGGGATGTGCAAAATGTACCGTCATGCACCGCTTTGTGTCCCACCTCTCCAAAGGTCTCTGGCTTCTTTTTGCGCTGTTTTTCCAACTGTCATTCTTTTGTAGTGCACGCCAGCATCTGCAGTGAGAAAGGATGGATCCCACACTTCTCTCCTATGCATTGTTAGCTGTCGTGAGGACATCACACATGGCAGCACAGTTACTCACAGAGTTACTCGCAAAGTTAACAGAGGATGAATCACAGGCACCCGAGTGTGATATGGACAGCAACAACTTATCAGTGCTTTGTGCATTCACAGAGCAGCTGCATATGGTAGACCATCGCTTTTGGGCTAGGGAAACAAGCACTGATTGGTGGGATCGCATTGTCATGCAGGTGTGGGATGACGACCAGTGGGTACAGAACTTTAGGATACGTAAAGCAACCTTCATGGAGCTATGTGCTGAGCTGTCCCCCAACCTGCGGCGCAAGGACACCTGATTGAGAGCTGCCATTTCGGTAGAGAAGCGTGTTGCAATCACTGTGTGGAAGCTGGCAAATCCAGACTGCTACCGATCAGTCGCAAATCAATTTGGAGTAGGAAAGTCCACTGTTGGGGCTGTATTACTCCAAGTGTGCAGGGCAATAAATAGCATCCTGCTGTGGAGGACCGTGACTCTGGGAAATGTGCATGAAATAGTGGATGGCTCTGCAGAGATGGGTTTCCCTAACTGTGGCAGGACGATTGATGGCACACACATTCCAATTTTAGTGCCAGACCACCTCGCCTCTGAATACATCAATAGGAAGGGATACTTCTCCATGGTGTTGCAGGCACTTGTGGATCACCGGGGGCATTTCACGGACATCAATGCAGGCTGGTCTGGAAAGGTGTGATGCACGCATCTTCAGGAACAGTGGCCTGTACAGAAAGCTGCAAGTGGGGATTTTCTTTCCAGACCACCAGATCACAGTGGAGGATGTGGAAATGCCCATAGTAATCCTGAGAGACCCAGCTTACCCCTTACAGTCCTGGCTCATGAAACCTTACACAGAGCACCTGGACAGCAGCAAGGAATGCTTTAACAATGGCCATTTGAAAGCTCGCTGGAGGTGTCCCAATGGCAGGCTAGACCTTACCGAGGATAATATTCCCATGGTTATAACCATGAGCTGCACTTTGCATAATCTGTGTGAATCTAAGGTTGAAATGTTTGCTTGGGTGTGGAGCACTGAGGCAGAGCGTTTGGCTGCACAGTTTGAACAGCCAGATGCTAGGGCTGTCAGAGGAGCCCAGAGGGCTGCTATTAACATCAGAGAGGCTTTAAGGAACAACTTTGACAATGAGGGGCAATAACACGTCTGCTTTGGAGTTGCTTCCCTGGTGCATCCATGTACAATTTTGGGGCCTAAGATCCATGCAACAAAATGCCTTAGAAGTCTGTTCCCGAGAGTGAATAATTTGCTATACGCTTTCGTAGAACACAGAATAAAAACGCTGTACCATTAAATACCTTAGCCTTTATTTATTGTTAAAAAAGGTAAAACCTCACAACTATGTGTCGCTCCAGCTATCATTGTGCAAGCTGTGAGAGGGGGTGGAATGATGGGGAAACTCAGGATTGCTGTGAAGTGAAAAGGAATGTGTGGGCATAGAGGGGGGTGGGGTTGGCAAAGAATTGTGCATCTGCATGTGCTGCAGTGGAGGTCGACCACGGATCTGCTCAGTCTGGAGCTGGATCAAAGACTTGAGCATCTCTGTCTGATCCTCCATAACTTTTATCATCCGCTCTGTCGCTTGCCTAGTAAATGCAGCATTCTCTTTTCTGTCCTGCCTTTTAGCTTCCCAGCATTCTTTGTGTTCCCTGGTCTGTCTCTCATCGCACTGCAGCACCTCCCAGAACATGTCTTCTTTGCTGCACCTAGGGTTCCTCCTTATCCGCCAAAGCCGATCCGAGGGGGTGCGTGGTGTGTTCCTCAAGGTCTGTGCTGAACAGAAGAGGGATTGTTACATTCCAGCAAACGATTGAAACATTTTAGTAGCAAGGGCCTTTTGCTAGTAGAAATCACTTTCTCTCTGAACTCTAGGCAGGCACACAGCTCCGCAAGCACCCCAATCATGGTGAGTGTCGGGAGTAGGGGGAAGGCGGTTGTGCGTACGGACAAAACGGTCACGGCTTGAAGGCAGCTTTGCAGGGAACTCATTCTAAAATTATCACACACTTTTTCACAGGTGGCCAACCTGCTGGCTGACATCTCGCTGCTACGGGTTACCAGGGAAACCAGGGCCCAACTGTTGAATGCTTGCGGCTTTCACCTCGGTCTATATGCAGCTCAGCTATGTGCCGCTTTGGTCCCAGCTCCAGTGATTGCTAAATGGCATGGTACAGTTTCCTACAATGGGGGGACTAACAAGGCTGCAATCCCTTGGAATCTGCGGCAGAGGATTAACAAGTACCTCTTGGAAACTTTCCAGATCCTCTCTCTGGAGGATTCCCTGCAGGTCTCAATGTCCATCGACACCCTGCTTGGCCATGCAGATTAGCTACACAGGGCAATGTCCAGCTCACAGAAAACACTACTTGCCTCCCACTTTTTGATTCCCTACACAAGCCACAGCAACTTACCCGGTGTCTTATCTGCTTCCTGCTCCCCGTTGAGCACTTCTGGAGTGGAGAAAAGTTCCTAGCTGCCTGCCACACTGGGCGACCCCGCTGGGAGCACCACATCCTCTTCTGGCTTGACTTCTTCATCCAGAATTTCAGCCTCCGGGTTACCCCCTCTTTCTGCTGCCTGTGAAGTATCCACAGGGCTATCGGCGATGGAGGTGGGGTCACCACTGAGGATAGTATTCAGCTCCTTATAGAAGCGGCAGGTCTTAGGTGCACCACCAGAGTGATGGTTCGACTCCAGCGTCTTATGGTACGCCTGCCCCAGCTCCTTTATCTTCGCTCTGCACTGCTGCATGTCCCAATCATAGCCCTTTTCGCACAAGCCTAGAGAAATTTGCCCATATGTGTCCCAATTCCTATGGGTCACTCGCAGCTGCGACTGAACAGACTCCTCTCCCCATATACTGATCAGATCCAACAACTCAGCGGTGGTCCAAGCGGGAGCGTGTTTGGTGTGATAGCCAGCCATGCTTACCTGGGAAGCCACGTGGGAAGCTCCTCTGGGAAACTAGCAAGCAGGAAATGAGATTTAAAATTCCCAGGGCTTGCAAGGTGGAAGGGTGGGTTGGCTGCAGGGCAGGGGAGTTCAAACCGCTGACCAGAGTAGCAGCATGGGAATTGCGGGACACTTTCTGGGGTCCAATAAAATCGAAAAAAAAAGACCGTGGTGTCTACACTGGGTGTTTGTCGACAATAAAGGGAGGGAAAAGACAAAAGTCTCTTGCAGGCATGGAAGTTTTTTGTCGCCAAAACTATGCGTTTTTTCTGAAAAAAAGTCACATTGCAGTGTGTACACTATTGCTGTTTTGTAGACAAAACTTGCCAGTGTAGACAAGCCCCTAGGATAGAGAGAAACAGAGAGTCTATGAGTAAACTGAGAGAAATAGGGAGGTGGAGAGAGGGCAGAGAGATGAAAGCGGGGAGAAGAGAGAGAGGGATGGAGGGAAATTGGGACTGAGAGAAACCAAAAGTAAGTGGATAGAGTGAGATTGAGCAGGACAGACAGACATGCAGAAGCGGGTCCCTTTAGTTTAAAGCTGGCTGGTCAAGTCAGTCCATGTTTGATGGCATGTTCCTGAACATCAGTTCCTGCTTGTTCCTGATCATCGGTTCTGCTCATCTCCTATCATTGATTCGTGTTGTGCTGGGGATCTGGAACAGGACTATCAAAGGTCCTTCAGATCCAGTGGGTCTGGTCTAATGGGCACCCACGCAACCAAGCATCCCAGGAAGTCATCAGAGACACTTGAGGCTCAAAGACTGGCTTGGGTATTAGACAGCACCCAGAGAGAGATCTGGGGAATGGGGAACTTTGAAATAAATAAATAAATAATAACCTGTAAGATAATACCCTGTGTATACAGAGATAGATATATTTCTTTATTTAGAGGGTTATATTTAGGTAAATACATTCAGTAGTAAGCTATAGTATATATAGTATATAATTTGAACAGTTATTACATTGTATTATATATATTCTTGGGTTTCTTTGTTCTGGTTTAAATAAAATGCCTGTTATATTATTTTTGATAACTAATTGTATTATCTTGGCTACCATTAAATAACCTTTTCTCACGGTATAATACCTGCCACAGATCTCACCTCCTGGCACCACCACTGTGACAGACCATTACTAAATCTTGGTCAGTGGTTTTGGGATGGTGTGACCTTCAGATGTGTTTCCAATTTTAACACCATAACCTTCCTCTGAGAAGTGTGCTTACATAAGCATACTCTTCACTCCATTATCTAAGTCATTAATAAATGTTGGTGTCCAGCAGGTTGCTGCCTTTCACGCCTTTTCTCTCTTTATGTTTTATACCTGTATAACCTCATCACCTTTTATGGTTTCAAAAATAAATTCCCTTCACTAATACTCACTACTTGATAAGAGGCTGAATTCTGGAGCTTTCCCACTCCGGTCAAAAGTGAAACTGACCCAGACAAAGGGAATTTCCCTCCTTCCTTTTGAAACATTTTGTCCCCCCATTGGTTCCTCTGGTCAGGTGTCAGCTAGGCTAGGTGAACTTCTTAATCCTTTACAGGTAAAAGAGGTATTAACCCTTAACTATCTGTTTATGACAACCTCTCTGCTTCCAATTACTATCCCTCCGTTAAATCACTCACCTCATGTGATACTCACGAGTTATTTGGAATGTCCTGTCACCAATTCAAATTCAAGTTGATGAAAAACAAACCCCCAATCTTTCTCATCTCCTCCTGTCCATCACTGCTCCACCATTATCATCCCATCACTCTTACTCACAACCTAGGTCATATTTGACTTCTCCTGACTTTCACTTTGACATTAATGGGAGATGATGGCAATCAGCTCCTTTCAGGTTGGCTTGGGCCCTAAGAAAGCAATTGTGGTAACTCTTTCAAAACTGTGCTTTGTTCATTATCTGGGCATTTTTTAAATCAGAGACCCACAGTGGTTGGGACAGAGATGCTACTTCCATGCTCCACCCCCTACTTCCAACAAAAGCAAACAAAGATTGCAGGAGAAATACAAGATTGCCTCTGAGTGCTATCATCCTGAGAAGCATGCCCACCAATAATCAGCAATAGCACCAATTAAACTAACCGTAAAAGCCTGACATTTAATGCTGACGCAGATAATAAATGAACACAAGTAAAATATTTCAGGGGAACAAGGAGACTAAAGGTGAGTCGTAACACCTGGAAACCACCAATGGCACCATATAAGACTTAAAGAAGAAATTACATACACATTACAAAAATATAATTTTATAATTGGATACAGCACCCTTGTTGCTGTTATACCATATGTCTTTTTATAGACTACTGAATAATTTAGTAATGGATTTTAAAATTAGAATATGTTACAAGACCCCATTAATATTTCATGAAGCATTGTTGAATTTTGTGGTATCAAAATTACATCTGTTAGTGTTTCTTTCAGTGATGGTCAACTATATTTGCAAGTACACAGACACATACACACATACAGCCCTATTCCTAACTGTGGGTATCCCGAAAGCAATAGATGTTATATATCACATATATCATCCAGACTGTTAGCACTTCCCCTTTAAGATCTTAGTTTGTTCTTTCTGCTTTATCATCAACATTTAAATATCACTGCAACATATTTTTTTTAAACTATCAAATGGCAGAACTTACCACCAATATTTCAATGTACCTTCAGAATACTAACATGAGCAAATCCTGTAACCCTTACTCTAGCAAAATTCCATTTGAGTAAAACTCCATGGGGAAAGATTTGGGAGTTAAGGAAACTGTCGCTCTTGATAAGAACAGATACCTTTTCCCGCCTGTCTGTTTCGTCAAGTACCACACTCTTAGTTTTCAAAAATGTCATACTACCACTTTAGCATTGCAAAAAGACAGACAAACAAACAAACAAACTTTCCGAAATGGTGAATACACAGTGAAAGTTGTCTTATGCTGCCCCTAGAAAATACTGCAAGAAAGACTTTTTACTAATAGAGAACAAAGATATTATTATGTAAGTAATTTTTATATAACAGGATTTCTCACTATTTATATTCAAACAGATCTTTCATATTCTTCTTGTGCGACAATTACTGCGACAATGCTTTAAGATGCGGATAGACTCATTTAATTAGCATTTGGAAAGTAATAAAAGTGATTGCATCTGACCCTTTCAGTTCAGAAAGGCATAACCCCTACCACAATAGGACTGCAAATAGCTACCCACTAACTGCTTTCCTTATCAAAGCCTAATTATAGAGATTTAAGTACCTGCCTTTCCAAATACAAACATATTAATTTTGCTGCAATATTACTGTCAATCTCAGCACAGCTGTGATATACAACAACCCAGTTTGCTCTACCAATGATTCAAAGAACTAAGCCTTAAAAAGACATTGAAAATTATATTCAATTGCAATTTTTACCAGTTGCTGTCAAGGTAACCTCCAACATTCAGGTTCCCATTTAAGGGGTCCTCCCAAGCTCATTGAAGTCAATGGGAGTCCCCTATTTCAGAAGCTCCCCTTTCTACCCACCAGTTACTGTACTGAGAGTCCAGTTCCTCTTTCCCATTCTTTTCAAATGACTCAAGATGATATTTACATGCTTTCCTCCTTTTATGGGTACTCTTTTGCTGAATTCTATCATGTGGCCCTCTGTTTCTTAGCTACATCTTACCTGCAAAATGCATCTGTTGGAAAGTCTATAGAGATGCCAAAAGTACTTTTAAAAACCAATTTATTTTCTTTCTTTCTGACCCCATAGTTTAGAGAAGCTTGACAAACTATTCCCTTTGCCTAGTACTTATTGTGAGTATGTTCATTTAGCAAACATTGTTTTTTTTCCCTTTGTGTTTCTTATGACTAAGTGAACATGCCTCCTTTTCATGTATTACCCCTAGTTTTGCTCCTGTATTCCTGATGATACAATCAATGATGTAATGCATCCAAGAATAGGCTTTTATAAAGCTGTGCTCTCTCTCCTATATCTCTGACTAGCTCTTTAGTGCTAGAGTGCAAGCCATTAAAGCAATCACAGCGCTAACATAAGACCAAATGCTGGCATCTGTACAGCTCAAGTACTTGGGCTGTGTTCAAATCTTCTTCACTGGCACAGGAGAGGAGAGGAGGAGAAGGACTTGTTCTTCATGCCATCACTCTGTGGCTACTACTGGAATAGTCCCAAGGGTGGAACTTGCCAGAGTACCATGCCTATGAGAATCTACTGTCCTACCCCTAAATCTGTCCCGTATAAGTAGGGTGTAGGGAGCACAGCTCTGAAGTGTGCAGAGGATCCAACCCCCTGTATAGGTTCCTCCAATCCTGCCATACACACACAGTTCTGCTTTTCATACCGGTATAAAGAAAGGTCAGTGGTCTCAGGCAGTGGGTACTTTTGCTCACAGTGGACAAACATAATAATGGCTATACTGGGTCAGACCAAAGGTCCATCCAGCCCAGTATCTTGTCTACCGACAGTGGCCAATGTCAGGTGCCCCAGAGGGAGTGAACCTAACAGGTAATGATCAAGTGATCTCTCTCCTGACATCCATCTCCACCCTCTGACAAACAGAGGCTAGGGACACCATTCCTTACCCATCTGGCTAATAGCCATTAATGGACTTAACCTCCATGAATTTATCCAGTTCTCTTTTAAACCCTGTTATAGTCCTAGCCTTCACACTAAGCTGCTGCTTAGTGATCCACCTATGTCTGGAAGTAGAAGTAAGATTTTCTCTCTGTATATGGAAGCACAATACTTATTAGCTCTGCAGTTGCACAGAGAGGGGCTCAAGGGATCACATGATGAAATATGTTGAAGGTGGGAGTGGCCAACTCCCCCATGATCCTATTGCAGCCAATGGACTCTCTCGTAATGGAAGCTAACCAAAATTACCTATATAACAAAGAGATCTCAGCCTAGTGTTGCCATCTCTCACAATGTGATTGAGAATTTTGTAATTGTTACTGTTTTTCTTGAAGCCTCAGGTGCTGGAATCTTGCATGACAATCTCAACATGCATTTATTAAAAATTAATTCCTAGTACTTGTGGTTGCAGAAAAAAATATTAAAAATGTGAATGCTGATAAACAAGTGAAGGCAACGTGTATTTTTTTTTTAAATCTCCTGATTTTTAACACAATCTTTTTGTCTTTGAGGGCCGTGAATATGAATTTTGAACATATGAGATTTGCAACACTTCTAGCCTCAGCATCGAGCAACACATACAGAAAGGTTCAGCTACAGAAGGGATCCTGTATGACTCTTGCCTTTCTCATCTATCTAAGAAATAGACAGCAAATAATATTTACACACAATACTGCAGATTAAGTACAACAGCAGAAATTATTCATAAAAATTTACTGGCATATGTAGCACGTGTAAACTTACAGTTAAATTACCTTTATAGTTTACTGTCTGATCCCCTGAATTGCCCTGAGGAAAGCTGTGATGATGGGGCAAAGAAAATGCACAGTGCATAATATACGGGCTGACAAAGTCACTGATTCAGGAAAGCACATTCTTAAATCCCTCCCTATTCAAGACAGCACTGAAGCATGCTTAACTTTTAAATTTAAAGCACATGCTTCAGTGCTGTCCTGAATGGTGAAGCTCTCCTGAGTCAGAGCCTGAATTATTATAATAAATGCCATTAAAATAAGATAAATGATCATGTAGGAAGTGACAAGACGGTGAGATAATATCTTTTTTTTTTTTTTAACCAGCTTCTGTTGGCGAGAGAGACAAGCTTTCGAGTTTACACAGAGCTCTTCTTCAGGTCACTGCTTACATGTAAGAAGTCTAAGTCAATAACGATATTCAGGACCATAATAACAACGGGCTACATTCTGTCACCCTTACTCATACTGAATAGTCCCAGGTTCTAAGCCTCCAGAGCTAAATATTATTGTCACTTAGGTAGTCAGGGCCTTAGCTACGTGAGCAATCTCAAAGGTGCCATGTTGTGGATAAGGTACTACACAATGTAGAATATATGCCCCCAGTTAAATGAATGCAAAAGAACGGGGAGCTGTGTGGGAGAAGGTAGCCATGCAGACCTAAATGTATCTTAACATGGATTATTTGATGGCTATTTAAACAATATTGCAAAAGAGTATTGCACGACTGTGTTGGGTGGGCTCTATTTTAATCCTTAGAGATGAAGGAATTATAAAAGAAACATAATGTGATAATCTTAGCCATATTGTTCACTATGTCTTATTTAATACAGTCAGCACTCACATTACAGTGGATTGTTCACCACTTGAAGTAGCCTCTCCCGTCTTCCACCAACAGAAATTCACCAACTGAATACCATGCAGTGTTCTTTGCTCTGTTTCATAAGAAATATAGTGCTGCAAGGACAGCCAAATTGTTCTGGTTGGTTCTTAAATGGGAGTCAGCAAAATTAAAACTTGAAATTAAAACAAAACCTTGAACATGAGAATGGAATCATGCCAAAAGTGCTGTAGTCTAGCTAGATGTACAGTACTTACAATACAATTAGCTTGTCAAAAAGGAAATGCTATAACATTAAGTCAAGCTGGTTGCAAAATTTCCATCAGAACAATGAAAAACTTAACAAATATATATTTTTGGTGAAAATCTACCTTTTTTTGTGTGTCTCTCTATTTCTAACAAGTTCAATTTAAGGGATATGTCAGTTACTTGAGAGAAGTTTCTTGCAGAGTTCATTCCTTTCACCTCGATGAAGTCCCCGGAAGTTTGTGTTCATTGTGAGGAGAGCTATCCCGTCCAATATTGATAAACAAATGGATATGCTACATTAAAGACCAAATCCTTCTTTCAGAGCTACCTGTGCTACCCCACTGGATTCAATGGAGCTGCATAGCTGTCATTGCGGACAGAATTTGGCTCACAGTGTTTTCCATGATGCAAGGAGCTAAACTGATGTACTCCAGCTGAGGACCTGGCCCATAGCTTGAAATCAACGTTTACTATATTCATTTATAGAGAACCCAAAAAGAGCCATCTTCACTTCTGAAAAAGTTGCAGCCAGTAGAAGGAGTGGCCTTTACAGGTAAAGAATTTGCTTAAGAAGAACACTTTTACTTAATACCTCCTAAAAACAAATAATGACTGTATGAGTGCTTCACTGCACCATACGCACACCAAATATGCCCATGAATTTCATAGGCTCAGTAAAGGGAACCAGTATGTCTTACTGCACAGGCAAATCAGACACCTGGGACTTCATATGAAAACAGACTATCAAAGGCTACATGAATCAAGAGCCTGTCAGCATGGGATCGGGTAGCCAGTTTGCTTCCCCACCCTCTATTTCCCCAAAGCTGTTCTAAGTGCAATTCAGATGCAGCCCAGGATCAGGTTTAAACTACAGAGATAATAACTTTGCATATAAAACAAATTACTACAGTGAATGTGACTATGTGAATAAAATTCCAGATGGAAAAAAGTTTCTCAGCCATTTCAGTATGTGTGCTTTTGTGCATCCTACTGTTACATGAGCAACTGTAATACCTAGAGGGAACTGGCTAAACTCTGGCACCTATTGGTAGCTGAAATAGAAGCTTAACATTACAGTACTCTGATCATGAGATTAAAGATGCCACATGCTACAAGCTAACATATTCAAACGCCAACATTTGTACATTACAGCATTGTAATGCAGGAGACAGCACAGCTCACCATTGTATCTACTCACATGGCAAAATGTAACCCCTCCACTACGTACATTCCTGAACCTCATATATGTCCATGAGATATTTTGCCCCCTCAGCTATATTAAAACAAGATTTAAAAAAAGACTTATGTAAAGAAAACACTTGTGGTGCCTTTAAGCCAAGCCCTCAGCAAGAGGTGCTGCACAAATAGTTCAGTAAATCTGAGACACATTGTGACTTAGAGATGCCCCTCTGAGGTACGTATCCTTGTGCCCCTACTTGTTTCAGTGGAGATGGCCAGATGGCCTATACCACATTACAACACCATCTTAAGGCTGTGGTGGACAGTGCAATAGAAAGGTGGAGCCAACGCTCTGCTCATTTCCCACCCACTCACTGCCCACCTGATTTGGGAGGAGTAGTGATCACACAGTGCCCACATACTCCTGCTCACCCAGACCCAAGGTCAGGCTGGGTTGTATAAGGGAGGGTCTTGCTCCCCTGACCAGGCATGTAGTCCAAGGCACAGTCTGGCCCAGATTTAATGCTGTAATATCCATATATTGCTGATTATATGGTGGGGGCGGGGCTATGGGATGGTATTTTAACATATAAACTGAAAACCACTGGCAAAATGGGCAAGTGAAGGACAGAGTCTTATGGCCACATTCTGAACTCATTTATGTATTTGTAAATACAGAAAAACTCCATTGGTTTCAATTAAGCTCTTCTGGATTTACATTGACAAGCGACAAAATTTGGCCCTGAATTTCCTAGTTTAGTTGGCTGTGTGGGAAGAATATTTGCATTTTACATTTTTAAAAGAACATTTCAAATGGATTTTTAACCCTGTTAAATTAAGATTATCTACACAAAGCTGCTTACTGTTTTTTCAGATACAATACGGGATGCAGTGCAGTGTCAGCATAGTGACAAGTGCACTACCTTGTTGTGGGCTAACAGGTGATTCCCCTCCCCCCTTTCCGTACACCCTGTTAGATAGATAGCCTATATATCTCTTATGCTGAGTATTTATCTGTGTTCTACAGCTTCTGAAATTAACAGTATTATAGAGCAGTGGTAGTTACTCCATCGTTAAGGTAGTAAGTACCTTCCATTATAAGCCCAATTCTAATTCTAGGAACATTGAACCATTCTTTATGAAATTTCTCATGCATGATGTTCTGTGAGAAGAATTTTTTTTCCTTTGAAAGTTGAACGGTAATTGGACATGGCATTTGTGAGATTTGAGAGTCTGTAAAATCAGTGGCAATTTGCTTTTTTAACATTATCTTAATGTGTTTTATAACAGCATATCCCCAAAACAGCATGGTGTAGAAACTCCAAATGTGGTTTGTTCTAGTGTCCTTGTGAGGCGTGTGGAGTTTATGAGCTTTACAAGAGCAGACAGAACTACCGGGGTTAGGCTATATACCATTCTTAAAAGGTCCCCAGGAGCAGGTTTGCAGTCAGAGCTGTTGCTTCGCAGGTTCTCTGCAAGAGTTGGGACTTCAGAAAAAGCTTCCTGACTGAAATATATTAAAAATGAAACTAGGAATAAATTGAAATGTTACTTTCATAGATTTAGTTTTCTTGTATTACAAAATAAGGGAAATGCCCATACAAAAATCATTAAGATGAAAAAGATTTGAATTGCTTTCTATTAATTTAAGACAATTCTACTGGAATATTTTACAAGGGACAAGATATTTGAAAATCAGGAAATTACAATAGTGTACGAGCAGATTAAAAAAAAACAGGATTGTCAGAAAGTCTGGAAATTTCAGGTAAAGTATCAAACCCAAGTTTATCTTGGGCCCTTATACTGATAACCGTCCCCTATCTATCAATTTCAACAATACTCCAAAGACACATATTGACCTAGACCAGTGTCTCTCAACTGGTGGGTCGCAATCCCGGTCATGAAAGTCAGTCGAAGGGTCACAAGGCACTGAAAATTCTGTTACAGTCTAAAGCAGCGGTTCTCAACCAGGGGTCTGCTGACCCTGGGGGTCCACGAGCCCTTTCCAGGGGTCTGCATGGGGCCCTGCAGCTGAAACTCAGAGCGCGAACCCTAGCACGCCTCCCCCCACCCTCGGGGCTGAAGTCGTGAGGCGCGCGCCTGAAGCTCTGATCCCAGGACCTGCCCCTCCCCCAAGTGCTCCCTGTGGGGCTGAAGCTGGGAGGCATAGGGCTGAATCCCAGAGCCCCAAGCCATGGTGCACCCTGTGGGGCAGAAGCCCTGAGCCCATGGGCAGAGTTGGGGGGCCTGGCAGGCATTGACCCCCAAACTGCAGCGCAAGAGCATGGCAGTCCTGGGGGCAGCTCCACACCTCCCCCTCACCCATCTCCTCCCCCTGCCCCCTGGCCAGGTCGGAGGCGGGAACCAGAGCTGGGCAGTGCAGGGCAGCTGCTGCTCTGGCTGGCGCCATGGAGCAGGCAGCGGCAGCGTTCCCTCCTCTTCAGCTGGTGCCCCACGTTGAAGCTGCTCCTCAGCTCCCAGCCTCCTTTGCTCCTGCAGAGGCAGCCGGTAAAAGCCGCCCAGGTGGGGAGACCCGGCTCCAATGCTGGCAGACCCCTCCGGGAACAGGGACTGCAGGGGAGTCCTCCCAGCACACAGCCCCTAATGCCCCTCTCCCTACACCCTGAGGCTATGCCCTCCCTGCACCCTGAGCTACCTCCTGTCCGCACACAGCCCCAGCTACCCCCTCCCTGCACCCTCAGCTACCCCCTGCCTGCACACAGCCCCTAGCTACCCTCTCCCTGCACCCTGAGCTACCCCCTGCCTGCACACAGCCCCAGCTACCCCTTCCCTGCACCCTGAGCTACCCCCATGCCTGCACACAGCCCCAGCTCAGAGAGAAAAAGGTTGATCTAAAGCAAAGGAAATCTCGCTCTCCCACTCCCTGCACACCTTCATCTCTAAAAGAGACACCCCAAACAGCAAACAGAAATAGACTTTTGCCACAAGGGAGAATAAGCACAGAGAGGAATTTTAGAAGGCCATGATTCATCAAACCATCCCTATTTAGCAAAGCACTTTTCCATGGCCTTAACTTATACAACACATTTAAGTCCTATTGACATTAAGCTTATACTTAAGGTTCAGCACATACTTATGCTTTGCTGAGTTGGAGCCTAAGAGAATGTCTACACTTAGAAACTTAAGTCGCCACCATAGTAATTACTGTGGTGGTGCATATCCACACTATCCGCCTTGGGTTGGTGGTACGTGTCCTCACCAGAAGCTCTTCTATCGACCTAAGAGGGTCAGTGTGGGGAGCTGAGAACCCTGTCTCTCAGCACCTCTGGCAGCTCCCTGTCAGGAGCCTGGCTGCACCACAGGCTCCTGGCCTCCCAGTGGGCTGCCCTTGGTTCCCCATTCCTCGCTAGGAGTCAGGGAAGTCACCCGGGGCTTCTCGCCTCCCCATTCCCTGCCAGGAGTGGGGGGGAAGTTGCCCGGGGCTTCTTGCAAGGTCCAGCTGCCACAGCTTCTCAGCCCCCACCCCAGCCACTCTCCATCAACAGCCAGCAACTTTGTCAATTGACAAGACGGTCAACGTTCCCAGCCGGGAGCAGGCAGAGAAGGCACCGAGGCTTCTTGCCCCAGCTCCTATCCAGGATCGGGGGCCAGCCACCCGGGCTTCTTTCCCCAGCTCCCAGAAGCAGCGTGGTCCAGCCACCCAGCTCTCCAGGGAAGTTGGGGGTAGCTGGACTATAGCTGCCTGACTTTCTTGTCAATTTCACATCTCCTGTCCTGAAATTGACAAGACAGCAAACAGCAGATGTAAGTAAGGCAGTGTCTACACAGACATTGCATCATCCTAACTACACCGACATGAGCCCTATGCCTCTCATGAAGGTGGAGTTACATTGGTGTTGTAGGGCATTTACATCGGCAGGATGTAGTGTAGACACTGACATAATTAGGTCAATGTAAGATGCTCTGTAGCGTAGACCAGGCCTAAGAGAGGAGGAGAAAGCAAGAAGGGAAAGATGAGAGGACACCAAGGGTAAGAAAAGATTGAGAAGCTAAAAATATTTTCCTCACTCTGGAGCAACACATTTTCCTGGAAATACGGTAATGATCTAACTAAATTGATGCTCCCCTTACAATGAAAATTTATGCTTAAATGATTTAGCAACAACAGTGTATGATGAATAAATTATACATGAACATTAAGTAAGTCAGCATTAGAGCATCAGTTGCAACTCATTTTTACAACATTAACTGAAGGATACTTCAACGAGTGAGCAACTGTCTTCTAATACTTGACAGAGCTAGCTGCAAAACAAACAAATAGTGCAAGTGCATGAATATAGATTTGTAACAGATAATTTAATAGTTCACTCTCCTATTTAAAGTTTATTCTAACTAGAGTGTTCTGAGATTTTTATTTATTTATTTTTGTGTGTGTCATAGATGCCTTCTTTGAAAGATACTTTTTTTTAAGCTCATGTTTTAGGGGTAAGATACATGTCCTGACATCTAGATAGGTTCATTCAAATGTGGAGAGGTTTTGCGTACCTTATCTTCTTTCTCACAGATGAATGATTCCACCATTTTTTGAAGTCACTCCTACAATTTCAGAATCCAAATGCAGCTATAGCTCTTTGATTGCCCTGCATGGATCATTGCATTACCCATTGCATTGATTGGCTGACTGGGTAATATTATTCCTGGAGTTAAATTAATTTTGTGCTCAGGGCAAGCCTTGGATTGACAGCTCTAGAGATTACACCAATATTCACATCCTGAATTAGCTGTTATTGATTAAAAGGGGCTCCACAGATGTAGTGATAGGAAGTATTCAGGGGTTCCCGCCCCCACACTCTGTTTTCTTTTCTTAATCTGGCACAATTTATTTCTACACTCAGAAATCTAATGCCTTTGTTCATGGGTGGTAACAAAATTTATGAGTTGGGAAAACTTTGAGAAGTTTCCACTTCAACAAACTGAAACTTGCTAGGTAAGGGATAAAAGTGATTCCAGTTCAAGAATTGTATGAGGACAGGATGCGAAGATAAAGGACACAAACACACTGGGGCAAATTCATAGTTCATGATGGTCCACCAAAATCAATAGGCATATACCAGGAGCAACATGGCTCATTATGTATACTAATACAGACTATTCCTTGTGCACCCAAATTCCACTGAACAACAGTGGTTTGGAATGTGTAAATACTGCAAAATCAAGCCTCTATCTTCTGTGTATATGGCAGCAAAAGGATGATAGAAGCAAAGCAATTTCACTGACCTGAAAGAGGTAGTAGCAACAAGCAACAAGATGCTCCAGGGAGGACAGGATGGTCTCAGAATATACTTGTGGACATGCACCTTAGCTGAAGTCCAGGTCCAACTCACGATGGTGTAAACCAGGAGTAACTCAGCTGAAGTCAGTGTATTTATTCCAGGGTAAAATTAGTGTGAGAGCAGAATTGGAACCCAAGTTTCTTGTAGCATGGAAGAACCTTATACAAACAAATCAACTCCTATTTACAACAGTTTTTGTAGTTTTAATAAACCATTTAGTTGCTACAGTTTAATCATTTAGCACCACATCAGCAAATGTAAGCCTACTCAGTCATGGGCTGGTGACAACAACATTTGCAGTTAAGAGGATCTACTGCATGAAAGTGAGAGAAATGCCTAGAAAACAGCAGTTGTGTTTTTTTAAACACGTTCCTAAATCAATATAGTATACCTCTTCCACATTAACACTCATCTTTCTTCAAACAATCCTAATTACCATCTCATATCAAAACACTGACAAAGAAAACCCATTTCATATCAATTTTTTATGATAGATCCCTTTAATGGTGCACAGCTTTTATTTGTTAAGCTGACACAGAAAATTAGCTCTGCTTTCCCCTTACAATCCTCCCCTGCACACAGACCAGATGGCATTGAAAATCAGATAAGAGAATAATAAAGTTAGCAGGAGAAACTGGGATTGTTTAAAATAACATATCATTTGAAAGATATAAAAAATATCAAATCTCTTTCCTTTTGCTCTTTGGCATGAGCAACCCAATTCATTTTTATTTCACTCTATTTTGTGTCTCTCCATTAAATTAAACTGAAGAAATGCAGGGCAAACGACTCTTCATTCAAGGAACTAATAAGCACAGTAAGTCATAAGCATTACATTGTATGAGCTATAGTTTTTCACATTTCTTGCACACCTGGGAGGCATTAAACAATTTTTCCTCTGGAGGAGACACCTTTCTCCATCCAGAGGAAATACTTTCCTTACACAGCAACTAAATAATGAACCTCTTTAAGGTAACCACAAGTAGAGGGGGTTGTGTAACAGAAGTGCATCATGAAGATGTTGCGTAGTTAGAGGCCCAAGCTCATTACTTTGATGTATAAGATAAAACCACCACTCAACACCTACTAAAATTCTATTGCTTAAATTATACCTCCTCCACAACACACACAGCCTCAGACAGTTGCAACAGAGGGAGGAGGTAGTGTGGATAGCCTTGCCTCCCTCATATTCTCTGCCAGTGCAGCCATACAGAAGGCACTCATAATCCAGGCACTCGGGCGTATAAGGAAGGGTCTGGCTAATGCTGACTGGCTCTAGAGGTACGTGTTTCTGACCAAGAGATGGACAGAGTCATGCCCCACCCACTTACACTCCTGAGGTCTGATCATTAACTTCAGTAGGTGCAGGACTGAGTCCCTGATTGGCTGTGCTAGAGAGAGCACTTGGTATACTTTTTTAAACACATAAAAAGGTCTCATGTGCACCATGCTCCCCTCAACCATAGTACTCAGGAGACTTTATGCCTTTCTAAGCCTGACAAATTTAGGGTATTCACCCTTCCCCCTTCAAAAGTGGCTCAGCCTCATAGGAAGAAAAAGTGAGCCCTATATATCTTGCATGGAGTGGGGGAAGAGGAAATATGCTAGCTAGAGAATAAAGGATATCTGATAAACTTTTCCTGTCTCTGTGTCAAGGCCCTTTTTGTGAAACGCCAACTGGTGCCTCAGGGGAATTATTGTAAATTATATTCATGGGGAGCAGAGGGAGAGAAAGACACTAAACTTGTCTTTCTTGCTTTTAAAGGTTATTTTTAATTTTCCATTAAATCTCCTTAATGAGAAGGCTGTTGTTACCCTAGACATACCTGGCTAAGTAAAATAGGAGACAGATTCAACCCAGAGCATCTGATGGATGAGCAAATATTAGAATGTGGCAGTGAAAGCTCAGCAGCAACCTTAAACAATGCTTGCTTGTTTTTTAGGAGGCAACAAGAATAACTTCTCCAAATGAAAGTGCAGGGAGAAATTCCAGGTAAACAGAACAGAATCACCCACATTTGAATTTATTTTTTCTTATATTACAGATTTTCAAAATACAAACATATATGACCAGACATAAAGCATTACACACGTGACAAAACAACCAGTACACATCAACACTGATAGCCCTTGGTGCTGAGTACCTCCTCCTCCTCCTTCCCTCTCTGTTTGCTCCCAGGAAAGTAGAAATCAGGAGTTAAAGTAAAAGGAAGTGTTGGGGAGGACTACCCCTTCTCTCCTTGGCTTCTGGCTTGGGGGAGCAGCATTCCTCTTTTCTCTCCTTCCTGTTTCAATCTACTTTAAGCACTGGTAGAGATGGAACAGTCCCTGAGCTCCCCAGAGCACAGGGGGCTGAAATTCTACTTGTCCTTTACACAAGGCACATAATGGGAGAGGATTCTTTACATCCTGTCTACTTTTTCTCCCTCACTGCACACACACACAAAATGTTCAGGAAGAATGTGGCTCTTACAATTACAAGGTCTTTATTCATTTTTATGAAGCACAGTCTCTCCAGATTCGAGTAATTTGTGTCAATAATTTGATTTTTAGATCACTGTTGAGTGTTTGGTATTTGAGATGCACTGGATAATTTTTACTGGACACAAAGTTTTGTTCCCTGATTGGCTGAGTATAATGAGTGAGATTTCTGGTGCAAATTCTTTTACAGTTAGAAATTCAAAATTTACTTTCTCAAATATTTGGTGAAAATTTGCTATTTTAGTCAGAAACATATTCCTACTAGTAACCTATTAACTAGAATATTTGCAGAATTGGAATTAAAATGAGTACAACCAATGCAGATTCCCTTTGGTTATTCAGATTTATTATTAATTATGTTTTATTATTAATTATTATTATTTTATTTTGTTATGTATACACTGAGTTCTAATGGAAAATCATTCTAGGAAGCAGAGATAATGCTATAGCAGACTGTCCTTTACTAAGTGTTGAGCTGTTATTAGGCTCCCTCTTAATCCAGTTTCTCCTATTTGGCCTGTAATGTATGCGGCAGAGAAGTTTTGCTTTTTGTTTTCTTTCTCTCTTAAGAGCTAGTCAGTAACCTTATCTGTGAAAACCTGTAGCCATGTAGAGGTCGACTTTACCCCGTTGTGGAAAGGCAAGTAAAAAGTCCTTGAAATGCTGGATTTAAAAGTGTAATCTGGCCTTTTTAATAGCAAATGTGGAGTCCTTTTTTAGTGTCTCTATTAAGCTGTCCTCCAAATAAACAACAGGAATAGCAACACTACTTCAAAGTACTTTGGCATATGTCACATTTTCTTTCTCCAGCAGCTAATTCATCAGGAATGATCAAAATCAACATTCATGTAGTTTATTAGCTGTGTGGTCTTCCCCCAAATGTCTCATGATAATAACTGGACTTTCCATAAGAGTCTACTGAGATTCACAGTGCATGTATGCATGTATAGTTTCTCAAACCCATTACTCTTCTGCAGCATGCTAAACTCGTTGATGACTCATTTGTACTGCTCATAGAACCATTCAAACATTTTCAGGGTTGAATTCCTCCAGCTGTTGCTAGTAAGTTTGACCATAAAAAGGGAACTGCTCACGCATGGCCACTCTTTCTGTAATTGTGATGCTTGCAACATCTCATTTTCCTTCAACATCAGCTGTAATGAGAACTCAATGTTTATTTTGCTAGAGATGCCAAATTCACTATGCTGTTGTGCATAGATTCCTAAGACTGACTGAGGGGTTGTTAGTAATGGAGATAGGTCAGGGATCACAGAAGGTGAGAGCAGAACTAGCAAGGAGGAGGCATGCTGCTGCTGCTGCCACTGCCACATCATCCCTTTACACAGGCCCTATTGTTTAGTTTCTTTTCATATTTATATTGGACATCTTCTAGGTGTTGGGAATTTACTCCTGCTTCCTTCATCATCTTTTTCTCTGTTTCTTCATTTCCCCGTATCATTTTATCATTTTTGATCCTCTACCATAGTAACTTGCCTGTATGTTTTCACTGCATCGGCATCCTCAGCCATCCTTTTCCCACAAACACAACCCTTAACATTTTTTACATTTCCTTTTTTATTTGCTTGCAACATTCTAACAACATTCTGGACAGTCTAAAATCTAGATATGCAGCAGAAGCTGGTTTTGCATATTTTTAAACAAACTTCTGAGTTTGTTTTCTTTAGTTCAGGATGCCGGTGAAAATTCCACTAACACTTCTGAGTGTGAGCATTGTTAGGTTGGGCCATTTAAACTCATTTCCCAACCATGGTCATTAGACATTTCCTGTGCAGCTCTTACTGCTTCATGGAACCTGATAGCCCGTGCCCTTTTTGAATGAGAATCCAAGATAGATTAGGCTCCAGACTCCCTTCTTTCACTATTCTTTGTGTACATTGAGGACTTTACTTACCCCAATTACAGTCAACAGTAGCCAGCCTTACAGGTGCAAATCCTTAGTGAACATAAGAACATAAGAATGGCCGTACCGGGTCAGACCAAAGGTCCATCTAGCCCAGTATCCTGTCTACCGACAGTGGCCAATGCCAGGTGCCCCAGAGGGAGTGGACCTAACACGCAATGATCAAGTGATCTCTCTCCTGCCATCCATCTCCATCCTCTGACAAACAGAGGCTAGGGACACCATTCCTTACCCATCCTGGCTAATAGCCATTAATGGACTTAACCACCATGAATTTATCCAGTTCTCTTTTAAATGCAGTTATAGTCCTAGCCTTCACAACCTCCTCAGGTAAGTAGTTCCACAAGTTGACTGTGCGCTGTGTGAAGAAGAACTTCCTTGTATTTGTTTTAAACCTGCTGCCTATTAATTTCATTTGGTGACTCCTAGTTCTTGTATTATGGGAATAAGTAAATAACTTTTCCTTATCCACTTTCTCCACATCACTCATGATTTTATATACCTCTATCATATCCCCCCTTAGTCTCCTCTTTTCCAAGCTGAAGAGTCCTAGCCTCTTTAATCTCTTGCTTTTCTTGCTTTTACCATGAGATAGCTAGGTTAGGACAGCACTACACCCTGCACCTATGGTTGACCGCAACTAGTTTACCTCACAGTATAACTAAAGCTCCTTGTGTCCACTATGGTTTTACATTGGGATAGCTACTGCATGTTGGTTATTCTATGATAGATACATTCCTTGTTTCATTAGTAAAGTCGTAGCCTTTGTCTGCCTATAGTAAGAGTTCACGCTATATCAGTGACTAGCCATCTGTGGCTGATATTAAGGCAAAACCCCAATGCAGACAAGGTCTGGGAGGTCGTTTCATCTGTTTGGGAAGTTCTACATAAAATTCTCTAACTGTTTAAAACCACAAGGATTGCAGTTAGAGAAAGATGATTACAAATAGAGAGGAAATCCTGCCAAAACAAAAAGTTTAGACAATACATCTAGTCTGAAACTCTGCAAAAGGCCCATGTTGTGACAAAGAAACAAAGTCTAACATTTCTCAAGTGCTCTGATTCTCTTTCACCCAACTGGTCCTTGTCCTTCTCTGCTCCTTTTTTGCAGACAACATATCAGAGGCACGACCTTTGGTGTCAGATGTCTTGTGTCATCCCCTGTCCTGCCTGACTCACATCCTGTTATATTCTGCTTGTTTGATATATCTGTCTCATTACCATACCAGACACCCCACAGAAAGTGATGGGCCATGTTCCCTCCTGTCTCCACAGTGAGGGATATTATTCTGCCATTCATGTTGTTCCCAAGTTATTCACCATTATAATCACTGTGTTGAATAAACAATTTAGGCTCCCTTTTTCTCTACACTATTCCTACCTTACTTTTTTTGAAGATGTATTAACACAATAGTTGATTCTCAGGCCAAAGCGGCACTGTGACGTTATTGACATAAACTGGGACCGATTAGATCAATGTTTCTCAAACTGGGGTCGCCGCTTGTGTAGGGAAAGCCCCTGGCGGGCCGGGCCAGTTTGTTTACCTGCCGCGTCCGCAGGTCCCACTGGCTGCGGTTCGCTGCTCCGGGCCAAGGGGGGCTGCTGGAAGCGGCACGGGCCGAGGGACATACTGGCTGCCACTTCCAGCAGCTCCCATTGGCCTGCAGCGGTGAACCGTGGCCAGTGGAAGCCGTGATCGGCCGGACCTGCGGATGGGGCAGGTAAACAAACCGGCCCGGCCCGCCAGGGGCTTTCCCTACACAAGTGGCAACACCAGTTTGAGAAACACTGGTATAGATCATTGTTGCCACCAAGATCCTCTAGTGGCACCAAATCTTGTATAAAGGGGGTCAAATAAGGTATCTAAGACAAGGTTATGGTTTGCTGGTTATGATTATGCTATCTGTATACATGTATCATATTTGTATTTAAAGTTATAAGTATTGGCTCTATACTGTCTGTATTTCAAACTTGTGC
The DNA here is from genome assembly GCF_002925995.2 of Terrapene triunguis. Classification (NCBI taxonomy): domain Eukaryota; kingdom Metazoa; phylum Chordata; order Testudines; family Emydidae; genus Terrapene; species Terrapene triunguis. Next base: position 14,995,452 of record NW_020664368.1, on the reverse strand, counting down.
TATGCTTCTGGGTGACACCCCAGACAAGTTGGTGTCAGCTCTACCTAGCCTGCTTGATGCCCCATAAGGACCATCAGCTATACAACTGACCCACTGACAGAAGGCAGATACACCTTGTGACTCAGCAAGGCATGCAGGGACATGCCTATGGACAGAACTCTGAGGTTTTTCCATGCCATGTGATGGACAGCTTGTCTTTGGGACAAAGGAAAGTAGATATCACATGGCAAGAGACTATAAAAAGCTGCTGCAGCTTCTCCATCTTATCTTCAATCCTGCTTCTGACCTCTGGAGGGACTTTGCTACAAACTGAAGCTTTGAACAAAGGACTGAATGACCCATCCAGCTGTGGATGTTCCAGAGACTTGATTTGAACTTGCAATTTATTCCATCACTGCTACAAGTCTGAACCAAGAGCGTTGCCATTACTGTATGTAATTAATTCTATTTAACCAATTCTAGCTTTCATCTATATATTTTTCCTTTTATGAATAAACCTTTAGATTTTAGATTCTAAAGGATTGGCAACAGTGAGATTTGTGGTTAAGATCTGATCTGTATATTGACCTAGGTCTGGGGCTTGGTCCTTTGGGATCGAGAGAACCTTTTTTCTTTTACTGGGGTATTGGTTTTCATAACCTTCATCCCCATAACGAGTGGCACTGGTGGTGATACTGGGAAACTGGAGTGTCTAAGGGAATTGCTTGTGTGACTTGTGGTTAGCCAGTGGGGTAAAATGAAAGTCCTCTCTGTTTGGTTTGCCTTAATAGTAAAGGAACTCCAGCTTTAGGCTGTAACTGCCCTGCTCTAAGCAATTTGTCCTGAATTGACACACTCGGTTGTGTCCCACCAAAGCCAACATCGTTACAGGCACACCACAGAGAAGACAGACCCAGATCAAGCCCAGACATCCAGCTCCATGACAGAAATGAAGGGAGGGGATGGGGGACCAGTAACTTCCCAGGAGGGAAGAGTCAGCCCTCCCCAATCTGCAATCCAGGTGCCAGGATGGAGGGATGCCTTTAACTCAGACCAAGTTCTAAATGAGGCAGAAAGAAATTTCTTCCTAGAGATGAAGTGCTTGGAAGCGGAGGACAAGTGCTTGGAGGCGGAAGTGGAGGAAAAGCACTTGGAAGCGGAGGTGAAGCACTGGCAGGCGGAAGCATAGGCAAAGCACATGGAGACGGAAGCGGAGGCAAAGTGCTTGGAAGCGGAGGTGAAGTGCTGGCAGGCGGAAGCAAAGGAGAGGAGAGAGGCAAAGCGCTTGGAGGTGGAAGCGGAGGAGAGGAGAGAGGCGAAGTGCTTGGAAATAAAGCGCTTGGAGGCAGAAGCGGAGGAGAGGAGAGAGGCAAAGCGCATGGAGCTGAAGTGCTTAGAGCTGGAAAAGGCTAAGCTGGATCAATCAGGTAGCCCTAACAGTCCTTCTCCCCATTCCAAAAAATTCCCCACATACAAGGTAGGTGATGATACAGAGGTCTTCTTAGAAAATTTTGAAAGGGCCTGCCTTGGGTATGACATCCCTACAGACCAGTATATGGTGGAGCTAAGGCCACAACTCAGTGGACCCTTAGCAGAGGTGGCAGATGAAATGCCTAAAGAATACATGAACGAGTATGAACTTTTTAAACACAAGGCCAGAATTAGGATGGGACTAACACCCGAGCATGCCCGTCTGTGGTTCAGAGCCCTAAGGTGGAAACCAGACATTGTATTTTCCCAACATGCCTATCACATTGTAAAAAATTGGGATACCTGGATATCAGGAGCAAATGTTAAATCTCTGGAAGATCTGTCTCTCCTAATACACATGGAGCAGTTCTTAGACGGTGTTCCTGAGGAAACAGAAAGGAAAGGAAATAGAAAGGGAAGCCCAAAATTGTAATTGAGACGGGGAGATCAGAATCAAATAGGTGGAGGTGGTGGAGAAGAAGAAAGCTAGTAGCAGTTGGTGCGGATACCAGAAGGGCAACCCCCAAGACGACACCCCAACATCAGGGTCAGCCCAAAGCCCCACCTCACAAGGAGGAGCCCTCCACACAACCAGGGCGACCCCAGATGGCCTCTCGGCCCACCACCCCACTCTCCAACCACCCACCTCACTCCAGCCCCCTGTCAGCTGGGCGATGCTTTAAATGTAATGAGCTGGGGCATGTGAAGGCCAACTGCCCCAAAAGCACCAGCCAACTGCAACTCATCACCCTGGAGTCCCATCAAGAGCCTTCAGGCCCAGATGCCTCACAAATACCCCCAAAGTGAAGGGAAACTGTGAGTGTGGGCAGGAAGAAGATTACTGCATGGAGAGACACTGGAGCACAGGTGTCAGCTATCCACCAATCCCTGGTGGACCCCAAATCATCGGCCCAGAGGCCCAAGTGATGGTGCAGCTTGCCTATAGCCAAGTTGCCTGTCCAGTGCAAGGGCTGGTCTGGAATATGGACTTTTGCAATCTATGATGATTATCCCATTTCCATGCTGCTGGTAGAAGACTTAGCCAACCATGTGAGGCTAACAAAATGGGTGGGAATGGTCATCTGCAGCCAGGCTAAACAGACCTCCACACCTAACTCCATTCCTGAGCCTCCTACAGGAACCCAGCCAGAGGTGGTGAAACCAGACCCCAGACCAGAGTCTATGACAGCGGTTGTAGATCCAGTTCCTGGAACCCAGCCAGAACCAGCCCGAGGACCAGAACTGGCGGACCAGTCAGTACCAGAGCCAGTGCTTGCAATGCCACCAGAGTCTGGGGAGCCAGCACCAAAGAGCGCTACAGAGCCAGCACCTGCAGCAGCAGCTAAACCGGTGCAAGAAGCTCAACCGGAGCCTGAAATACAACCTAGTGCACCAGTGGAAAGCGAAAACAACGGAAACAACCCCATCACCTGCATCGCTTCCAGTGGGACCAAGCCAAAGTCCACAACCCAGCGAGGAACTAATGTCTCCAGCATCAAGGGAGCAGTTCTAGGCAGAGCAGGAAGCAGATAAAAGATTCAAGGGAGCTTGGATGGTGGCACGGAGCAACCCACCACCTCTCAGCTCTTCCAATAAGTCCAGGTTTGTTGTAGGAGGAGGACTCTTATACAAGGAAACCCTTTCTGGTGGGCATTTCACTGTGAGTGAATGTGCAAGGATGTTTCTACCTATGTCCGGTCTTGTGAGGTGTGCCAGAGGGTGGGAAAGCCCCAAGACTAGGTCAAGGCCCATCTCCAGCCACTCCCCATCATTGAAGTTCCATTTCAGCTTGTAGCTGTGGATATTCTGGGTCCTTTCCCTAAGAAGACACCCTGAGGAAAGCTGTACATGCTGACTTTCATGGATTTTGCCACCCGATGGCCAGAAGCAGTAGCTCTAAGCAACACCAGGGCTAAAAGCATGAGGCAGGTATTGGCAAACATTTTTGCCAGGGTAGGTTGGCCCTCAGACATCCTTATTGATTTGGGTCGTGGGAGGGACCATTTTTGGTCTGAGAGCGCCTGGGAGCTGTTAATTACCTCATAGCATTCCCAGACCCTACCCTAAAACTTAAAGTATACCATGTTAATTCTCTAAAGCCCTTTTATTCCTGAGAAATCAAGGTTCTCCAGTTTACAGCCTAGGAGAGAGACGACACTGAGTGGCCTGAAGGAGTCTACTATGAAGTAAAAAGCAACGGTGGCGTGAAAGAGGTGAGCCTTTCCATGACCCTTGGGCGTAAGCAGCGACAGCAAATCCAGGAGCTGTGCACCAGCTTCCCACCAATGTTTTCAACCACCCCAGGACAGACAGAATGGGTGTACCACTCCATTGACACTGGTGATGCTCATCCAATTAGAGCCCAACCCTACCGGATGGTTCCTCAAGCCAAACGTAATAGAAAGGGAGATCAAGGACTTGTTACAGATGGGTGTAATCCTCCCCTCTGAGAGTGCACGGGCCTCTCCAGTGGTTCTGGTTCCCAAACCAGATGAGGAAATCCGCTTTTGTGTAGACTACTTTAAGCTAAATGCTGTAACTTGTCCAGAAAACTATCCAATGCCACGCACAGATGAGCTTTTGGAGAAACTGGAATGTGCCCTTTATCTTCACCTTAGATTTAACTAAGGAGTAGTGGCAAGTGCCGCTAGATGATCCCACCAAGGAAAGGTCAGCCTTCTGTAGTGGACCTTCGCTCTCCCACTTGGAGGGAGGCCACTTGTTCCAGTTGCCTTGGAGCTTGTCTGGCCAAGGCACGAAGCTGCAGAACACTCTAGGGCCCTTGTCTCCACCCCAAGTGGAGCAAGGCCTCCCCAGGTCCTCTAGTTCCCAGCCCCACAATAAGGCTGGGCACCAGACAGTCATGGCCAGGCTTTAGCCTGGGCTTGGGGAGGCTCAAGCTGCCAGTAATTAAACACCGGCTACAGGGGACTGGCTTCGGCTGGGGCGGGGCTCCGGCCACCAGCAAGGCAATCACAGTCTATGGAGCTGGTTCAGGCCTGGGCTTGAGGAGGCTCAGGCTGCCAGCAAGCAAACAGTCTTAAGGCTGGGTTTAGCCTGGGTGGGGCTCAGGCAACCAGCAAAGCAACAGTCTATAAGGGAGCTGGTAAGGGAGGCTCCTTCTTCAGAGCAGGAGCTTCCCTGCACAGTGTAGGGAGTCAGCCACCCCGGGATGGGGTGGCAGGGGGATGTGGGCCCACCCTACTCCACTGTGTCCCAGCCCAGGGCCCTGGCAGGGGCAGGATTGGCTGCCCCTGCAGCAGCGGGGATCCAGCCGCAACATGCCAACTGAGCCACACCCTGGCTTCACAGCCGGCTGCTCTGTGGCTGCCCCTGGCTACTTCCTGCCTCCCCAGGGTTTGGTACCTCTCACTTCCAGGGCTCCGTGGGCTCCTCAGGGTACACCGTGGCCAGCAGTCCAGGCCACTCCTCGTCGGGGTCTCCCACTTCTGTGGCTATCGGACAGCCGGGGTAGGTTCTCCTCCTGTGCACGGCAGTATGGCCGGAGCATCCTTCTCCTCCAGGGATTCTGCCACAACTGGGCTTCAGGGCCTTCCTCTTATACTTCTGGCCCTGCCCCGGCCCTTCTGCCAAGGGGGGGTGGGGCAGGCCAGGCTCCGCTCACCAAGGGGAGTGTAGTCGACCCTCGCTCTCCCACTCGGAGGGAGGCCACTCAGCCTCCCTACACTTCATCACACATATAGGGCTGTATGAATTTAATGTGCTCCCTTTTGGACTGCGAAATGCACCCGCCACCTTCCAGAGACTGGTAAATAACTTTCTGGCAGGATTTGGGGAATTTGCAGTCACCTACCTTGGCGATGTGGCTATATTCTCAGATTCCTGGGCAGAACACTTGGAACACCTCCAAGCTGTCTTCCAGTGCATAAGGGTCAAGGAACTATCAACCCCCTACAGGCTAAAGTAAATGCTATCCAAAATTGGCCTGTCCCTAAGTCAGAGAAACAGGTCTAATCCTTTTTGGGCTTGACCGGGTATTACCAATGATTTGTACCACACTACAGCCAAATTGCCACCCCACTGACAGACCTGACCACAAAAAAAAAACAGCCAAATGCAGTTCAGTGGACTGAGAAGTGTCAGAAAGCCTTTAACGAACTTAAGGCGGCCCTTACATCTGACCCTGTACTAAGGGCCCCAGACTTTGACCAACCATTCATCATAACTACAGATGCGTCCAAGTGTGGTGTAGGAGCAGTTTTAATGCAGGAAGGACCAGATCAACAATTCTATCCTGTCATGTTTCTCAGCAAAAAAATTTCTGAGAGGGAAAGCCACTGGTCAGTCTCAGAAAAAGAATGTTACGCCATTGTATATGTTTTGGAGAAGCTACACCCTTACATTTGGGGACGGCGGTTCCATCTGCAGACTGACCATGCTGCAATGAAGTGACTTCACACAGTCAAAGAGACTAACAGAAAGCTTCTTCAGTGGAGTTTAACTCTTTCAAGACTTTGATTTTGAAATACAACACATTTCAGAAGCCTCTAACAAAGTGGCTGATGCACTGTCCCGGGAAGGTTTCCCAGGATCAGCCGGGTAAAAATGTCCCTGTATTCTAATTCTTTGTAGTCCTTAAAATGTGAAAAATACTGTTCAGTTCTTCATGTAATAATTAATAAAATTAGAGGTGCATGTATCTTACTTCAAAGAAGTTAACGGCAACATGACTGATCGGAGGCCACCTTACTCTGTCATGGGCTGTTGCTTCCAGTTGCTGGGGTCAACCTGACATGCTTTCCGCTTGACTTCAGTGTGTCTTTATATTGCTTGCACTGGTCATCATGAGAAATGGTGCCTTACTTTAGCTGACCATAAAATATGTCCATGGTATACTCGAATTGGCCATACAAACAAGATGTCCAGACCAATAAAGCTGAGCTTTTATGAGAATGCTTTGAATGCCAGCCATCAGACAGCAGTTAAAGATTTTAATATTGGGAATCTTGTCCAAACCATTTGATCTGGCAAACAGAGTGAAGACAGTGCCTATGGAGCTCATCAAGTTTCCTAATAGGATGGCAATATGTTGTCCATGTCTCACAACCATATAGAAGCATTGTAAGTGTGACTGCCCAATAGACATTTAGCTTAGTACTTATTTTGATACCCTCTCATTCCATAGGTGGGCCAGGCCGGTTTGTTTACCTGCTGCGTCCACAGGTTCGGCCGATCGCGGCTCCCACTGGCTGCGGTTCGCCTGTCCCGGGCCAATGGGGGTGGCGGGAAGCAGCGGCCAGAACATCCCTCGGCCCGTGCTGCTTCACGCAGCCCCCATTGGCCTGGAGCGGCGAATCGCAGCCAGTGGGAGCCGCGATCGACCAAACCTGTGGACGCGGCAGGTAAACAAACCAGCCAGGCCCACCAGGGCGTTTACCCTGGCGAGCCATGTGCCAAAGGTTGCCGATCCCTGTCATAATCAATTGTGGAATTCTGTGATATCATACTCCCAACTTAGGAAAACTTCTCCACACACTTGAGAGGAGTAGTGATCTCAGTAATTGAGTAGACATACACATCCCCTAGCATAGGTTGGTACATATTTAAAAGTGATGTGCTGCAGGTCAAATTTCCTTATCCACTTATACTTTCTACACATCTTAGCCCTACTTATACCCACATTACTGATGTATATGAGTCTTAGGCCCTGCTGACATTATGGAAATTTGTACTGGTGTAATTACAAATTTTATCACTGGAATATTTTAAATCAAGATTAGATGTTTTGTCTAAAAGCTCTAGTTCAACCATAATACAGGACTTGAAGCAGGAATTAATTCAGGAAAGGCCTATGGCCTGTGTTATGCAGGAGCTCAGATTAGATGATTGCAATGACCCCTTCTGGCTTTAAAAGCTGAGATTGTATGGCAGTGTAAGCCCAGCCTTATGACAGCACAGTGCATATACGCTATAGCAGTGGGTCCCAAATAGTGGGTTGCGGGAAGATTCTAGATTGGTCACCACATTTAGGTCCAAATTAACCCATTATTGGGCCTTGGCCTATGCAAACGTACACTTCTCCCAGCCTGGTGGGAGGGGAGGCACACACCTCTCAGCAGCGGCTCCTGTCCCATGGGGCTGGGCCCAGCTCCCACTCCGGACATTGAAACCCTAACACACAGGATCACAGAGCCATTCAGATTTGGCCCAACCGCCCCTCCATGATGGAGGGTCAGATGGGCCAAACCTGAGTGTCACTGTGATCCTGTGTGCCAGATCACACAGCCATCACTCAAATTTGACCTGGCTGATCTTCTATCATGATGGAGGGGTGGCCAAGCCAAACCTGAGTGGTTCTGTAACCCCATGCAGCAGGTTGAAACACCTGGAGCAGAAAGCCAGGCCCAGGCCCGTTGGACAGGAGTTGCTGCAGGGTGAGGGCAGGGTGGGCTTATTCTCTCCCCTGATCCTTGAGCCTCCCCTCTGCACCAGGCCAGGATTAGGGTGCAGTGTCAGGATGAAGGGTGAATATACGTAATGGTGAGTCACAAAAAAAAACAAAATGCAGTTGGTAATCATGTTAGTAACAAGTTTGGGAACCACTACATTAGAGCTTTCCACTGTTTTAACTACATTGACATAGATAAACTCTGAATACCCTCTGTATTTCATTAACATAGACAGGAACCAAGGTCCAGCTCTTCAAAGCTATTATGGTGCCTTACACCCCTTGATTTACCTTTAAGAATCTGGGCCCAAGCAGATATAGTTTATATGTCAAGGAGCTGGAAGAATCTTGACATATAAACTCCCCAATCTTGACTTATAAACTGCATCAATTTAAACTCACTTATACATGATCAGACTTGAAGTAGATTTATTGGAGTCCAACTGAGTGAAAGAGGGAACAGATCTAACTTACACCACCTTACACAGCAGGTCTGGATTTGACTCATAGAAATTAAAGACAGAAAATGCCTTTTCCATCGCCTGCAGTCTATTTTCTAGTGCACTGTGCAATCCAGTTACCTCATGCTCACACTTTCCTATTTTAGATGAGAAGGTAAGGTGACCTTGTCTCAGTGAGCAATTAGTTGGCCAATAGTTTCGTGGAAATTCTTGACTAGCTAGGAGGGCAACAGTGCAACATTATTTTAGGTCATACGACTCTCAAGCACTTAGGCATGCAGGAGTAAAATGCACATGCGGTAAGTACCTTGCTAATTTTCACTTCACTAATCTACTTGTATCATAGTTCACACACAAAACCCAGCAGTTTATCCCCACCTGTCTGTTACTGTTTAACAGCAGAGTGCTGTAGTGGTTTCCCATATGAAATGTTACTAAGACTTCTTTACTTTTACAAAATAAACTAGAGAAATGTACTAATATTTTATGAAGTATTATAATAAACAAGTAAAACTAAACTACATCTTTCAAATATGTGAACAATTGTGTTGAGTATCTGGTCACCATTAAACTTTTTTAGTGACTGCTAATTAGGCATTAAACACCTCAGCCTTCTTGATGTTGTCCGTTATTAGTCTCCTTCCTCACTAAGTAGAGGACCTACACTGGGGATCGGCAACGTTTGGCACGCGGCTCACCCTCAGTTTTTCTTCCCTTAGGATCTTACCTATCAGATCTCTGAGTTTGCTAAAGTCTGCTTTTTTGAAGTCCATTGTCTTTATTCTACTACTTTCATTCCTTTTCCTTAGAATCATTAAATCTATCATGTCATGATCATTTTCACCCAAATTGCTTCCACCTTCAAATTTGCAACCAATCCCTTCCAGTTGGTCAGAATCAAGTCTAAAATGGCTGTCCCCATGGTTACATCATTACTCTCTGAAAGAAAAATTTGCCCCCAATATATTTCAAGAACTTATTGGAAATTTTGTTTTTTTCCTGTATTATTTTTCAAAAAGACGTTTGGGTAGTGAAAGTCCCCCATTATTATGAGGTCTTATGTTTTGGATATTTCTGTTATTTGTTCTCATCCACTGCCTCTTCCTGACACCTACCCTGATGTCACCTCTATTTTTCCACTTTTATTTTTACCCAGAGACTGAACTGGTCTGCCTCTCACCTCCTTCTGGACCTCAGAACATTCTTGCAGTAAAATGCAACATTTCTTCCCTTTCTATCCTGCCTGTCCTTCCTCAACAATCTATACTCCTCTATAACAAGAGATGTTAAGAGTAACAAGAAGGGTTTCTTCAGGTATGTTAGCAACAAGAAGAAAGTCAAGGAAAGTGTGGGCCCCTTACTGAATGAGGGAGGTAACCTAGTGACAGAGGATGTGGAAAAAGCTAATGTACTCAATACTTTTTTTTGCCTCTGTCTTCACGAACAAGGTCAGCTCCCAGACTGCTGCACTGGACAGCACAGCATGGGGAGGAGGTGACCAGCCCTCTGTGGAGAAAGAAGTGGTTCGGGACTATTTAGAAAAGCTGGATGAGCACAAATCCATGGGGCCGGATGCGCTGCATCCGAGGGTGCTAAAGGAGTTGGCGGATGTGATTGCAGAGCCATTGGCCATTATCTTTGAAAATTCATGGTGATCGGGGGAGGTCCCGGATGACTGGAAAAAGGCTAATGTAGTGCCCATCTTTAAAAAAGGGAAGAAGGAGGATCCGGGGAACTACAGGCCAGTCAGCCTCACCTCAGTCCCCGGAAAAATCATGGAGCAGGTCCTCAAGGAATCAATTCTGAAGCACTTAGAGGAGAGGAAAGTGATCAGGAACAGTCAGCATGGAGGGTAGGGATAGGATACAGAGGGACCTAGACAAATTAGAGGATTGGGCCAAAAGAAACCTGATGAGGTTCAACCAGGACAAGTGCAGAGTCCTGCACTTAGGATGGAAGAATCCCATTCACTGTTACAGACTAGGGACCGAATGGCTTGGAAGCAGTTCTGCAGAAAAGGACCTAGGGGTTACAGTGGACGAGAAGCTGGATATGAGTCAACAGTGTGCCCTTGTTGCCAAGAAGGCTAACAACATTTTGGGCTGTAGAAGTAGGGGCATTGCCAGCAGATAGAGGGACGTGATCATTTCCCTCTATTCGACATTGGTGAGGCCTCATCTGAAATACTATGTCCAGTTTTGGGCCCCACACTACAAGAAGGATGGGGAAAAATTGGAAAGAGTCCAGCGGAGGGCAACAAAAATGATTAGGGGGCTGGAACACGTGTGTCATAACTATGAAGGGAAGGGTAACAGCTCTCTGTGTACAGAGACTCCAAATCCTTTTACCTGTAAAGGGTTAAGAAGCTCGGGTAACCTGGCTGACACCTGACCCAAGGACCAATAAGGAGACAAGATACTTTCAAATCTTGGGGGGGGAAAGGCTTTTGTGTGTGCTCTTTGTTTTAACGGGTGGTTCGCTCTTGGGACTGAGAGGGACCAGACATCAATCCAGGTTCTCCCCATCTTTCTAAACAAGTCTCTCCTATTTCAAACTAGTAAGTAAAGACAGGCAAGGCGTCTTAGATTTACTTTGTTTTCTCAACTTGTAAATGTACCTTTTTACCAGAGTGTGTATCTTTGTTTGCTGTACTTTGAACCTAAGACAGAGGGGGGTCCTCTGAGCTCTTTAAGTTTGATTTCTCCTTGTTTTAAGATCCAAGGGGGTTTGGATCTGTATTCACCAGGAGTTGGTGAAAGGAGGGTGGGAGGAAGGAGGGGGGATGGTTAATTTCTCCTTGTTTTAAGATCCAAGGGGGTTTGGATCTGTGTTCACCAGGGAATTGGTGAAAGGTTTCTCAAGGCTTCCCAGGGAGGGAATTCTTGTGATGGTGGCAGCGGACCAAAGCTAAGCTGGTAGATAAGCTTAGAAGTTTTCATGCAGGCCCCTACATTTGAACCCTAAAGTTCAAAGTGGGGATCCAGCCTTGACAACGTGACTTATGAGGAGAGGCTGAGGGAACTGGAATTGTTTAGTCTGCAGAAGAGAAGAATGAGGGGGGATTTGATAGCTGCTTTCAACTACCTGAAAGGGGGTTCCAAAGAGGATGGATCTACACTGTTCTCAGTGATACCTGATGACAGAACAAGGAGTAATTGTCTCAAGTGCGGTAGGGGAGGTTTAGGTTGGATATTAGAAAAAACTTTTTCACTAGGAGGGTGGTGAAGCACTGGAATGGGTTACCTAGGGAGGTGGTGGAATCTCCTTCCTTAGAGGTTTTTAAGGAGAGGCTTGACAAAGCCCTGGCTGGGATGATTTAGTTGGGAATTGATCCTGCTTTGAGCAGGGGGTTGGACTAGATGACCTCCTGAGGTCCCTTCCAACACTGATATTCTATGATTCTACACCATCTGCACAGTCATGCAGCCATCTCCATGCTCCAGTCTTGGCCCTTACCATCAATAAGACACCTCCCTTTCAAAAGCAGATCTAATAGCACCAAAATTATCATTACGTATTTTGAATACCAAACAAAACAGCAATGTTACACACATGTGTCACCTTTAATTCCAGTCTACAGTTGGTGCTTATTAAAGCGGAGCAGTTTTAAAAAATATTGCATTCAAAGATGAAAATTTACTGGAAATTTTTAAAAATTACAGGTCCTTTACAGCAAATGAAGCGTACTGCTTAGAGAAGAGTAAATGTAGCCTCACATATACCGGATGCTGACTCAATCCACACAGATGGCAACAGGAATGTAAATGAAATGTGTGTTTTTTTATTGTTATTATTTAATATTTACATCAGTGTAATTCCCAGAGGCCCCAGTCATGATTAGAGCCCCGTTGTGCACTAGGCTCTATACAAATATATACCAGTGTGTATTGGTTCCAGCTCCATCACTCTCCTGCTGCACAGTAAACTCATTGATGACTCATTTGTATTGCTCCTAGAGCCATTCAAGCATATACAGGGTTGAATTCTTCCAGCTGCTCTGAAGAGTTTAAAATCTAAGCAGGCAAGTGACATACATTATATTCCCTAATAGAAAACCCTTTGTTTAGGTGAAATTTATGCTTGAGAATATACAGCAGTCACCTCAAGGTGACAGTCCTCACAAGATAATAATAGTAACAAAAAAAAAAAAAAAGTAAGCATTAAGGAGTGAGGAAATCAAAAGCATTTGACAGTACAGAAATATGGTTAAGTTTCCTGCCTTCAATCTCTTAAATTATGCAGATATGTTGGAATGTCCCTTCACATTGCTGTCCCTGTGGTTTCCTTCTCCCTGGCCCACTACTCTGCTGTCCCCCATTCTCCCTCTCTCCTCCTGCTCCTTACTATGCTGTTTTTCTCTTTCTTCCCTGCTCCAGCATTCTCAGACTCCTTGCTCAAACCATCACATCCCTCCACACCAATCCCTGCACGTCATTCAGAGAGTTTAAGGGGGGATTGCAGTAAATGGAGGTTCCAGGAGCTAGAAGAGGGCTTTGGAGACAGAAAAGCATGAAGACATTTCCTTCTGTAGACAAAATGAATCCAATACACTTAATTTAAAATATTCCCCAGTTTTAATTCTCAAGGTAGGGCCTGACAGAAAGTATTAGAAGATTGTACCTGTGGTGACCACAACTTTGAAAATGAGCCTTAATTTACAACACATTGTTTGATGAATGTCTGTTGTGATGGAAATATTAACCTATCTCCACTGACAAGCCTCCCTTACCTTTCAGTTTGAAGTCTATTTCCACCAGGAATCAGGATCAAAATTTCTTCCAAAACCCCTTTTTTAAGTGAAATTTTGGGATGTCAGTGATCATTTAACCCAATATTTTAAGCTTATCAGACCTGATGTGCCATTCTGATATTCATAACTAAACTTGATAGTGTTTGAAATTACAGTGCAATCAACCAATCCTGTGAACTAGTTCTCAACTAGATAGTCTGGTAACCTACCGGTAAGTTATCTCTCTGTCCTTTTTTGTAACTATTGTGACAAAGTCAGTTCTGACAGATATTAGAGAGTGGTGGAGGGCAGATATATCAGCTCTAGAATGGTGAAGTCCCTGTTCCCTATGAGCTGAAACAGGATTACCTCAGGTTAACTAGAGACACCTGAGGCCAGTGACCTTTATAAACCCCTCTTCTGGTGAGAGAGGGGATGGGAGAAATGGGAGATAAGCTGCAGCAGGGCTAGTGGCAGCAGGGGAAAAATTTTCTCCTGAGTGGAAGACTGCTCTTCTTCCTATTGGTTAGGCTCCTAAATACTTTTGAGGATCTGGGCCTACTGTAATATAAATAATGAATGGTGAGGGTAAGCTGGGGATATTAGGCTGTACATGTCCTTGTTCTGTACAGGATGAAAACATTGGACCAAATTTATTCCTGGTACAACTCTATTGATTTCAGAGGAGTCATACCAATATCAGGCCAAATTTATACGGGAAGTAACTTTATTGATTTCATTGGAGTTATACCTTTGGCCCCTGTTGCTAGAAACAGAAAGCACTCATCAATTTGCCTTTCAGTCCACATTCCAAATAATGTTTTTGGAATGTGTTTCCTTTCCTTTTCTTTTGAAATCAAGCAAGAACATGATGTACTGATTCTTTGTAACAAAATGTCTCTGAGCATTTGCTGGGCATCACACCTAGTTTCCATAGGTCTTAACACTATATCATTTAAGTGGTACTACATGAGCATTACAGTGATTGCAATGGGACAGGCAGGGGCCGTTTTCTGTTTCAAAGTCATAATCTGAACTCTGACATCCTTGACAGTGGCACACGTCAAATTAGAAGTTCTTGCTTCCAAGCTTGTGCCAGCCTGGAGTGACATAACCAACAGCCTTGATTATCACCCTTTTTAGAGAGTCAAACCACGCAAGCTACAAAAAGGCAATGATAAGAGCATGGTGTAAGATCAGAAATTCAGACATTAACACTAAATCATAGGCTTGCAAATGCCAATAAATATAAGGATAATGGATGCCACTGACAGAACCTCTAGATACGAAAAAAGTTTTGTAATGCTTTTTAAAACAACATAAATAGAGCTTTGGAAAGCATAGCAAGCCCTGTTTTGGTGACACAGATGGGAGTAGCAGCCCTTACCAAATGAGGGTCAGATTCTGCTTGTAACAGTGGCCCAGGAGTTACTCCAGATTCAGATTGGTGCAACTGAGAGCAGAATCTGACCCTGAAAGACTTGCATTTCAGAGCAGCGACTCTGTTCCTTGCCAGAAACAGTCCTTAGAGAACACAGTTCAGTATGCATTGCTCTCATGACACTTGGTGGGCCCAAGCATATTGTTCTTGTGGAATGGCATAGCTCTTATAAGTTTTTGATTCTAGGAGAGTGCTGCACCTGTGACTGAACCCCAAGAACAAAAAGAGCTGGTTTGGGAAATGGTATGTTTTGAAAAAAAATTCACAATATCATTTTCTGAATTTGTTGTGAATTTCGAAGGAAGACAACAATATTTTATTTTAATTTTATTTGGGAAAAAATCAGAAATATTTAAAAACAATTCCATGACATTTTTTGTTAAAAAAAATGCCATTTTTCATTGAAAAAAAAGTTTTGACTGAAAATATTTTGACTAGCTCTACTGAGAAAGAAAAAAAGAAAGCATAAAGGTGATGGTAGCATCTGAGAATGTGGAAGACAAAAGTGCAAGAAACTCCCTGAACTATGTTACAAACAATCATAGAATCATAGAATATCAGGGTTGGAAGGGACCTCAGGAGGTCATCTAGTCCAACCCACTGCTCAAAGCAGGACCAATCCCCAACTAAATCAATGAATAACTCTAATTGCTTTCAGTGTGGAAAAAGAGGAGCAAGAAGACTCAATCTGATCTATGTTATGCTGAACTTGAGTCTTTTCTCACTCACACTCATTTTTTACTGGCTACTCCACTGAATTCTGCTGAGTCACTCTTCATATACATTTGTGTGAGAGGAGAATTGGGCCCAAATACTATAAAGCAAAGGATATACTGTATATTTCTGATGCTATTTTGGGTTTGAAATTTTTTTTTACTATTTTTCTTTTAAAATTAATTTTTAAAAAAATATCTATTTTGCTGTTGAAATCAGGAAGTCAAATTACGTTTTGCTTTTTGTTAAAGTATTAGGACTCACAGATTGGCCACAAAATTGGCCTTTAATAAGGGTGACCTTCAGCTACCTGCTAATTCATCTGAAAATGCTGAAGGCCCACACATATTAAAACCTTGTTTTTAACATATTAGTGACTTAAACTAAAGAACTGTTTAAGGTTGTGTAAAACATACATTCGTTATCAATCAAAGAATAATCAAGCAATGTTCAAACTCTTTGCATTTCAACAGAAGTCAGCGATTAAATCAAATCACTAACCTTTGTGTGACTGAAAAATATCATATCAAAAAATGACCCTTTTGCATTTCTGCACAACAACATGCAAAAAACCCAACAATAAACCACATCAGGGTATCGGGAAATATGTAGAAAGAAGAATTTGTGCAAGGTGTTACTCAGAGTACTTGTAGCTTTGGCCTCATAACTCACATGGCACTTGAGGCATGTTCCAGTAGCTATGTCTACACTTCGAGCTGGCAGTATAACTTCTAGCTCGAGGAGGCATACCTGCACTAGCTCTGATTGAGTCAGTGCACTAGAGTGTAGCCATGGTGGCATGAGCAGCAGCACAGGCTAGCTGCTCTGAGGACAATCCCGGCTGAGACACTAGGTGCATATGTAACCCATGCCTGCTTGATATGGTACTCTGTCCCTCTCTAGTGGCAGCTAGGTCAGCTAGAGCAGTGGTTCTCAAACTTTATTTTTCGCGGACTACTTGAAAATGGATGAGGGTATGGGTGGACCACTTAATGATCTTTCCAAATGTTTGTACCATTAGCTAACTATTGTAAAGCGCTTTGGATAAAAGTGTGATATAAAAAAAGTAATAATAATTAACTTTTTTGTTCTACAAATAAAAGTACACAACTCATATTTTAATATCAGTAGTCTTACCTTTCTAATGCGATGGATGTGCCTTTTTCCCCCGTTGCGGCAGCCCCCGGGTTGGGGCTGGGAAGGAGGGGGATGTCTCCCTCTCTCCCCTGTTGTCGCAGCCCCTGAGCTGGGACTGGGAGGAAGGGGGGTCTCTCCGTCTCTCCCCCGCCACGGCAGCCCCCGAGCTGAGGCTGGGAAGAAGGGCCATCTCTCCCCGGCAGCCACAGTCCTGGAGATGGGGAAAGTCACCTCTTTCTCTGGCCGCTGCAGCCGTGCACGTCCCAAATTCCACTCATCCCCTCTTCTCACCCCACTGCCCCTTCCCACCTACCCCATATTCTCCCCAAGGCCACCACCTCACCTTACATGTGCATCTTCTCCAGGGACCAGGCACCTAATTAGTGGAGCCACGCCTGTGCGGCTCCATTAATTAGGCGGGTGGCCCTTCATTCTCTCATGTACGGCCACCCAGGCACGCACCTTAGAGGGAACTATCAATGGATCACCAGAATGGAGCTCGTGGACCGCTGGTGGTTCATAGGGATTGGTCCTGCTTTGAGCAGAGGGTTGGACTAGATGACCTCCTGAGGTCCCTTCCAACCCTGATATTCTATGATTCTATGGACCAAAGTTTGAGAACCTCTAAACTAGAGATTGATGAGTCTCCTACAGCCTTGGCTAAGAGAAATTTGTCTTTTAGCTCATGCAGTAGAGGCTTATGCATTAAGCTCCAAAGGTCCCAGGTTTGATCGCGACAACAATGATCGGGGTCTGTTGGTGTTACACATACTAAGGACAGCTAGGCACACCCATCTCTACTCCCTGTTTTTAGCACACTAGCTTGATCAGAGCTAGCACAGGTTTGTCTCCTCGAGCTGGAATTTATACCTTCCAGCTCAAAGTATAGACATACCTGCAAATACACATCCTGCTGTGGTTTATAGTCCTAAATTGTAAGAATTATAAACTCTGGCAACAGTTTACCAACCCATATGAAATGGTATGATGTAGTGAAAGTGCATTTGCTTGCATTTCAGAGCCTTTCTTGTCCTTGGGTATGTGATGCCCTTGTACAATTGCAAGGCAAAAATAAACTGTTTTCCCCTTAACCAAACAGATATAGCCCCATGATGTGAAATTACTGAAAAGATGTGATTTGGGGAAATTACAGTTCCTTGCTTAGTATGTACTGTGGATGCCCTACAGCCTTCCCTAACCAGTAACTCCCAATTTCATTTAAATTGTAATGATTTCCTTTAAGGACAATTACGTGCCCAAGAGCAATGCATGCATAATAATGCTGCTTTGGCCTGGCTGAATGTAGAGGAGAGTAATAACTGTTTATTAATATGATAATTAACTGTTAATGCTTAGCAACCTAATTATATCTGTTAAACAACTTACAGTTTTGAGACAAATTTTGGTAGAAGGAATTCTATTAAAAATAATAAAATGCTATGAATATCATAGGAAAGCCACAATTACACTTTAAAAGGCTGTATTCCGCCTTGACTTACACCAAATGGATTCTGGATTTTTGCGTATTGTGAATTAAAATTGGCTCTAAGGCCTCCCGTGTTCTAATTATGTGCAAGCAGTGTTAGAATCTGGTGCATATTCAGGAAAGCCCAAGTACTTGAGGTGGCTCTGCATAACTGAAAAAGTTGGAAGAAAATTAACTAGTCCCTCCAGATGAGAACATTGTACATATAGGGCATTTTTTAAAAAAAATCACCTGTTTCTGTACTCGCATACACTCACAGGGTATTTGACTCTAAGTGGGTGAATCTCCACTGAAGTCAAGAGAGGTACACAAGCTCAGAACAGTGGGGAATTTGGGACCATTTTATTATAACTTATGTTTCAGTGGCACACAGATTGTTCTACATCAGGGGTCTGCAACCTCTGGCACGTGGCTTGCCAGGGTAAGCACCCTGGCGGGCCGGGCCAGTTTGTTTACCTGCCGCGTCGGCAGGTTCGGCCAATCGTGGCTCCCACTGGCCAC
This sequence comes from Terrapene triunguis, assembly GCF_002925995.2. Classification (NCBI taxonomy): domain Eukaryota; kingdom Metazoa; phylum Chordata; order Testudines; family Emydidae; genus Terrapene; species Terrapene triunguis. Next base: position 14,977,125 of record NW_020664368.1, on the reverse strand, counting down.
GGTGCGCCGTCCCAGACCAATGGGGGCGGCGGGAAGCCGCGGCCAGCACATCCCTCGCCCGCGCCGCTTCCCGCAGCCCCCATTGGCTTGGGACGGCGAACTGCAGCCAGTGGGAGCCACGATCGGCCGAACCTGCCGACGCGGCAGGTAAACAAACTGGCCCGGCCCGCCAGGGTGCTTACCCTGGCAAGCTGCGTGCCAGAGGTTGCCGACCCCTGTTCTACATGATGAACAGATGTAAAGGGAGATACAGTCCCTGGTCCAGAAAGCTTATTGTACAAAAAGACTGGTTGGAGTTTGAAAGATTTTAAAAATTTAGGAAAAGGCCTACCAGTGATCTTAAATTAGGAATACATTTGGCCCAATACATTTATGACGTCCTATCACAACACCTTGGTTACTGGAAACTTCTGAAAATTTCTCCTAATATTACTTGTACTTGCAACCTATATGGTGATGTCCAAGGGCCACTTTTCCCCCATCCATCTGCTATAATCTTACCAAATTTCTCATTCATAGACGTTAGAGTGCTTTACAAAGGAGGGCAGTATCATTATCCCCATTTTACAGATGGGAAACTGAGGCCCAGAGAGGGGACGTGACTTGCTCAAGGTCACCCAACAGGCCAGTGGCTGAGCCAGAAGTAAAACCCTGAGTACCTGTCCAGTGTCCTATCCACTAAGTATGACTGCCTCCAAATACTTGCCCCCAATTCCCCAGCAAACAACACTTTGTTGAAGAGATAAGAAGATACCCTAATGCCTTTTGAGTTTCTTTGATCATCTTCTATCCCTGAATTTTGATAAAACCACTAGTCCTGATACCAGTTATTTCTCCAGTACTTGCTATCACACCAAGTCTGAGCCTGGAGTTTGAATGCCTGGTTTGCTGTCATTTCACCAAATGCACTTTGACTAATCTATCCCACAGTCATCACCATTGTATCTGAAATCCTGACAAAATTATATAAATCCAATATGTTTGGGGTTTTCTTTTGTTGTTGTTCCTTAACATCTTCTAATAAATCTAGAAAGAATGCATTCTGAAATCTTTGATCTCATATGTAAGAAAATCAAATATAAAATGGGAGCGCACAATATCATTTCTCTGTATTTACAAACTTGGGGAAACTCATCCATCTTTCATCAAAGAAATGGATTATTGGCAAACTAAAATGGCTGAAAGTGTTTCGCTATCTTTGACCAAGCTATTTCAGGATGATTCATTTATTGCATTAAGAGCTATTAATACAAAATTTAAGATCCCTGACTTTCCACTTTTTTCTTTATTTCAGAATTAGAAATTTTGCCGCAGTGAGGACAATTAAATCCCATATTATTACAGAGCTGATGAAGTAAAAAGACTTTTTATTTTTCCATAACTCTTTCATGGATCTTGCAGGCAGAATATATAGAGCATTAGGAACTGGACTGACACCAGAGGTGAAAGGCTCGCTAGCCCAATCTCAATCTCTTTAGCTAAAATATTTTTTAAACCCATGAAAACATGCAATAATTATGTTTTTCCACAACTTGGATTCACATGATTATTAATAGGGGCCCAATGCACCCCAGTGCTTTTAAAGGGAATCAGTTCTACAGTGCTTTGTTACCCCCAGTTACAATCACTTGCCCATAGCTCCTTATTATCCAGAGAGAAAAAGAATAAAATGTAGTGACTCCCCATACATCAATGCTTTCTTCCAACGACCTTGCTCCCTAGCCATACAAAACAAATAAGCGAAGAAAATGCAAAATAGAAGCTTTCAATCTTCTCCCATCTTTTAGGAATTCCATACTCAAGGGCCTAGTACGATCCCTACACAAAAAAGGGGGAAATTTGGAGTGTAAAGTCCTCAGAACAGTTACCTTGCCATTTTTTTAACTTGTCTGTAAAGCACCAATGGGTTTCTGTAAATAACCAGTGCTTACATGTGTCTGGTCAAAAGAGTTTGCTGACCCGCAAATAACATTTCTACAGCTGGATTCCTAAGAGACACACATTTCAACCGTGCCTGGGAGGTGGGGACCCTCTCATTGGTTGCATTCCCCACCTCCCGGGATGTAAGCAGCCAATCAGATCCACAGCAGAAAGTAGGCATAGCTCTTCTCAGGAGCAGAAAAAGCCCAGGCCATCACTGCAATTCAAGGTGACTCTGCTCCTTCTTCTCAGTCTGTGAGCAAGTGGATGATTCTTCTGCTCTTCTCCCACCCCATTTTCCTCCCTGCAACACCCAGCCTGGGATGAGGGAAAAGAGTCCCCACGGCAGCCCACTTCAGGCTTGAGAGAGGGGGTTGAAGAGCCCCAGGAGCTGCAGGGAGAGCAGTGTTGAGGCTGGAGGGTAGGGAGAGAAGGGCAGAAGATTGAGGGCAAAATTGATTGAGAGCTGGAGGGACAGAGCAGAGGTGGGGCAGAACTGATGTGGGAGTAAGGGGACCAACAAATGGGATATCGCTTTCCTTTCTGTAGAACATATTAGACCTCCACTTTTTTCAGACCACTGTAAGCACTGAAAATAATAATATTAAAAGAAAGGGGAAAATATTCACTGGTAAGTCCTTTAGTTGTTATCTTCTTCTCATCACCTTATATTGTTGCAAATCTTTCTTCCATTTCTTTGTTCTTTGACTTCCTACTCTAGAAATCTCTCAGGAAGGAAGTGAGAGGACTGGGTCATCATATATATGTGTGTATGGGTGTGTATCTATCTAATCCAATCTATCTCTATATATATATATACACACACACATTATATATATATATACACACACACAGAGAGAGACAGATTTTTGCTTCCTTCCATCCTAATGGGGAGATCTATAAGGCGGTATGTCATTACATGCTCTCTCTATAACAGGGGTCGGCAACGTTCGGCATGTGGCTCGCCAGGGTAAGCACCCTGGCGGGCCGGGCCAGTTTATTTACCTGCTGACGCGGCAGGTTCGGCCGATCGCGGCCCCCACTGGCCGCGGTTCGCCGTCCCGGGCCAATGGGGGTGGCGAGAAGCGGCGCGGGCGAGCAATGTGCTGGCCACGGCTTCTCGCCGCCCCCATTGGCCCGGGACGGCGAACCGCGGCCAGTGGGGACCGTGATCGGCCGAACCTGCCGCGTCAGCAGGTAAATAAACTGGCCCGGCCCGCCAGGGTGCTTACCCTGGCGAGCCGCGTGCCGAACGTTGCCAACCCCTGCTCTATAATGTCAACACATACAAATCCTGGAGCATGTTCTCTCCTGAAGCCCATTTATTGTTCTTTGTTGAGTATAGTGATTGTCCTCAGCAGTGCACAGAATAGGGAAGACAATGCATGCCACAAGGCACTTACCAATACCATCTGAGTTAGACACAGAAGTACAGTCCACATGAATTAATACACAAATAAATTAAATGATACATAAGTCCCAAAATATAAGTGAGTGTTCATGCTTTTCCCCCCCCATTGTGTTTCCCTGTGTTGGTGCAGGGTGGGGAGTTTCCTTATCATCACATGTAAATTCAGCCATGATCAAATTTGCTGATGATGGAAGAATTGGAGTAATAAAACAACAGAAGTGGAGAGAAGCAAACTGCAATGTGACGTGGAAAGATTTAAATAGTCGGGTAAAGGCAATGAGAAAAGTAAAGTGATACAAATAAAGACAGAAATAAAGAGAGGTAAAAATGAGGGAAGAGACATCTGGAAAGCAGCAAGTCCCAGAAAGACCTGCAGGGAATAGTAGCTGCAAACTAATTAAGAGCTCCCAATACAAGTCTGTTGTGAAATGCTGTTTATTTCTCACATCTTTATATAAGGAGATTCCATATTCATTGTTTATGAGTGCCTATTCGGAACTGGAATAGGCTGGAGTTGCAGAAAACCATAAAATAATTGCAGTGTTGTGAAGCCATTTCATTGCAACATGTCAGCATCATGTATTGATGCAGCGCCACAGTTCCAGGGTCACAAAACAGTATCGGGACATTACACCAAGATTCTGTGGCTTTTTGCCATTGTTAGATATCCTTTTCTATGTGTGGGTGCCTCTTCTTCTCCTCCAGTTCCATCACTCAAGTAATGGGGAAGGCTCCTGATCATTTCAGTCTGTTTCTTAAGCCCCACCATATGCGGGCTTGCATGTACCAAGTGTGGGGAGTGCTCCTATGATCAGTATTGCTCACTCTGTTCATTCCAGTCAAACACTGAAGATTGTTGAACAACTGCATACACTGCCCCAAGAGATGCAAGTTGAAAAGCTTTGTCTTTAACTTCTTGAGCCTCAGACTAAGTATTGTTGTCTTTAAGGTAATATACAGGAAGGAAATTAATTAGTCACACTCTCAGAAAATATTAGGATAAGAAGCAATGGCCAGAAACTAAGGAAGGGAAAAGTTAGGCTAGTTATTAAAGAAGGTTCCCAAATGCATAATAAGGGTTAAACACAACCCTAATATACACAGGGACAACTGTATTGTCTTCTCTGGAGTTGTCCCAACTTACAGAGGCTGAATTGGTCTCAGAGTAATTGGTCGGCAAAAGAAACTCCCAGGAGAATGGACTGAAGTACTATCAGCACAGACATTCAGGAAAAGTTTACATAAGACTAATGACACAGAGTTGTGCTAGATCAGTTTTACCTCCCTAATAAGAATAAGATTAAGACTATAATATCAAGTGTGGAAAGAAAATGTGTGTGCCAGAGTATCAATTTCCTAAGTATTTAGTGGTGTTGGACATCTCAGTGGTATCTGGGATAGATAAATAAATTTGCTAAATAGGCCACATGACTGATCCACTCCACCATTCTGGAGTAAGAGCTGAACCCTGGTGTTACCGCACATATAGCTGAAGTCTGCCTTTGGCTACATGTGGGAGACTTCTGCTGACATCAATAAGAGCCACAGGCACATAGGCAAGGGCAGAACTTGGCCCACAGTAAAAGCATCTTTGGAAGCCAGTCAGGGTTGGGTGGGGGGAAACGGGAGGTTTGGAGGAAACTGACTGGAATGTAAGGGGAATAATGATTTCCTGCTCAATTAATTTACAAGATTTATCCTATTACATATCAATTAAATGTATATTTAAAACATGTAATTGAAAATGTTACTAAAATATGGAAATTGCACTTAAAGTAGGGAAATTTATTTTGTCCTACCTTGAATATCCAAGGCTGTAACTTACTAAATGGGGCATGAAATGATTTAAATGTGTGGCTTCAGTTTTGCCACTTTTTATAAAACTAGCATAAAACATAAGCATCATGCTTTCGTAACAACCACATGTCAAAGAAATGTACTGAAAAATGTTTTTTACCATACAAACAAAAGGACAAGATTCATATCCACTGACATATGAAATACATAACAAAGGACAATATGTAGAGGAGAAGCAAGGAAGATTCTTTAAACTCCATAGCTATATATTAGACTATTATTTAATCATTATTTTTTATATAATGTCATAATTATGCATGGTGTTTTGCAGAGCAAATAAAGATGGGAGATTTAATCCTGGCCCTATTGAAATAAATGGCATAACTCCAACTGATTTCAATGGGACCAGGATTTTTAGCCAGGGTCCCTACTTTAGGAGATTACAGTTTGCGGCCCTGATCATGCAAACACTTATGCACAAAACACTCAGTGATATTACTCACATTCGTAAAGTTACTCACATGAGTAAGTGTACTCAGGGTTGGCGGTCTATCTTAGACAGGACATGACATGACATGATGTAGGAAGAAATGACATCAGGAAAGCAGAGGGAGGTTTGTACAGGTGTTAAAATGTTGCCTGATCATATCAGGAGCATATTATAATTCCCTTTTCTGGTTAAGTTTTTGTTATTTTGTTTTTATTCTGCTTTCATTAGGTTAAATTGGGAATGGGATTGTTGGAGAGACTGAGCATTTTGAAGAAGGATTACAAGAAGGGGGTTGTGTGGGATGCAGGATGATGAAGTACATGCCAGGTTCAGTGGGAAGCATAAGAGAAAGCACAGATGTATTTGTCTGAAAATCATATAATGATAGGGTTGCCAGAGAGCAGGAAGGACTAAGAGGGAATTGAAATTAGCAGAACACTGAGCCTGAGCTGGAGAGTTGAGGGAGACAGGGGACAGGTGTAAGAGGTGCAGAGGTATGTAGAGATGTGAAGATGAGAACACCATCTTGAATGTGAAGATATGGAAACAGTGACTCTAAGAAGAAATAGACCAAGTCAGAGCAATAAGAGAGAGCAGCATTTCATAGAAGCTGGGAGCCAGATAGACCAGAAGGGAGGAGGGGGAGATCTCTGAGGGTATGTCTACACTACGAGAGTAGTTCGATTTTACTTAAATCGAATATGTGGAATCGATATTGCAAAGTCGAACGTGTGTGTCCACACTAAGGACAGTAATTCGACTTTGTGAGTCCACACTAACGGGGAAAGCGTCGACATTGGAAGTGGTGCACTGTGGGCAGCTATCCCACAGTTCCCGCAGTCCCCTCTGCCCATTGGAATTCTGGGTCGAGCCGCCAATGCCTTCTGGGTAAAAAAATGTGTCGAAGGTGCTTTTGGGTAACTGTAGTCATCCGTCCGTCACTACCGCCCTCCCTCCCTGAAAGCGCCGGCGGGAAATCAGTTCGCGCACTTTTCTGGTCAGTGACAGCGCGGACGCCACAGCACTGCGAGCATGGAGCCCGCTGCGACCATCGCTGCAGTTGTGGCCGTTGTCAACGCCTCGCAGCTTATCATCCACCTTTCCCAGAGGCAGATGCAGATAAATCAGGCGAGGAGGCTACGGCACCGCGGTGAGGGCCTGAAGTCTGAAAGTAGCACAGACCTGTCAGAAAGCACGGGACCCAGCGCCGAGGATATCACGGTGGCAATGGGTCATGTGGATGTTGTGGAACGGCGCTTCTGGGCCCGGGAAACAAGCACGGACTGGTGGGACCGCATAGTGCTGCAGGTCTGGGATGAATCCCAGTGGCTGCGAAACTTTCGCATGCGGAAGGGGACTTTCCTTGAACTTTGTGAGTTGCTGTCCCCTGCCCTGAAGCGCAATGACACCCGGATGCGAGCAGCCTTGACTGTCCAGAAGCGAGTGGCCATAGCCCTCTGGAAGCTTGTAACGCCAGACAGCTACTGGTCAGTCGCGAACCACTTTGGTATGGGCAAATCTACCATGGGGGTTGTTGTGATGCAAGTAGCCATCGCAATCGTTGAGGTACTGCTCTCAAAGGTAGTGACCCTGGGAAACGCGCAGGTCATCATAGATGGCTTCGCCGCGATGGGATTCCCAAACTGCGGTGGGGCTATAGATGGAACTCACATCCCTATCCTGGGACCGGACCACCAGGCCAGCCAGTACATCAACCGAAAGGGCTACTTTTCAATGGTACTGCAAGCACTGGTGGACCATAGGGGACGTTTTACAAACATCAACGTCGGATGGCCGGGCAAGGTTCATGACGCTCGTGTTTTCAGGAACTCAGGTCTGTTTAGACGGCTGCAGGAAGGTATTTACTTCCCGGACCACAAAATAACTCTTGGGGATGTGGAGATGCCTATAGTCATCCTCGGGGACCCAGCCTACCCGCTAATGCCCTGGCTCATGAAGCCCTATACTGGCGCCCTGGACACTGAAAAAGAACTCTTCAACTACCAGCTGAGCAAGTGCAGAATGGTGGTGGAGTGTGCTTTTGGCCGTCTCAAGGGGAGATGGAGAAGCTTACTGACTCGCTGTGATCTCAGCGAAACCAATATCCCCATTGTTATTGCAGCTTGCTGTGTGCTCCACAATCTCTGTGAAAGCAAGGGGGAGACCTTTATGGTGGGGTGGGAGGTTGAGGCAAATAGCCTGGCTTCTGATTACGCCCAGCCAGACAGCCGGGCGATTAGAAGAGCCCAGCGGGATGCGCTGTGCATCCGGGAGGCTTTGAAAGCTAGGTTCCTGAGTGAGCAGGGTAACCAGTGACTTTTCAGTTTGTGTACAGAGAAGCTGAACCTGCCCCCGTTTCTTTACCCACTAAATATTCAGTATCCTCTCCAGTTACATACCCCATTCCCCCCCTTCCAACACACGTTTAAAAATAAAATCACTTGAATTTTGTTAATGAACACCATTTTCTTTATTACTGTTTTCGTGGGAAAGTGTTGAACCTGGGACGCAGACTGTGGTGGGGAGCGGGTGTAGTGTAGTGATGCAAATGACGCTTCGAAACTCCAGGAATGACAGGCTCCGCAGTGGTGGACTGGTTGTTTCAACGGACCCTGCCACCCCTCCTGTTCGGGACTCTGTGTGTGGGGGGGCTATGTGACTTTGTGGCAGGGGGAGGACGGTTACAGATCCCCTGCTGCGTGGCTCTGTGATCCAGGATAAGGACCGCTGCATAAGATCTGTAACTGCCCTCCCCCGCCACAAAGTCACAGAGCACCCCCCACCCCCCACAGAACACTAAAACCACCTCCCAGACTGACCAGGGTAACTAGTGACTGCAATGTGTGTGTGCCCTGCTGTTGAACCTGCCCCCGCCTCTGTACCCTGGTAAAGGTGACTCTCCTGTCCAATTACCAACCCCCTTCCCCCCCTTCAGACAGACTCTCCTCTAAGAGAACATGATGGAAACAGTAATTAACAGAAACGTATTTTTTATTAGCAACTACACATGAAACTGGGGGGTGAAACTTGGACGGGGGCTTGTGTGAGGCGGGAAGGAAAGGACTTGTCAAATTTTGGGGAATGAGAGCCTTCTAGTACTAGAGCACTCTGCAGGGGTGGAGTGAGAGTTTTCACGGACTCTGCCGCCCCTCCTTCTTTGGACTTTGGGTGAGGGGGGTATGGGACTTGGTGGCGGGGGAGGGCGGTTACAGATAGACTGCAGCGGGGCTCTGTCCTCCTGCCTCCGGTCCTGCAGAACATCCACAAGGTGCCGGAGCGTGTCCGTTTGCTCCCTCATTAGTCCAAGCAGTGTTTGAGTTGCCTGCTGGTCTTCCTGCCGCCACCTCTCCTCCCGTTCCATGTGTGAACGGTGCATTTGGGACAAGTTCTCCCTCCACTGTGTCTGCTGTGCTGCCTGGGCTCGGGAGCAGCCCATAAGTTCTGAGAACATGTCCTCCCGTGTCCTCTTCTTCCTACGCCTAATCTGCGCTAGCATCTGGGAGTGTGATGCCAGGCTAGGTTGTGAGGCAGTCGCAGCTGTGGCTGTGGGAATGGGAAAAAGGGAGTGAATTCCTCAGAAAGATAAATGTAGTTGTGAACAAAGAACATAGTCTTTCTCTGTGAACAAGACCATGCACAGCACCTATCACATGCGCACTCAGGACAAGGTCGAATTTTCGGCCTTCGCATTCAGTGCCTGGCGTCTTGCACTGCAGATCTGAGAAGCGGGGCAGGACACCGGAATTTGTGTAGCAGGCAGACATGGTAAGCCGTAGACTTGTGGCTGCTTAAAACTTTAATAGTAGCACTGGCCTTCTTTCACACTGAAAGCAATGCCAGTCCCTGCTGCCAGCAATCCGGCAAGAATGAACTCTGCCCCTGTCCCACCCCCTCGCGGCTGTCCCAGGGAAAGATCCCTGTATGCTGCCCCTCTCCCGCCTCCACCGCGTGGCTGTAAACCGGCGGTTACAGTTCTGTAAAGGAACGGGCAAGCAGTCCCAATACTAACATTCCTCTACCTAATTCAAAGCAGGTCACCATGAGCGACATCACTCTGGTGAGGATCTCAGACACTGATAAAGAAAGGATGCTTCGGGAAAGTCTGCAAAGACCAGGGCCGTATGCCACCATACTCTGCAGGGCAATGATCCCGGAGTACTTGCTTGTCTCCTGGCGCAGAAATGTCTGCTGCTACGGAGGACCCAATAAGGCCGCTCTCCCCAGGAACCTGATGCAAAGGCTTTCCAATTACCTCCAGGAGAGCTTTGTGGAGATGTCCATTGAGGATTTCAGCTCTATCCCCGGACATATAGACCGCATTTTACTGTAGCTGCACTGGCAGGGACTAAACAGTAGAGCGGCTTGGGCAGAACAATCATGCCAAACCGGACATTGTTAGATTTTTTTTGAATAGTTGCACTGCCCAGGACTGAAACGTTAAGCGCCTAGGGCAAACTAATCATGAGAAACCCATTGTTGTTATTGTTAATATTCCTGTTCTGTTAAAAATAAATGTTTAGATGTTTAAAACACTTACTGGATGATCCTTCCCCTGATTCTGTGTCCGGGTTAACGGCTGGGGACGGTTGGTAGGGGATCTCTGTAAGGGTGATGAAGAGATCCTGGCTGTCGGGGAAATCAGCTTTGCAAGTGCTGTCGATTGCCTCGTCCTCCTCATCTCCTTCCTCATCTTCCCCGTCCGCTAACATGTCCGAGGAACCGGCCGTTGACAATATCCCATCCTCAGAGTCCACGGTCAGTGGTGGGGTAGTAGTGGCGGCCGCACCTAGGATGGAATGCAGTGCTTCGTAGAAACGGGATGTCTGGGGCTGGGATCCGGAGCGTCCGTTTGCCTCTTTGGTCTTCTGGTAGCCTTGTCTCAGCTCCTAGATTTTCATGTGGCACTGCGTTGCATCCTGGCTGTATCCTCTCTCTGCCATGGCTTTAGAGATCTTCTCATAGATCTTTGCATTCCGTCTTTTGGAGCGCAGCTCGGAAAGCACGGACTCATCACCCCACACAACGATGAGATCCAAGACTTCCCGATCAGTCCATGCTGGGGCCCTCTTTCTAGTCTGAGATTGCACGGCCATCTCTGCTGGAGAGCTCTGCATCGTTGCCAGTGCTGCTGAGCTCGCCACGATGTCCAAACAGGAAATGAGATTCAAACTGCCCAGACAGGAAAAGGAATTCAAATTTTCCCGGGGCTTTTCCTGTGTGGCTGGTCAGAGCATCCGAGCTCGGACTGCTGTCCAGAGCGTCAACAGAGTGGTGCACTGTGGGATAGCTCCCGGAGCTAT
>NW_020664368.1:14956913-14965807 GCF_002925995.2 Terrapene triunguis | reverse complement strand
TTTTTGCCTGGGGCGGCAAAAAAGCCAGAGCCGGCCCTGTTAGTAATCTCTTTTGTTCCTTTTCTTTCTGTGAGCTCGGTTCAGCAGAACGATTCATGGTCTCTCATGGTACATGAGCATATGAAGGTCATGGATTTGGACTCCACACCTGGCTGAACTACTCAGCAGAAATGCAGCTGGGCCATGGAAACCAATTTTGCTAAATTCAGCAGGTGTGCCCAGTACAAAGCTGTGAGGGACTATGATTTCATTTAGACCAGTTTCTTTAATTCTATTCCCCCTGTACAACACTAATTCAGGTTGGCCAAGAAACAGCATTCCATAGTGGTAAAAATTTAACAAGAAAATGGATTAACGCCCTCCAAAAATCATAGATTGCTAGCTGGGTGCCCAGAACTGTTTTCAGGTTTGCTTTAAATCACATCCTCTATAATCACAAAGGGGTCCTTCACTTTCTCAGCAAGGACTCCATGACCTCAATCGACATTTTATTAATGTGTAGCATTAATCTTCCAGTTACTGCATTCAGGATTTTAGAGATGAAAGTAGCTGCCAATCAGCTTTGAATAGTTATTTCTGCTTATATGGATATCAGCCAATGTGATACCATGATCTGAGGTCATTTTCCAGATACAAGTGTATAAAAAATATATGATTCCAAATTTGGATGTTTGTGCACATGTAGAAGATTATTATTGTTAATAATAATATTATTTCATATTTGCTTATCATCAACATTATGTTAGCATTATGCAATACACAAAAATCAAGAAAACCTTTCCCTTAAAGACCTTAAGAGATCAAGACAGAAATAAATTCATTTTCTTTTCTTTTTTTAATTTACCCCCTTAAATATAATAAACTAATTTCTTAGGGCCAATACAGAAGAAATGTTTTTTAGAAGAACTTTGAATAAGTAGAGAATACTGTCCTAATGGAAACTGGAATTGGGAGACCATTTTGCAAATGGCAGCACCATGGATAAAGGAAAAGACAGGAGTGGAAGAGGACGTGAATGGGGAGTGAAAATTAGAGTAGAAATTGGGACAAATTGGTCTGGAACTAAGTTTGCTGAGCCTGCAAATCTCATATACATTTCTGCTGAACTAGCCTTCTAACTAATAAAGTACTGCAAGGACGTGGACCAAGAACAGCAACATAATTAATCTGAAATTAAGATACACCAGCAACCACACCAATAAATTGATAAAGGGCCATTTTTTTTTACTGGCATAAATTGGTATAGCTCCATTTAAATCAGTGGAACTGCCTCGCTTTACACCAGAACTTGGCCCATAGGATGTATCCATCAGACAGCGCCATACTGAATGTTAAGTAAGAAGGTATTAAATATGATCATTATTTTCTTTCACTGTCAGTGCATGGCATCTATAGCATAAGCGGTAGTTTGGAGAGCTATGTCACATTTTCAATTACATGGAACTTACGGATAAACCCAGTTTGCAGGTTATTGTTGATCTGGGCCTTTAGTTCTATTTCACAGGTGGAAAGATCTTCAAAGATTTACCAAGAAATCCCAAACCCAATTTAGCTTCTGATGGAATCTAAATGATAAGCTGTTGAGGTAATATCTGCTGTCATTTAAACCCGCTAGCCCCACTGCTGCTCAATGGGCTGTTCAATATATATGACCACAGAATTTGAAGCATTGTTTCTGAACTGCCTTATTATATATATATATTTTTTTAAAGCCTAGTAATTATCCCAGGAGATATTTTACAGGAATAAATGTTGCTTATGCACATTATTTGACTCCTTCTACACTGATTCATCTTCTCCAAACCAAATGTATACAATACAGTTACATCTGGGCCAATTTTCCCAGATTGAAGATTTATTTATAGTCTTGCTTCTTATCCAAATTTCCATATTATGTTTTCTTCAGGCATTTAGAAGTTATGTTACAACTATCAGCAGCAATAATTCTTGATTTCATAAAATGCAGAGTTTGACAGGCAGTCCAAAAGTCTCCATAAATTAATTGAAATGCTTGCCTCTGCAGAGGTATTGAAATCCTTTCTTGTGATCTGTTGAATCACACTTTCTTTGTTGTTGTTGTTGTTGTTGTTATTGTTCTTCTTTGCCTTTTTAAGTTGAGGAAGTCTTGAGAAAACTGGATCTCTTTCAGAACACAGAGGAATGCACTTCCTTTCAATACAAGAGCATGTACTGAAAATACTTTTTCCATTCTAAAATGTTTCTGTGTTTTTAATAAATGTTACTGACATCTCCTGTGAACCAACAGGAAATAGCAATGAGTCTTATTGAAAGGAAAGATTTTGTTACAGAAAATGTTGATCTTTTTTAGGGTTCATGATACATTAGCCCTAACTAGCTCAGGACCATGCAAGATGGGGTTCTGAAAGGCATTCACCATTTTACCCCTTTAAACTGCTTCTTTACTCTGCTGAAATACAGGTAAAACAGGAGGAGTGTAAGAACCAAATCTTTCTTCCATCAATACTGCTTCATGGTCAGCCATCTGGAATTATTACTGAGTGATTCTTGGATCATCACTGTAGCGAGCAGGAAGTCAAGTCCTGAAATCAGCTTGTTGGTCCTCTAACAAGTAACACTAATGACAGTACAACAAACTTACACCAAAGGGACCTGTCTGTTAGTTTTCAGAATAATATTAATGTACAATACTAAAGTATCCACCAAAAATGATCTAGATTGTGAGTTAACGATCTGATCTGAGCAACGGGTAGTGTGTTGTTGCACTGCTCCTGGAGCAGACTAGGACAGAGATTGTGACTCATTAAGTCACCGTAGCCTGGAGCCACAAAAGGAGTTAGTGTCACAGTGTCAGTGTCACAATCCCTAGCTTTTACATGCCTAGAAAGTCACAGCTATTCACAAAAGTTGCATGTGGAGTGATAGATGCCTAAGAATGGAATTCACAAAAGCTAGCACATTAGGCAGGGAGCTGCCTGAACTAATGAATGGGAGATGCTGAACAGAAGGGGGAGTGCTAAGCCCCAACCCTCTCATGGAGCTAGGCACCTAATTCCAGTTTGCAGGGAGGCTCCTATCTCTGGTTATGATTCTCAGCTGTGAACCTTCTCCTGGAGTTAGGCACCTATGCTGTTTTAGCCAGAAGCTGAGGAGAAGGAGCACCTCCCTGGTAACTTTTAGCACAGCAGTTAAGGTACTCACCAAGGATCTGGGAGCCCCCGCCCCAGCCCAAGGCCCTCCTCTGCCTGAGGGGCAGAAGGGATTAGAATAGGGGTCTGCAATCTCTCTGGTGAGTGCCCTAAACTGTGGGATACTCTGATAGGTGAAGTAGTCCTCTGTCAATCTCTCATGCTGAAGCTGTTGCGCTGTGGCTCAATAATTAAAGAGTCATTTCAGCAGAAGGACTGGACCCTGGGTCTCCCACATCCTAGGTCAGTGCTCTAATCACCAGTTTCTCATACTCTATCTCTCCCTGGTCCAAATGACTCCAAGTATTTTTTTACCAAGGCTTGTATGCTTCCCAACATACCTATGCATACACTGCCTGGCACATTATGAGAAGCAGAGTCAAGGTTCTGTCCATTCCTTCCTATTTCTCACCCACCTGCATGGAACATAGCAGATTTGCAGAACACACTTTCCTTCCTATGCTGTGAGTGTTGGTATAGATAGCTAGTGTAATGTATTTGCATGTATTTTAACCCTTTAATAAAATCAATAGAGTCACATCAGGACTGTATTTGACTTGGTAATAATAATAATAAATACATTTTATTTGTATGATTCCGCTCATTTCAGAGGATCCAAATCCTTTTACAAACACAGGAATCAGTTCAGTCACTAATGAAATGCAGTCCCCCTAAGGTAAATTCAACAGCTTTTTAACAGCACAGTACTCCATATAACAGTTTAGCACTGAACATGAAAAAAAAAATCAGGAATAGGGCAAATACTGAAATGAATAGGCAGCAGGTTTAAAACAAACGAAAGGAAGTATTTTTTTCACATAACACACAGTCAAACTGTGGAACTCTTTGCCAGAGGATGTTGTGAAGGCCAAGATTATAACAGGGTTCAAAGAAGAACTAGATAAATTCATGGAGTAGAGGTCCATCAATGGCTGTTAGTCAGGATGGGCAGGGATGGTGCCTCAAGCCTCTGTTTGCCAGAAGCCAGGAATGGCTGAGAGGGGATGGATCACTTGAAGTTTACGTGTCCTGGTCATTCCCTCTGAAGCTCCTGGCATTGGCTACTGAAGGAAGACAGGCTACTTGGCTAGATGAACCTTTGGTCTGACCCAGTATGGCTGTTTGTTCTTATGTTATATACTTCACATCAGATTCTGACTTCATTTATACTGAACTCCACTGAGTAACAAGAAGATTTTGTTCAAAGTTTTCAGAAGCACCTAAATTTTCAAATAGCAAACATTTTCAAAAATGGGTGCTTAAATTTAGGTTGCCAAATCAATATTTATGCAAATAAGTTAACTGCTTAATGTTGTGGCAGTAAACAAGGGTTTTATTAATATCTTAAAGCTTTTCACATGAGATCCCCCACACCTCCATTAACACTATAGCTCTGAAATCCATATTTAGACACCATAATGAGTGATCTAATTTTCAAAAGTGCTTAGCATCATGCAGCTATCAGTCTAGATGAGCTAACAGTTGCTCAGCACTTCGGAAAATCACACCACTTCTCTAGGTACCTAAGTATAGAGTTAGGAACTATACCATTAATGGAGTTGGGGGAGGTCTCATGCCCACATGGGTTTAAGAAGTTAATAAAACCCTTGATTACTGCCACAACATTAAGCATTTAATTGTGGTTCAAGATGTTATATGCCCAGAGCCCTTAGGTTGCTAATTACAGTTACAACTGCACTATTAAAAAATTCCCTCAACTATTTATTAAGTATAAAGACAAATAATTAAGGCAAAATGTTAGAGCATTTGAAATTTGACAGTTGACCGGAAGGCACCGCTTCACTACATTTGCCAGCTCTTTCATGAATAAAGAGAAGAGGAAAAAACATAAATTGAGGATATAGAGGGGATTCCTTTAAAATATTCTTTATAGTTTTAGAGACAGAAAAGTTTTCAGAGATGTTCCTTATACTTAAAATGGGGAATACAGCTAGAACTGGTAATAGGTAAAGAACTGGCAAGAACTTTGTAAGAGCACCCAGTGGATGGAGAATTCATGTCTTCTTACTGCCATCTTTCAAAGGAAAACTCTTGAAGAAATTCAGTTTTGCCATTGTGAAGGGTGGCAAATTGTTCTAGCTCTGGAGTTAACCACAGGAAAATATCCAGAATGAGGGAGGGTTCTCCTTGTATGCATTTTCCCCTGAAATGTCTGCCACAGCCTATGGAATGTTGAACATGGAAAAGTACTTTCTGCTGTAGTACAACCTCAATATTTTATGGTCAGGTTGGTCATCTCTTCAGACCTAGATCCCTTGTTCAGTCAGTAATGTCTACTGACAGCAGCTGAATCTGGGTACTCTGAATTATTAGTACCCATTCGAAAGAAACTAATTTGTGTTTAATGGGGCCTCTGACAAGGAAGGTCCCACGCTGTCTTTGAGGCACTTTTTTGCAGGATCTCTGGGATAGGTAAGTGTAAGAAGATGTTGGTTACAATAGCATTAGTTTCCTTCTCCTCCACATGAGACTGTTATTGGTAAACGTTTTGTGACAAAAATCCCTGTTTCTTTCCCATTCAATAAGGGTTAACACCCTGCTAATACCTCCCATGTGCACAGGTTAAATTAAAAATGCAAGGCTGGAGAATGAAGTCCCAATCATGGTGGCTAATAAACAATATAAATATCTGTTTAATAGTTACAAAGATCAAAAGCCTTTGAGAAGGCAGAATCAGACATACAAGCCAAACTATGCTATCTATGCCCTTGTTGGGACAGCATGCAAGCAACCTAATATGCAGTGGGACTCTTCAGGCTGTACCAGCCTTTAGTATTCTGTAAGAAACTCTGTGGGCTAGTGTAGGGCATGTGAGGCCTTGGCCTCCCTACAGCCTTAGTTGCAGTGGACTTCTTGGTAGAACAATCTCTACAACTGCTGGGCCTACAACAGTTAGTGGCTCTTGTACAGAACAAGCAAGAGGTTCCCTGCAAACTCTCTCCCAGCCTATGTGCAAGAGCTTCTGACAGTTTGGCCTCACTTGTTATAAGGCTATCTGTCTGTCTGCTGTTTTGTCATGTTAAACTAGGTTTGTTTCTCTTATCCCTAGAGTACTCTAAAATCTCAAGAATGAAACTGTGAGAAGGAAAACCTGTTGGTTGACTACTCCTTTTCCCTTAGTGCTTCCCAATTGGTTAAACTTTTTTTTTAATCCCTCTGGTTGCTTCTGTAATAAAATTGAGATTTGGAAAGACTCGGAATAGACCAACTAGGGACTCCAGTAGCCTACTATAACCCTTGCCAAAAATCCTTTGTGTGACAGAGAGCAGACATCACTGTTTGATAAGTTTTTGCTATGAAATTCCCCTTGGACAAGAGAATGTTTAAGGTCAAATCCATGGTATCTACACTGAATGCCAGAAAGTGTAAACTAGGAAGAGACAGAATGAATTTTTTTACTGTTAGTAACACACACACACACACACACACACACCCCGGAGACTTATATAGAGAGATATAATGTGGAAGAAACTCTCAGCCTCAGAGGCCATTCTAACCCTGTTGAAATCAAGATATAGTCTAAGTGGATAAGCATTTTCACTTCCACGAACTATAGGAATTGGACGACAAGTGTCATAACTAGATTTGGCAGGAATTTTGCATTCAACCTTTTTCAAGAAAGAAAGAAAGAAAGAAAGAAAGAAAATAGCTTAAGAAAAATTGACAAAAAAGTTTTTGGTTTTTCAAAATTTTCCAATAAATTTCAAAAATGAATGTAAATATGGAGGTTTTAGATTTGTTGTTTTCCCGTTTTCTCTCCCTACCCACTTCTTTCTTTCTTTCTTTCTTTCTTACAGAGTAGGAAAATGAAAAAGGCAGAAGTGAAAAACAAAACATGGACATCATTCATTTTAGTGCACATTATGGCAAAAATCAGAAAAAGGATGGGGGGAAAAGCAGGAAATGAATGTTTGAAATTTCAAAAATTCTATTAAAAATACTTTTATAAAAAAAACTGTTCCATTTTGAGCTCTGCAAAATAGAAAAACCTTTAAAATTAATTTTGTGTATGTGAGAGTGAAAATGTTTTTCTATTTTCAACCAGCTCTGCTGCTAATCTGGTAAATAAGTAAAACAGAAACCAAAGACTTTAGCCTAATACATCAAGCATTTCTACGAGAATATTATGCTTTTTAAATTTTTTGAACTTACTTTTTATTTTATTTCAGTAGCTAGCAAGCATACTGCATGAATACCATTGAAAGTTTTGCTAAGGTCTGTTTTATATTATATATTTATTTACAGTTGTTTTAAGACTTCAAGTTTTTCAGGTTGTCTATGTGGAAGGACTGGGCATTCATGAAAGAGTTTTTGGTCTAATGCTTGCAAGTGGATGGTAACCCCACTGAAACATAAATATGGAGCTTATCCATCTCAAAGGCCTGTGACTCTCAACATTCTGATCTTCTCTACAGTGAGGAAGACATCTCTGCCTAAGACCTGGTCTACACTGGGGGGGATTGATCTAAGTTACACAACTTCAGCTACGTGAGTAACGTAGCTGAAGTCGACGTACTTAGATCTACTCACTGCTGTGTCTTCACTGTGGTGAGTCGACTTCTGCCGCTCCCCGTCAATTCTGCCTGCGCCTCTTGCGGAAGTGAAGTACTGGAGTCGACGGGAGAGCGCATGGGGGTCGATTTATCGTGTCTAGACTAGATACGATAAATCGACCCCCACTGGATCGATTGCTGCCCGCCGATCCGGTGGGTAGTATAGACATACCCTAAGTTTCTTAGTAAAGAGAGAGCTTTGAAAATGAAAAACAGATGCATCACTTCTGTCACAAATTTTAGAAGAAAAAGTCAGTGATGAAGAGAAGAAATTATTGAACTGCCTGTATACCAATTCTAGAAACCTGGGTAACAAATGAAAGGCATTCGAATTGCTCGGTTATGAGTATAAATTCGATCTAGTTGGTATTACTGAAACATGGTAGGATGATTCACATGACTGGCACTCTGTATCAAAAATAACATTGCCAATTTCCAAGTCACTGGTAACTTGAATGAAAGTGATTTTGAATGCTTATGGATCAATGTCCTAACAGATAAAGCACAAGATGGGGTATTAGTTGGGGTGCTATACACCACCAAATCACCATAATGAACAGGATGACTTCCTCCTTACACACCTATCTATAATGTGTAGGGTGGGGGGGGAACCCTGCACTATCATGGGGGACTTCAAACTGAGGTTTCATGCTGCCAGTACTAAAACATCCTTGCAATTTCTAACACTATTGATGACAATATCCTAACTCAAGAAGTCTTACAAACAACACCAGGGAATTCTTTATTAGACCTTGTCCTAACAGATAAAGAGGAACTGATCACAGAAATAAAAAATAATGGTAGTTTAGGTACAAGTGACCATTATTTGATCACATTTATAATGTGCAAAGAGAATAAAATCCAGACAAGCAATATACACACACACTTGGTGCTTTAATGGGGCCAATTTCACAAAGCTGAAAATAATTATGAGTGAAATCATCTGGGAGGAAGAATTTAATCAAAAAATGTAAATGATAATTGTGAATCATTTAAGAAGATCTTATTAGATGCCGAAAAACCCACAATTTGACAACTGAGAAAGAAGGCCAAGCTGGTTAAAAAAAAATTACTTAGTTTAGTGCGAAAGTGAATGCAGATATTTTACACACACACACACACACACACACACACACACACACACACACACACA
>NW_020664368.1:14787012-14956903 GCF_002925995.2 Terrapene triunguis | reverse complement strand
ACACACACACACACACACACACACACACACACACACACACACACACACCCCAAATGGAAGAAAGGTGAAACTGATAGTAATGAATATAAATCAGAAACTAGCAATTGTAGAAAATTGATAAGGGAAGCAAAGAAATGCAAGGAGAAAATTTTGGTCAGCAGAGTTAAGGACAATAAGGAGGTTTTTTTTTTCAAATATATTAGGAAGAGAAAGAATCCAGACAAGGTATTGGTCGATTACTAGATGGAAATGGGACAATTATCAATAATAATTCATAAAAGGCAGAAATTTTCAATAAAATTTCTGTTCTGTACTGAGAAAAAAACAGGTGATATAGTCTCATCATTTGGTGATGATAATGCTCTTTTCTTTCTACTAGGATCTCTGGAGAATGTTAAACATAAGCTACTAGAGTCAGACATTTCTAAATAGCAGGTCCAGATAACTTCATCCAAGAGTTTTAAAAGAGCTGGCAGAGGATCTCGCCGGACTGTTAATGCTGATTTTCAAAAAGTCTTGGAGCACTGGGGACGTTCCAGAAGGCTTTGAGAAAGCTAATGTTGTGCTAGTTTTGAAAGGGTAAATGATTAATTATACGCTGGTCAGCCTGACATCAATCCTGGGCAAGACAAAACAGCAGCTTATACAGGACTCAATTAATCAAAATTAAAGGAGGGTAATGTAATTAATGCCAATCAACATTGGTTTATGGAAAATAGATTCTGTCACACTAACTAGATCACTTTTTTTATTAGATTACATGTTTGATTTATAAAGATAATAGTGTTGATGTAATATACTAAGACTTCTGTAAGAAACCTGACTTGGTACCACACAATATTTTGACTAAAAAACTAAAACAATACAAAATTAACATGGCACACACTAAATGGATTAAAAACAAAAACAGGCCAATGATAGGTCTTGTAAACGGGGAATTGTCATCAAGCAGGTGTGGTTCAAGTATGGTCCTGCAGAGATCAGTTCTTGGCCTTATGCTAGTTAACATTTCAATGACTTTGAAGAAAACAAAATCATAATTGATTAAGTTGACCCCAAAATAGGGGAGTGGTGAATAATGAAGAGAACAGGACACTGATACAGAGCAATCTGGATCACTTGGTAAGCTGGGCACAAGCAAACACTATGTGTTTTAATATGGCTAAATGCAAATGTATACATCTAGGAACTAAGAACGAAGGCCATACTTACAGGATGGAGGACTCTATCCTGGGAAGCAGTGACTCTGAGCAAGATTTGAGGGACATGTTGGATAATCAGCAGAACATGAGATTCCAAGTGATGCAGTGGCCAAACAGCTAATGCAACCCTGGGATGCATAAACAGAGGAACCTTGAGCAAAAGTAGAGAGTATATTTTACCTCTGTATTTGGCAATGGTGCGACTGCTGCTGGAATACTGTGTCCAATTCTGGTTCCCACAATTCAAGAAGGATGTTGATAAATTGGAGAGGGTTCACAGAAGAATTATTAATGAGAATTATTATAGGATTTGAAAACATGGCTTATCATGAGAGACTCAAAGGGCTCAATCTATTTAGCTTAACAAAACAGAAGGTCAAGAGATGACTTTATTACATTCTGTAAGTATCTACATGGGGAACAAATATTGAATAGGGGGCTCTTCAATCTAGCAGAGAATCTTCCAATCTACCGTGATCCAAAGGTTGGAAGAAGCTAGACAAATTCAGACTGGAAATACATTGTACATTTTTTGACAATGAGGGTGTGACCGTTTTCATGGGGGGGGGGCACTCTGAGATTGCTCAATTAAGGAAAATTGCAAAAAATGGGGCAGACAATCCCCAAAACTGGTAGTTATTCCTATACTTAGATTCACCAAGTCAGCAACAAAACATCTTATACAATAGCTTATGGTTACCCAGAAGTCAGAAATATTGTTCCCTTAAAGCAACCCATCCCTGAGCTCCCACCCAGACAGCCAAGTCTAATATGATGAGGATTACTGAAAATCTTGTTCATCATATAAAAAATTCTACCAATCCCAAAGGATCAGACACATTATCCAGCAGGTTAATGCATATCTCTGATCTTAACCAAATACATGCTTACAGCCAATTCTTATTAATAAAAGAAAAGAGTGAGAGTATTGATTAAAAGATCATTATATATACAGATATTAATAGAGTTCTTCGGCCAGTTTCATAGTAGAGTTGGTCAGCTTCGAAGTTGCAAACAGTCCATAGTTCATAGGTTACAGTCCAATGTCCAATATCAGCACAATCCAGAATGGAACTGGAGATCTCAGTCTTGTGACTCAAACTTCCCCGATGAAGCTTAAGCAGATCTGAGATGATAGGATCAGAGCCCTAGAGTTCTTTTTATAATTGTCTAGCAGCCTCTTGACAGCATGCAGTCCTTGGGTGAACAATAGGCAATTATCTTAGTTTTGAAGTAGAACTTCTATTTCCTAAGCATCACTGGTAATTAGCTAAATGGATTAACATAAGGCAATTGCCCATCTTCAGCCATTTACAGGTAGTTTACTACAAACTTCAAAGAGAAATAAGAATGATATTACTACATTCACAGTTCATCTAAATGTTAACATCTTCTTTTGATCTCTGAATTAACAGAATACAGCGATAGACAGGAACTGTTTGGTTACATTGTCAACCTCTAACAATATATATGTAAACACGGAAAAGACATAATATGTCTCTAAAGTTTGAATCTGGATCAATTAGCCTGCTAGTTGTGTAACCCTTTCTGGTCCTGTGTCACAGAGGGTAATTAAGAGACGGTTACTCACCATGTGCAGTAACTGATGTTCTTCAAGATGTGTGTCCCTTGGGATGCTCCACTATAGGTGCAGCAGTGCCCCCTGCACCTGGGATTGGAGATCTTCAGTAACAGTGCCCATTGGGCCGCACATGCGTTCCTCCCCATCTTGAGCCATGAGCGACATTATATATCTATCTATCTATCTATCTATATATATATATATGCTGTGAGCGCCGAAGCAGAGGGGAGGAGGGCAGGTAGTGAATCACCCATAGAGACACACATCCTGAAGAACGTCAGTTACTGCACATGGTGAGTAACCTTCTTTTCTTCTAGGAGTAGTGTCCCTGTGGGTGTGCCACTATACAGCAGTGCCCCTAGATGGAAGACTGGGGCTTCAGAGTGGTGTCCAATAAGGAGACGAGGGTGGTGCTTCCTATTTGGGCATCTGATGCTCCATTATGGGTAATTGCATAGTGTTGGCTAAAAGTATCTGCAGATACCCAGGTGGCCGCTTTGCAAATGTCAATGATCAACACAGTGTTGAGAAAGGTAATGAGGTGGAGAGAGAGCGCGAGTGGAATGTGCTTGAGTTCCAGGTGGAGGTAGCTGGTTGTGCAGTTGATAACAAAGGTGTGTGCACTGTGAGATCCAGTTGGAAAGAAGTTGTTTGGATAGAGTCGCTCCCTTCAAACATTCGGTGACTGAGAGAAATAGGTGTGGTGATTATCTGAAAGTTATAGTTCTATCAAGGTAAAAGGCTAATGTCCACCCAATGCCCAAGGTGTGTAGTGTTGCTTCATGTTGATTGTTATGTGGCTTTGGGAAGAAGCAGGGATGGTGGATAGGTTGATTCAAATGGAAGGAGGGCACCTTGGATAAAAATTCTGGATGCGTGTATAACGTTACTTTGTCCTTAAGAAAAACTGTGTACAGTTTCACGGTGGGTATGCCATGAAAGCCCCTATTTCTCCTACTTGTCAGGCAGACGTGATGGCTATGAGAAATGCTTTCATGGAAAGATGATGTAAGAGCACGTTGCCATGGGCTCAAATGATAGTCTGGTGAAACAGCGCAAGATGAGGTTGGGATGTCATACATGAGGGTAAAGTTTCAAAAGAGTTTTAAGGAATCTCTTCATGAGCAAGTGGGTTTATATGGAATAGTGATCTATTTAGGGGTGGAATGCTGTGATGGCGGCCAAGTGCACATGAACAGAGCTTGTAGATAGGCACGATCTTTTAAGATCTAGAATATAATCTAGAATGAGTGGTAATGGGGAATTAATTGCTGAGACATGATTGACTGCACCAGAATTGGAATCTTTCCATTTTTGGAGGTAAGTACAGCGAGTCATGTCATGTCTGCTATTTAAGAGAACCTCTTTTACTGCCTCTGAACCGGTCATCTCTTAATCCCCAAACCATGAAGGAGCCATGCCTTCAGATGAAGGACACATGGATTGGGATGGAGGATTCAGCCTGAATCCTGCAAGAGGAGATATCAACTCAATTGCATGGTGATCGAAGAACACACCACACCAGGAAATAAGGATACCAAATTTGTCATGGCCATGTTGAGGCTATGAGGATGACTCGGGGTTGTTGCACCTATATTTTCTGAAGTACCTTGAACAAGAGGGGAAAAGATGGAAAGGCATAGAATAGTGGAGCATCCCATATAATAAGGAAGGCATCTCTCAGACACCCATGACCTAGACCTGCTCGTGAGCAGAAATTGAGGGAATTTGGCATTCTCTGGTGTGGCAAAAAGATCTATATGGGGAAATCCCCAGCGGATGAATATGCACTGATATACTCTTATATCTAATTCCCACTCATGGTCTTGTGAGAATTGTCTGGTCAATGAGTCTGCCATGGTGTTCTGGAGTCCAGGCAGGTATGCGGCTGAAATGTTGATGTCACGCTGGATACATCAGTTCCACAATTTCAGTGATTCTGAGGATAGGAAATAGGACCTCGCTCCGCCTTGTCTCTTGATGTAGAACGTGCAGGCAATATTGTCTGTCAATACTTTTATGGTCCAATGTCTGATCGGTGGTAGGAAATGTCGGCACATGTTGTGAACTGCTTGCAGTTCTAAAAGGTTGATGTGCATGAAGGATTCTGTGGGGGACCACCTTCCCTGCACTGTGTGGGTCTGAAGGTATGCTCCCCAACCAATTAGGGAGGCATCAATTGTTAGAATCAGGGACAGTGCTGGTTGGAGAAAAGAGACCTCCATACAGACATTTTGGGGTTGTCTCCATCAGTGTAATGAGTCCTTGATCTTGATAGGCATGGATAGAAGTTTTTGAAGACTGTGTCTGTGAGGTACATACACTGTGCGTAGCCATGCCTGGAAACAGTGCATGTGTAACCTGACATGTTTTACCATGAAGGTAGCTGCTGCCATATGGCCGAGCAGCTGGAGACACGTCCTGAAAAAGAACTGCAGGCTGGTTCTCCTGGTGGATACAAGGTCGACTATTGTAGAAAGTCTGTGAACAGGAAGGAAGGCTCTGGCCTGTATTGCATCCAGGTGTGCCCCAATAAACTCCAGATATTGTACAGTGTCAATTTTTGTATAAAGAACAGGAGTACTTGTGGCACCTTAGAGACTAACAAATTTATTTGAGCATAAGCTTTCGTGGGCTACATCCCACTTCTTCGGATGCATAGAATGGAACATATATTGAGGAGATATATATACACACATATACAGAGAGCATGAACAGGTGGGAGTTGTCTTACCAACTCTGAGAGGCCAATTAAGTAAGAGAAAAAAAACTTTTGAAGTGATAATCAAGATAGCCCAGTACAGACTGGTTGATAAGAAGTGTGAGAGTACTTACATGGGGAGATAGATTCAATGTTTGTAATGGCTCAGCCATTCCCAGTCTTTATTCAAACCTAAATTGATTGTGTCTAATTTGCATATCAATTTGAGTTCAGTAGTTTCTCGTTGGAGTCTGTTTTTGAAGCTTTTCTGTTGTAAAATAGCCACCCGCAGGTCTGTCATTGAATGACCAGACAGGTTAAAGTGTTCTCCCACTGGTTTTTGAGTATTATGATTCCTGATGTCAGATTTGTGTCCATTAATTCTTTTGCATAGAGATTGTCTGGTTTGGCCAATGTACATGGCAGAGGGGCATTGCTGGCACATGATGGCATATATCACATTGGTAGATGTGCAGGTGAACGAGCCCCTGATGTTATGGCTGATGTGATTAGGTCCTATGATGATGTCACTTGAATAGATACGTGGACAGAGTTGGCATCAGGCTTTGTTGCAAGGATAGGTTCCTGGGTTAGTGTTTTTGTTCAGTGATGTGTGGTTGCTGGTGAGTATTTGCTTCAGGTTGGGGGGTTGTCTGTAAGCGAGGACAGGTCTGTCTCCCAAGATCTGTGCGAGTGAGGGATCATCTTTCAGGATAGGTTGTAGATCTTTGATGATGCGCTGGAGATGTTTTAGTTGGGGGCTGAAGGTGACAGCTAGTGGTATTCTATTATTTTCTTTGTTGGGCCTGTCTTGTAGGAGGTGACTTCTGGGTACTTGTCTGGCTCTGTCAATCTGTTTTTTCACTTCTGATCCATCTTCTTTCGTATGGCATGAACTGTGTTGGGTTCGGATGGAGCCTTGAGGAGACAGTTGTCTAAGTATGGGAATATGATGCTGTGTTTGCATAGGTAGGCTGCCACTACCGCAAGGACTTTGAAGAATACTCAGGGCGCTGTAGAGAGTCCAAAAGGTAGCACCTTGTACTGGTAATGATCAGTCTGCAGGATGAATCTGAGATATTGTCTGTGAGCAGGGTGTATGGCGATGTGAAAATACATATCTTGGAGGTTGAGTGCTGAGAACCAGTCCCCCTGTTCCAGTGCTGGGATAATGCTTGATAGTGTGACCATCTTGAAGCATTGCAGCTTGGCAAACTTGTTGAGGTTTCCTAAATCTAGGCTCAGTCTCCAGAAAATAGTGGGAATAAAAACTTTTCCTTCTGTGCTGGGATGGTACCGGTTCTATGACTCCCAAACGCAGAAGGTGATTCACCTCTTCTCATAGAAGGTGTTCATGAGAAGGATCACTGAAGAGGGATGGGGAGGGCACGGGGTGGGAGGGACAGTAATGGAATGGAGTATGGAATCTTTGTTGATTATTTCCAGGACCCACTTGTCTGAAGTGATTTGCCACCATGATGGATAAAAAGGGGCTAAAACGGTCACCAAACTGGTGGGTTGTTAAACATGGTTGCAGCAACTGGAAGTGGGGGAAGCTTCTTGGAGCCTCGACCAAATCTTCAAAATTGTTTAGACGAAGGTGTGTGACAGGTAGACCCCCTAAGGCGGCGTTTGTCTGAACTTCAGAGTGGGTTTTTGCTTTGTGACTGAACAAATTTAGTCACTTCCAATCCCTTACATAGGGGGTTGCCCTAGGGTCGTGTTGAATCTGGATCAATTAGCCTGCTAGTTGTGTAACCCTTTCTAGTCCTGTGTCACAGAGAGTAATTAAGAGAGGGTTACTCACCATGTGCAGTAACTGACGTGGGAAGAGGAGAAGTAGCATGGTGGTGTAATCTCTTTCTCCATTTCTTCCTGCTGTTCCTCCATCGTTACTGAGTTAACATCAGGTGGTTGAGAGATGGATGAGGATGACAATTATGCATGTTTCTGGCTCTGCACTACGGGTGGTTTGGGAAACTGTGCCCTGTACAAAGCCCATGGGTCACTGTAGGGCCAATATGTAGGAATTGGTATGTGGGTTTTCACCCACAGGAGTCTGTACCAGGGCCCCGGTTTGGTCCAGGATCTGAATAATGCGGACAAGCAGAGGATTGTCTTTGTGGATGTTCTGGATATGCAGGTGGAATGGAGTACTCTTCATCCTCTTCCTCACTGGGAAAGGTCTCAGAGGTGAAGGGGAGCAATGTTGTGACTCCAGAGAAGAGGCATGAAGTATAGGGAGCTTCCTACAGTGGAGCAGAGACTCAGGCGTAGCAGAAAAGACCAGGTGGAGCAGACAGGAGCATCACTGGCACCAGTGGTTGTTCGGAAAGTGAAGGAACTATTAGTACCAAGGGTAGAGTGCATTCCCTTGAGCGGTCAGTGGATGTAGATGGCTTAGTTGGTGCCAAGAGCTTGCCCAGTGCTGAGGGTGTTGTCAGTGCCAAGGATTTGATCAGTGCCGAGTGGTCGGTGCCAAAAGACTTGTAGATACCAACATTGTTGTCGGTGCCGAAGCACCTGAGATTGTCTTGGATGAGGCACTTGGTACCGTTTTTGGATGCTCTTGCACCGTGCTTCTCAGTCCTGAGAGACAGTGTGTCTGCCTGTGGTCCTGCCCATTGAGGGTCCTTGGACTTCTGTTTAGCTCCAGTACCGGAAGTACCCTGATGGCTGTAGAAGCTAAGTCTTAGCCCTGAGGATGTTGAGCCTACTGGCCTCACAGGGGATGGCTTTTACTTAGGTGGTTCCTTGGCAGGCAATGTAGTGATCCATTTTTTCCTGTCTGAGCAGGAAAGAGAGGATTTCCTCTTGGATGGCCACGGCGAGTGGGGATTGGCTGATTGAGCTCAGGTAGAGAGCCAACCCAGAGAGGTATCAGAGCCGGGGTACAGCTGGGCATAGAGAACTCTCCATGAGGAGAATTTTCAGTTGGAGTTCTTTGCTCTTTTTGGCCCGGGAGGTCAAGCTGATGCAATGGGTGCACTTAGGTGTGACATGGCCCTGACCGAGGAAGCAGATGCACCATGAGTGACCATTGCTCATGGGAAAAGCCTCCTGATAAGAAAGGAACCTCTTGACCCTAGGAGATCCCGGCATACTCCCAAGGGGGAGAGCTCCCAATCGGGGAGGGTTTAAAACAGGTAAGAATAAGGTAACGGGGAGGGAAAAGTAACTAAAAGATTAATTTTTTTAGTGGGAGAAAATGTACAGAAATGGCTAATCACTACTAATGTAAGGTAACTTAATGAGAGTACATTTATATATTCTCATATTCTATATTCTCTATATATTCTTTTTAGGTAACCTCATCCTGTCCCATAGCTTCAGATAACTCCTTTTTCCTGAAGGTTCCCACTCCCATGTCTCCACCCATAATCTTTATACTGAAAGCTCCTTCTGATCACCACCAATGCCCTACTTCAACGTGTGGTGTGTACTGCAATCTGTGTCAACTCTTTTCCCTCAGTGTCCTCCCTCCCTATCCAGTCTCTAAATAAATCCTTTCCATTTTTTTCTTTATAATATAACCACAGTCAATCCTTCCCTTTCTATTGTATTAGTCACCTTGGTTAACTCCCATTTTGATTTCTTTAAACTTCACTTTTCTGTGTACACCTATCCTCCATTCCCAGTTCTTACAAAATTCCTCTGATAAAATTGTCTTCCTCCCTTGACATTACAACCTTGAAACTCATAATTTGCTTCCTTTCTTTAATCACATTACATCTCTTAATTTTGCCCCTATATACATCTCGCCTGTCATTTACTTTTGCTCCCTATTTTCTCTTTCCTTGCAGTTTCATCTCTTGTCTCATTCTTGGTCTTCTTTACTGCTGCCCTCTCTGCTTAGAATAGTTTCCAACTTCTTTTCTACCAAATGCTCCCTGAACCTATGTCATCATTAGTGCCAAATTTGAACATCTTATTTGAGGTTAAATAATAAAAGGGTTTTTTTTAAGGACCACACTTCCTATTTGCTTTCCTCTGACATTCTCCCCTCCCCTTCTGCTCTTCCCTGTTGGAAGGTCCAGCTGTCTGTTGCTCTTCATTTTGTTCTGAAGGGTCTTCACTTTCCCTCCCAGTCCTTTGGCTGAGATGCCTGGCACTCTACACCAAACCCCTAAGCAGCATCCTCTGAAATTATGGATGAAGGCAAACATTAATAGGTATATCATATGGGCGAATGTGAAGAAGCTTGCACTGCAACAACATATACTGACCCCAACTTCTGGATACCAAGGGTATGTCTACACTTAAAACACTACAGCACACAGCTGCAGCTGCACCGCTGACAGGAGTGGCTGTCCTGTCAGCATAGGTAATCCACCTTCCTGAGAGGCGGTATCTAGGCCAATGGAAGAATTCTGTCTTCCATCGACCTAGCATTGTCTACACTGGTGGTTAGGTCAGCATAGGTATGGATTTTTAGTGAGAGACATAGCTATGCTGATATTAATTCCCAGTGTAGATCAGCCCTAAGAGGTCTTCATTATCCAGTCTGGTCAATCTATGACGAGAAAGGTGGATGGAGAGAAGGGGTGGGTCTCTGTGACTACGGGACCTTTTAATAGTCTTCTGTCCATGCATAGTTCTTCTGAATCATGTCCATTGACTTTTGGACTTCTTCTTGAGGTGGTGGGCTTTCTTTGCTCAGTGTCCCCCCACTGGATCCCTTTTGACCATGTGACCTGCCCCCCCCGTCTTTGTTTTTCATTCTTTCTCTGTCACACACTCAGTTAAATTCCATGCTCTGTGACCTCTCCCTCACCTCAATGAGTGGGATCTTTGGTGCAAAAATGGGCTCCATCCACCATCCCATGATTTAAATTAGATTAGGATCTAAATAATTGTGAATTTCACTTTGATTTTTTTAAAATTCTGATAAGCAAGTTGCTCAACAAAGATTTTATTTATTTATTGTTATTATTAGATTAGTGTCTAGGGGCCTCAAATGAGGTTACAATCCTGTTGTGTTTATCACTGTACAGACATGTACTAAGAGACAGTCCTTGCCCTGAGAGCTTACCCTTTAAATATACAAGACAGACTAAGGGTAGGAGAAAGAAAATATTACCATCCCCATGTTATGGATAAGCAACAGGAGATTAAGTGACTTGTCCAGAGTTACATAGGAAGCCTGTGCAAGAGTCAGGAACTGAATCCTAATCTTCTGCACTGCAGACCTGTACTGTAATCACCTAGATGATGGGAGAATCAAATGAAACTATTAAAATATCTGCTATTAAATTATTCTATTTTATGGAGAATTAAGTGTATGAATTTCAAATTTCTATGAAAAATGTAAATAATAGCACATGAATAAAATATTAGATACATGAACAACAGGGAGAAATCAAAATATTAAAAGTAAAATAAAATCAGATAAATTTAGCTGAACAGAAATTGTACACATAGTCATCAAAACAAAAAGATAAAGGAAGGTAAGTAAAGTGTAGCACACAGGTGATTTAAATTAGTAGTGGAAATCATGTCTATAAAAGAATTTGGAAAAGTACATGAGAAACAATGAAACATGAGCAATCTTAAAAATTCCCATCACTTTGAAAGATTATAATAGTTCCAAGAGCATTCCCCATACGAAAGAAAGAGATGGGAGAATCTTTCAATTCAGTCAAACTTTTTAAGTGCAGGTATCATAGAATCATAGAATATCTGGGTTGGAAGGGACCTCAGGAGGTCATCTAGTCCAACCCCCTGCTCAAAGCAGGATCAATTCCCAACTAAATCATCCCAGCCAGGGCTTTGCCAAGCCTGACCTTAAAAACCTCTAAGGAAGGAGATTCCACCACCTCCCTAGGTAACCCATTCCAGTGCTTCACCACCCTCCTATTGAAAAAGCTTTTCCTAATATCCAACCTAAACCTCTCCCACTGCAACTTGAGACCATTACTCATTGTTCTGTCATCTAGTACCACTGAGAACAGTCTAGATCCATCCTCCTTAGAACCCCCTTTCAAGTAGTTGAAAGCAGCTATCAAATCCCTCCTCATTCTTCTGTTCTGCAGACTAAACAATCCCAGTTCCTTCAGCCTCTCCTCATAAGTCATGTGCTCCAGCCCCCTAATCATTTTTGTTGCCCTCTGCTGGACTCTTTCCAATTTTTCCACATCTTTCTTGTAGTGTGGGGCCCAAAACTGGACACAGTACTCCAGATGAGGCTTCACCAATGTCGAATAGAGGGGAATAATCACGTCCCTCGATCTGATGGCAATGCCCCTACTTACACAGTCAAAAATACCGTTAGCCTTCTTGGCAACAAGGGCACACTGTTGACTCATATACAGCTTCTCGTCCACTGTAACCCCTAGGTCCTTTTCTGCAGCACTGCTGCCTAGCCATTCGGTCCCTAGTCTGTAGCAGTGAATGGGATTCTTCCGTCCTAAGTGCAGGACTCTGCACTTGTCCTTGTTGAACCTCATCAGGTTTCTTTTGGCCCAATCCTCTAATTTGTCTAGGTCCCTCTGTATCCTATCCCTACCCTCCAGCATATCTACCACTCCTCCCAGTTTAGTGTCATCTGCAAACTTGCTGACAATGCAGTCCACGCCATCCTCCAGATCATTAATGAAGATATTGAACAAAACCGGCCCCAGGAATGACCCTTGGGGCACTCTGCTTGAAACCGGCTGCCAACTAGACATGGAGCCATTGATCACTACCCGTTGAGCCCGACGATCTAGCCAACTTTCTATCCACCTTATAGTCCATTCATCCAGCCCATACTTCTTTAACTTGCCGGCAAGAATACTGTGGGAGACCGTATCAAAAGCTTTGCTAAAGTCAAGGAATAATACATCTGCTGCTTTCCCCTCATCCACAGACCCAGTTATCTCCTCATAGAAGGCAATTAGGTTACTCAGGCATGTTTATATCCATCCATGACAGTACTTCAGTCATGTGAGTTATCCCACCAAGTCTCTGTTATTCCAATCACATCATAGTTCTTAGACTGTGCCAGGACTTCGAGTTCTTCCTGCTTGTTTCCCAAGCTTCTTTCATTTGTGTATAGGCACTTAAGATAACTCGCTGATCGTCCCGCTTTCTCAGAATGAGACAGGAGTCCTCCCCTCTTGCGCTCTCCTGCTCGTGCTTCCTCCCAGTATCCCATTTCCCCACTTACCTCAGGGCTTTGGTCTCCTTCCCCCGGTGAACCTAGTTTAAAGCCCTCCTCACTAGGTTAGCCTACTTGCGAAGATGCTCTTCGTTAGGTGGAGCCCGTCTCTGCCTAGCACTCCTCCTTCTTGGAACACCATCCCATGGTCAAAGAATCCAAAGCCGCCTCTCCGACACCACCTGCGTAGCCATTCGTTGACTTCCAGGATTCAACGGTCTCTACCCAGGCCTTTTCCTTGCACAGGGAGGATGGATGAGAACACCACTTGCGCCTCAAACTCCTTTGTTCTTCTTCCCAGAGCCATGTATTCTGCAGTGGTCTGCTCAAGGTCATTCTTGGAAGTATCACTGGTTCCCACGTGGAGAAGCAGGAAGGGATAGTGATCCGAGGGCTTGATGAGTCTTGGCAGTCTCTCCATCACATCGTGAATCCTAGCTCCTGGCAAGCAGCAGACCTCTCGGTTTTCCCGGTCGGGGTGGCAGATAGATGACTCAGTCCCCCTGAGGAGGGAGTCCCTGACCACCACCACCTGCCTCCTTCTCTTGGGAGCGGTGGTCATGGAACCCCCATCCCTAGGACAGTGCATCTCATGCCTTCCAATTGGCGGAGTCTCCTTCTGCTCCCTTCCCTCAGATGTATCATCTAGTCCACTCTCCCCATTTGTCCAAGTGGAGAGAACATGAAAACGGTTGCTCTCCTGTATCTCCATTGCTGGTACATGGACGCTCCTCTTTCTTCTTCTGGAGGTCACATGCTGCCAATTTTCTTCCCCGTCCTTCTGTCCCCACTGCGCAGCCTGCTCTGATTCTTCAGAACGTTGTGCCCATAGAAGCATATCCTGACGTCTGCCCAGGAAATCTTCATTTTCTCTTATGCAACGCAGGGTCGATACTTGTTTCTCCAGACCTCGAACCTTCTCTTCCAATATGGAGACCAGCTTGCACTTTGTACAGACAAAGTTGCTTCTGTCCTGTGGAAGAAAGATAAACATGGCACAACCTGTGCAGTTTACAACAGCTGAACGCTCACCCTCTAAATTACTGTACTTCGCAATTGAAGTCCAGAATTAGATTTTCTTTCACAAAATAAAAATGTATTAAATGTAGTTACATTATATTTTCAATAGCAACCAATAAGACATATTTTATACTTCCACATACAGTTGTGTGTGCAAGTGTATCCCATTCTAAGAAGCATTCACAGAAAAACAACCTTTCACCAGGAAATTAGTTTACACTATCTATCCATTCCTGATCCCATTAAATTCCATTACAAAACTCCTACTGAAGACAATAGGAGCAGGATGTAGCCCAATTTGTAGTCATGAACAATTATGTATCAATTTAAACCCCATGCAATTTGATGGAGTTCCACAGGATATAAATCAGAACAGAATTTGGCTCAACATATATTTAATGCTCTGAAATGCCAGTATTACTTAATTTCAATAACCAAAATTTTAGGGAGGAAAATCAAATTAGAATAGAAATGTACCCACAC
Source organism: Terrapene triunguis (assembly GCF_002925995.2). Classification (NCBI taxonomy): domain Eukaryota; kingdom Metazoa; phylum Chordata; order Testudines; family Emydidae; genus Terrapene; species Terrapene triunguis. The sequence goes on along the minus strand of NW_020664368.1, from coordinate 14,942,777 downwards.
TAAATTAGATAAGCCAATAGAACAGGGGAGTCTCATCTGAATGTTATCCTCTTCCTTCCTCACCTAGATGCCTTCTCATTGCAGCAGTTGGTTGTTTGCAACTTTTCTTGTTAGACAATCATGTGTTAGATGCAATATTGCTCATAATTACAGCAGTCACAATCCTATTGCTATCATTATTCCTGTAATTTGTACTTACATAAATGTAAGCTTATTGTTGAATGCAAGTGATGTCAACCCTCATAATGGATGGTCACTGTAATTATAACGGAATTATAAAAAGAAAATTGCTTTTTAGCCAGTATTATCTTGTCAAAGATTTCATCTCTAACTAGTTAACTTGACAGCTTTACTGAAACTTTGTATAATTAAATTCTTGTATCATGTAGCTGTCCTGTTTGATTTTATTTCATACTGCATTTTTAATTAATTTAATTAACTTTATAGCCTGATTAACAATTGGCATGCTTCTAATGCAGGTCATTTATAAAACAGATATTAACTGGTGTTCTAATCAGTCTATCTCACTATACATTCTTTACCGGTTGCAATCCTGACCCATGACTTAAATTAGACTGAGCCACAGAAATTTAGATTCTTGCAAAATAATATCGGATCATTGTACCTTTTCTAATTCCAATCTTTTTTGAGATATATTGGAAATGGAAAAGGCACAGAAAAGGGCAACAAAAATGATTAGGGGTATGGAATAGCTTCCACATGAGGTGAGTTTAAAAAGACTGGTACTTTTCAGAGACTACTAAGGGGGGATATAATAGAGGTCTATAAAATCAGAACTGGTGTGGAGAAAGTAAATAAGGAAATGTTCTTTACTCCTTCTCATAACACAAGAAGGAGGGGTCACCAAATGAAATTAGTAGGCAGCAGGTTTAAAACAAACAAAAGGAAGTATTTCTTCACACAACGCTCAGTCAACCTGTGGAAATCTTTGCCAGAGGATGTTGTGAAGGTCAAGACCATAACAGGGTTCAAAGAAGAACTAGATAAGTTCATAGAGAACAGGCCCATCAATCGCTATGAGCCGGGATGGGTAGGGATGGTGTCCTGTCCCTAACCTCTGTTTACCAGAAGCTGGGAATGGGTGACAGGGGATAGATCACTTGATAATTACCTATTCTGTTCATTCCCTCTGAAGCACCTGGCTTTGACCATTGTTGGAAGACAGGATATTGGGCAAGATAGACCTTTGGTCTGACCCAGTATGGCCATTCTTATGGTAGCCAGAAATAGAAAAAGGACATTGAGAGCATCAACTCACTCTCCTTGTAAAGGCAGTGGATTATGGAGTGGGAGCACGAGGAAAGTTTTGTTTTCCAGAAACAAAGGAGCACTACTTCAATTAAAATGCAAAAACAACTTTTTTGTTAGGAAATAGTTAATAGAGTGAAAAGCAGGATTGGGGCCAAATTGTATAGCTGATATTCAGGATTTTTTTATTTTATGTTTATTATTATTATTACTTTAGTTATTCACAGCATACATCTTATGTTGGCAATAGAAACCTCTTGCTAATGTCGAGTTGTCTGCATATGAGGAGAGCCATAGGGTACTTCCTTTTTAATCGTTTTAACGAGTTAAGGTCCTACAGTGCCTCAGCTGCTATTGATCAATGAGTTACTCTGAATAACTTTGAAATCAGCACATGGTGCAAGTTAATGGAACACTGGGACAGAAAAAATGTCAAGTTAAAAAAAGGAATGAATGACAAGGGATCTGTAACAAGTAATTTACTTGTTTGTTCCGTGTGTAAATATATTTGAAAATGGGATATGCTGCTGCTATTCATCGTCAGTGCAACTTTGCTTTGTTTGGCAATAAAGATAAGGTATGGATAATCATAAATTTTATCAACTTTTATTTACTGTTACTTAGACCTTTTCATTATTTTGTAAAGCATCTTAATACAATTTGAATTCCATTAGATTAGGGACAAATAACTAGAGCTAATTATTTTAACATGCATTGGTCAAAACTACATGATATTACAGCCTATGGCCTTATTTTCTATTACAGCAGTTTTACATAATATTATGTCACCTTAATTGAGCTAAACCAAAGATTCACAGCAATAATGGATGTTAGTTTTAATTTCTTTAAAGCACGTTGATTAAATTAACAGCCTTGAGGCATCCAAGCATTTTGTTGTGACAGGGTACTAGTGTTCAGAAAGAACAGCATATTTGATAGTACTTAAAAAAATAATGCTATGGCAACTGGCTATCATCATGCTTTTAACTTTGCTTGTTTTCAAAGTATGTATAGGAGATATTGGTTTGTCAATGACATGCAGTACCACAAAATATCCTCTAGATGACACTGTTTACTGCAGTTAGAAGACTTGCAAGGCTATAGAAACAAGAGCCGTGAATTAAACAGAATAAAGTGATAAACTGTCTGAGCCCAATCCTGCCCCTGTTGATGTCTAACATCAATAGCCAAAATACCAATGGCTTCAACGGGAGCAGGAACAGGCCCACTATTTGTCTATTTAGTTTAGTGAACTTTTTTTTCTTTTAACAGAAAAGACTGACCTTTAGAATTGAGAAAAATAGTTCATATCAAAACCTAAACTATGAAATGTGATGTCTCTTAGGATTTTTAACGTGCCCCCATGCCACTCCCAGTTAATTATTCTGACTGGCTTTGTTAAATAGTGACACTATAAATATTACATTTTTTTTTTCTAACTATTTTTTGTTCTGTGGTCTACATTCATTGTAGCACAGCAAATTTACGTTAATTAGATCAATTAGCCCTATTTAGATGTATATGCCTTGAAGTAGGATTAATTATGCTAGTTGTGTGTGTGTGTGTGTGTGTGCGTGTGCTTGTTTGACCTTTATAGTCAGGATAATAAAGACAATCTCTGACATTTCTCTGAAAGAAAAAAAAGTGATAGGAACTCCGTCTTGTATTTCTCCACCACCAAACACTTATTGGGTAAAATTTTGCAAAGTGTTTAAGTCACTTAAGAGCTTTGGAAAATGTTACCCATTATTTTCAAAGATCCCATACAGTATGCTTTGGAGTTATGAGGGTTACATTCTGCTGAGTTACCAGAAAAACCCCAGTTATGTCAGGGTAACTGAGAAGAGAATTTGCTCCTTTGTACTTTTAATCCCAACTATTCCTTGATTACTGCCACCTGAGCATTACCATTTGTAACTCTATCTCCATGCTGTATCAATAAAAATAACATGGATCTTTTGCCTGAATTTCTGCGTTGTCTAGGGTGACCAGACAGCAAGTGTGAAAAATCGGGATGGGGGTGGGGGGTAATAGGAGCCCATATAAAAAAAAAGCCCCAAATATCGGGACTGTCCCTATAAAATCGGGACATCTGGTCACCCTAGCGGTGTCCGGATTATCAATATGTTATTGATAACATGCAGGACCCAGATGTTAAATGGAGACACAGGCCCTGATCCTGTACTGAGTTTTGTGTGGGTGGAATCCTGTGTTAATGTACTAGTCATCATTCCAGGCTGTAGGCCTAGGACTGCAAACACTAGGCTTTTGATTCACAGAGGGGTTTAACTAAGTTCAGTCATTGTAGGTGTGTTAGAGGCTTGAGTATGCTTTACCCAAACATCCAAAGAGAAATCCTTACAGCTGGCTGCTTCTATCTATCAAACCAGCTCCTCCCTCACAATAAGTTCCGGGATCTCCCTCTTCTTCCCTTAGATATCTTCAGGTAAGTGCAGAGGTGAAAGTAAGCCGGTACGGCCCAGTACGGCATACCAGCAAGAGCTGGTACGCTGTGCTGGACTGGACCAGCTTCTCCAGCGGTGATTTAAAGGGCCTAAGGCTCCAGCCACTGCGGGAAGCCCCGGGCCCTTTAAGTCACTGCCAGTGCTCCGGCAGCTGGGCTCGGGCAGGGATTTAAAAGGCCTGGAGCTCCAGCCCCTGTGGGGAGCCCTGGGCCCTTTAAAGCGCTGCTGGAGCCCTGTTGCCGGAGCTCTGGCGGCGCTTTAAAGGGCCTGGGGCTCCCCGCAGTGGCAGGAGCACCGGGCCCCTTAAATCCCCGCCCGAGCCCTGCCGCCCCGGAGTAGCGGCGGCAGGGCTCCGGTGGTGATTTAAAGGGCCCGGAGCTCCGCGGTAGCCGGAGCCCCGGGCCCTTTAATTTGCCCCTGAGCCCCAGGGCTCCCAGCCACCTCTGCAGCTGGTAGCTCCGGGGTGATTTAAAGGCCCTGGGGCTCCCAGCCACATCCGGAGCCCCAGGGCCTTTAAATCTTGAAATACTCCGCCTCTTCCAGTTGAGGCCCCGCCTCTTCTGGTTAAGGCCACGCCCCCGCTCAGGACTCCAGTGTACTGGTAAGTCCTTTAAGTTACTTTCACCTCTGGGTAAGTGCTGGGCTCACTGTTGGAGAGCAGGATATCTGTTTGTGGAGAAAGCAAGGGAGACTGACTAGAGGTGACTCTTTACGAACAACGTCAGCCCATGTCTGCTAAAGTTACTTGAGCACAGGCTGAGGTTTGCAACTGAGTGTCAAACCAACTTGATATCCAATACTTTTGTGATTTGAGTAGAATATTCTCCACTGCACTAAAAAAGACCCTACATAAGGCACACAACAAAAATAACAAGAAGCAGCAATGTGAGGGTTTTCTCTTAAACATTCTTATAGTTCTCATATATGTCTACACTACAGTAAGTGCCATTGCAATCAACATAAATTTGCACCTTTTTGGCAGGCTCAGCTTAGAGGCCATGCGTGGAATAGGCATGACAACTGAACCAGCCTCACATCCCTAACGGTGGTCCCCCCACTCAGAGCTGAAAAAACATCTAGTGGAAAAATATGGGAACATTTGCACTGCTGAGCCCTGTGCTATACCTTTTGTAATTGAACAAAAGTCTTCAGTCCTCTGGCCTATGAAGCCGACTACTTTCATAAACACTACACTCATTTTAAATATGTATTTTAACAACTTTTCTATAATATCAATTTCAAAATTTCCTATTTCTGACAACATTCAGCAGTGTTTTAATGCCCCAAACATGCCTGACCACACTCTTTTCACATCCACTACACCTTCTCCCAGGAACTTATGCCACAAGAGGAACAGTCCTACCTCTTAAGGCTCCCTGTGTTGTTACAATCAGGAATAAATAATTAACCAAGTGAGTCAAACAGTAATTGTAGGCCAAATGCTGCTCTCAGTTAAACTGATGTCAATCCAGAGTAACTCCAAAGACTTCATAGGAGTTACTCTAGATTCATTCCAGGGTAACAGTGGAAAACAATTAGCTTTGTGATTATTGCTTCCCATTAGTATGATAACATCTGGAGTGGAATGGAGAGGTAAATCTGAATTTATAATGAGTGATATACTTCAAAATGAATTACAGGTAAAAAGTCCTCCCCAATATGAGCTAGAAGAGAAGCTTAGCTATATTTTGCATATTATGCTTCTCTATTTCCTCCCCTAGCTTCAAATATATCTCATTAGGAACTTTGATCCCAGTGGGTTTGCTTTTCTATTATATGAATATCCCATCTTCAGTGATAAACAGTCTAGGGAAGCTGAACACAAGGAGATACACTAAATGAGAGAACAATTTAGAGATACACATAAAATGCTAAATGAACTGTATATCTTATATAAACTTAATGTGTTCATTTCAATGGAAAAATGTCATTAGATGTACAATAAAAAAAAATAAAGGATTTCCACATAAAACTAGTGACCAAAATGACCCAGTGGGAAGTAGGCTTTGTCTCTGCAGCACCAGGCTTGGGTATGAGGCGATCAGGGTTAACATTTCAGACAGAAGGCCCTCAATCTTGTCTAAAGGCTGTTTGGGCTTTAGAAAGATAAGGGAGAAATGCAGGATGTGAAGGAGAATCCAAGTTCTGGGCCCTGTAAGTACATCTGAAAATAAAACCTCTTGGCATATGATAGCAAAAACAAACATTGCCAGAAAACATAGTGGTAATTCTGGGAAATTTTGAATTTTGCTTTCCTGTAATTTAACTCTCATTCCCAGCGTAGACCAGAGGAATCTTCTCTTACCCCAAGCTTTCAGTGGTTGGACTAGCTGCTCGGTGGCTTTAAGCTCAGTGCCTTTGCTATGAGTCAGGGAGGCCCAGTCCCACCTGTATCTAATCTATCTGTGTAGACAAGGCTTAGCAGCACCATAATTTGCTCTAGTCTGGTTCCTCTCTTTGATGTTTCTTGTGACAGCTAGAAATTTGACAAGGAAATCCATTACTGATCAGTCTGTGGTATGTTGTTGCTGTGATAATTGTGTAAGCACAACTGAGTTAGATAGGTGCTTGCTTACCTCCTAAAGCATGTTGCCCTTGGAGTAACAGATACATTGATAAGGAAGAGGGCAAAATGACGAACTTCGATTGTATTTGTGTTGAAAAAATCTATTGTTTGTTTATATGGGAGGTAGGACCGATGATTTATTAGTAGAGATTAGGGGAAGTCACGGAAATCCACCATCAATTCCGTCCCCTAAACTGGTTCCTGGCTCCAAATATTCAATAACTTCCCAGCAATAGAGAGTACCATCCCATCCTCTATATTTTTTTCCTGTGGTTTACATTATTGTTTGCTAAATACACCTCTATCTTGATAGAACGTTGTCCTTGGGAGCCAAAAAATCTTACCGCATTATAGGTGAAACCGTGTTATATCGAACTTGCTTTGATCCGCCGGAGTGCGCAGTCCCTCCCCCCCGGAGCACTGCTTTACCGCGTTATATCTGAATTTGTGTTATATCGGGTCGCGTTATATCGAGGTAGGGGTGTATATTACAACACCCTATTTACCTTGCTTGTAATCTTTGTGTAGCTTATGCCTTTCTAAAGAATTTTCTTAGTCAATCACTGGATGGGATAGTGCAAATCATGGAGCTTGGGGAAGCCAGACTCTGGAGTTAAGGCCTTTTCCGTAGATTTTGAACTCTTCCCCAGACTCTAAACCCGTGTTTCTCAAACTGGGGTCGCTGCTTGTGTAGGGAAAGCCCCTGGTGGGCCAGGCTGGTTTGTTTACCTGCCCCGTCCGCTGGTCCGGCCAATCGCAGCTCCCACTGGCCGCGGTTCGCCGCTGCAGGCTGATGGGAGCTGCTGGAAGCGGACACAATAGCCCCATGTCAAAAACCAGAATATAATAAATTTTCCTTAGACATGTTAATTTAATTTTTGGACCCTTGGTTTCATTCATAAGTTTAGGAAAGGCAGAAATCAGAAAACTAAGATGCCAACTCATGCCCTTAAACAAAAAGAAGTCATGTATCTATCTATCCTTGAAATCAAGCACCTCTATGTTGGATAGATGTAGTCCTCCAGCAGATGTATACTTTAATCAGGTTGCACCATTCCGATGACCTTTACAAATGGTGATGTGTGGGGCTGAGATAGGAATGGAGACTGAAGAACAGAAAATATTTAGCATAAAATTCAGAAGTGATATAAAGGATGGTGCAAATTTCACCTTGATAAGTGAATGTGATTGAGTGGACATTGGTCTAAATTGCATGTTATTTTAATGTGATCAGCATGAGCAAGGACAGAAAATGTGGGCTTGAAGCTGGAAAAAGTTATGCAGAAGATATAACAAGGCTCTGCCTGCTTGTCTCATTTTGATCCCAGTTTTACACCTGTGTAACTCCATCGATCAGATTTGCATTATCTTGTCAGGGGAGATTATTATTACCCAGTGAAACTTTCTTCAGATGTTATTTTGTCTAAAAGTCCTTACAGCCCCTGGTTCCTTCTGCCTTTTTCTTTTTCACACATCTGAACAATGTCCCTCAGCAAGCTATGCAAGTTATTTGCAAGTCTTGGAACATTTTCTCCTTCCACAATAACAAATTGGTTGTATTCTGCTTCTAGATTCTGATTCAAAAGCTACTTTCATCAAAATAAATGACATGAGGGTGGCAAAAAATAAAATATATTTTTTATGTGCCACATGTAATTACATCCCTTTTAAGTGGCCAAATAATTGCATTTTAAACTGTACTTGTTTATTATTCTCTTTTTGCCATTTCAAAATTGATTTCCATTGTTTTTATTAAATAGTTGCCAGAGCCCTGGGAGGGAAAAATACTCCTAAGCAAACAATTCAAGTCTGTCCATTAATCTGTACCTTTAAATAAACAGCAATAATGAATGAGAGTTCAGCACCTTGTTGCATTGTACAATGACAGTGATTAAACACTGGCACTGCAAAATGCCAGTTTTCAGCTTTTGCATTTGGAGACCAGTTAGAGCCATGAACCTGACATTTGTAATCTTTGTCAGTCAAAAAATATGGCAAATTCAGTTAAATTTAGTTCTGTCATTCAAATGGAATAAAGGTTGTCACCTGCCCCTTTTGTGATATAATTACCCAGGAATGAATTTATTTTCCTGAAGGGAGACCCATTAAAAGGGCCTGATCCTGCAAACATTAATCACCCGACGAGTCCCATTGGCTTCAATTATTCAACATTAATTGACTTTTTATTGCTGTTTATTTAAAAGTTCAGATTAATGTACAGACTTGAATTGTTTGCTTAAGTGTTTTTCCCCTCCCAGGACTCGGACAGCCATTTAGAAAAAACAATGAAAATCAATTTTGGAATGGCAAAAAGAGAATAAACAACAAGCACTGTTTATAATGCAATTATTTGGCCTCTTAAAATGGTGTAATTACATGTGGTTAAATAATACAGAAATATATTTTTTATTGAAATCTGTGGAACTATTCATGAAAGTAAGGGCTCAAAAATCAGGCCCAAGCACTGTGGAGAGGAAGACAAGTAATTTTTTAAGGAGCTTCCCACGCGAGACATGAATAAAAAAGGAATCGTAAAATCTAAACTATCATGTGGATAAAATATGAACAAAAGTAGAAGCAATATCATCTTTATGGCTATGAGGAGAAAACAACAATACAACTGTTAAGATCTCTTAAGCTATATGGTCCCTTCTGCATATGGATTTCCCTTGGTCTGCACAGAAAGTGGGGACAGCATCCTTTGTGGCATTATTTGGTGAGGTTTTGGGAAGTGGGGGTGAAGCAGGGGATTACCTTATTCTGTGGCATTGCCCTCGTCTTAGCCTCTGGATTTGCCTGTGGAATTCCAGGAGTTTGCCATATTACTCAGCAGCAGTGGAGGGAACCAGCCAGTCATGGGACGAGAAGTAGAGGCAAGTTTGAACAAAGTGGAGGCAAGAGCCCTCCAGGTAGGATCTCCTACCTCCATGGATCAGTAGGATTCATAAGGTGGGAGGTCTTGCCATTTGCCAACTCCACTGGACTCCAAATCCCCAATTAATTTTGAGGGGTCAATTAAAGGAGGAACCTCATAAGGTTTTCCTGGCAACCTCCACTAGGTCTCTGCAGGATTGGCAATCTCACTCTGAGTTACTCCCTAATTATGATTGAAATTCAATTGAATTTGGTAATTTTTAATCAGTATTTCAAAAACAAAGCCTCCAAATATTTGCTAGCATACAATATTTCATTTAAGCACATGGGGAAATCTGTACTATATTTATTTCATTTTCTGCTATGTGTTAAGAAAGCAGGCACACCATAGGTACACTAGGTTAAGCTCTGATGCACATCGTGATGGCATGCAGTAGAGGAGCTCATTCACCAAAATATGAATCAGCAATCCATAAAAAGTGTTAATGTTCTTATAGGATTGTCCTGGAGTCTCCAGGAATTAAAGATTATGTCATGTGATGAAACCTCCAGGAATCCGTCTAAACAAAATTGGCAACCATAATAGATGAAAAGGCATTATGCCTCCATAATAACAGACCAGGAGAGGCAATATGAGGTATAAAATGATCAAGTGACCATAGCCAGTTCAGTGAAGCATGATAGCATTTTATGCTCAACAGTCCAAGATTAAAATCTTTAGTTAGCTAAGCATAATGTGAGTCAGTTTCATGTATAATGTATTGTGTGAGCCTGTGTGATACAATGTAACCAATTCCATTTAGTGCAATTTGACTATAGCTAATACAGAATAATTGGAGTCAGTTTCTAGCATGCTCCAGTTTGAGTCAAATATGATATGGAAAAGAACTTGATACATAATAATATGAAGAGGAGAGACCATATAATGCAGTGGATGAATAGTTAATATGCTAGAATACAGAAGGCAGTCTAATAGGTTATAATGTGATTAGGGGCCTAAATACTCTAATACGTAGACAAAAGCCTAATACATTATGAAAAAGATAGGAGACTATTAAAGAACAGTATAAATAATAGTACATAGCTGAACAAATCATAACACCAAATACTATAGTTTTTCCAAAAATAAGTGTACTGGGAGGAATATTTATTAGAAGATAAAACATGGCTCTTCAAGCAAACATTAAAATAAGGACTTTTTAGAGCCATTCTTCACATTTAAAAGGCTGTATAACAATGTACTGGGCAATCCTAATTCCTGTGCCAGAATACCGGCTTTTATTAATTTTCTTTCTAGAAGATTAATAAAAGTAGTTATGACAGTTCTAACCCGTTTGATACCAGGAGTCACGATTTCACAATTTATTGTACTATACTAATGCAAACAGTGTAGTCTGAAGACCTACCTTTTCCAAGAGGTTAACAAAGTCAGATTAGTTAAAGAACAGCAGCATTTTACAGCAAGTACACAAACATTAACATGACAGATTGTATTTCAAGCAAACATCTTTGGCTTTTTAACATATTCAGCTTCTGAAAAGAGCAGACATGTTTTAACTTTTTTTGACTTGTGAATGTGTTACATTTAAGTCCAGTAGCCATTAGTTTAATCAAATTTGATTATTTCTCTTCCTAACCCTTCATAGGGCTAACCTTGTGTACATGTGGAGAGCTCATTTATGAGCACAAGATAATCAGTTCTGACTACAAGTTAAAGTCATCCCTAAGCAAACAGAAAACTATTCAGTTTAGCAATAAAGTTAAATAATTATTATTAGACTATGTGATGTGACTACAATGTGACTTTGAAATGACTGTAGTGTGATTAGAATAAAAATGTTATGTGTCTGTGATGTTTCTAGAAGGAGAAAAACATCTGTGATGCCATACCGCTGTGACATGACTCGTGTCAGAAAAAATGCGTGCATTATTAATGAATACATAGGCACAGTATTTCAGGAGCAGAATATGTTATGCAAAATGCTAGTAGTTCTAATTATCTTCTTTATTAATAGTTGTACTGCTTTGTACTGTAATATGATGAAGGAATTAAATACTTAATTCTTTCACAGAAAATTCTTTCTAAATGTTTTGGCAGTAAGGTTACTCTTTCTTGTCAATTCCTTGACTTTTGATGCTAGGGCTACAGCCATCCTTCCTGTATTACATAATGAATGCTTTTCTTTATTATTAGATTAAGTTCTGTTTGCTCCCATTACTTAATGTCATCAAAACCAGAATCAATTATTTGTGTGTGTGTAATACAAACTTTTTGGACACAAATATAAAACAGAGTGACAGGAAGGTTTTATCTTTACACAGCATGTGATTATTGAGACTGCAGCGTTCATGCACGCTTATATCAGGAGCATCTGCACCAGTGTGACTACCAAGGGTGTTTATATATGTGACTGTGAGGATCAGGATGTACCCCCCTACATATACAGTAAACGCCTATATTTAATTGAATGCATTGGGTTTCTGTATTTGTACATAAATACACATATATGGAAACCTAATACACCATGATAAAGATAGAAGTCTACATATAATTGGTCAAAGATATGCAACTTAAAATTGCACAGTATGTTTTCATGTTATGGTTTTAAGACCTGAAAATCTTATATTGATGCTATTCTTGTTTTTATATACATAGATTTGGTGGTCATAAACAATACCATAATTACTTATTGTGGCCATTTTAACCTGACTTGTTAAGTTCCATAGGTGTTAGATGATATGGTAGGTAAATTCAGGCTGAGAAAGGCTAGGGATTTCAAAAAATATTCAGAATAAAGGTTTATTCATGCTGCAGATGTTGAAGAAATGCATTATGATCCTATCCTTGTGACACTTTTAAAGGTAATTAATTGCAGAGTAGGTTATCATTTTATTATAGCACTGTCTTCCAGGCTGGATGGACAAAGTAAATGTGTCACTTACAGGCTAGAAGAGATTATTGTTTTTATTATTGATTAGACAATAATGAAGAATGTCTTTCCGTTCAATATTGCAGGGGATAAAAATTTCTTAGAAAATTCTCCTCTGAGCCTTCAGAAAGGAAAATGAGGAAGGTGTACAGGAGTCAATGGGAAGCGAGACTGAGCAGGAGTCAGAGAAATCTGAATTATAGATGAAGAGGCATGTATTAAATATAAAGTTGAAACAAGTTGAGGAGGGCCAGGGAGCGATATTTTATACAGCGAGAGGAGAGATGCCGGCCGGAGACAGCCCTCCAGCAACTCTGAGGGGGGAGTTTGACGCACAAGCAGCAGTACTCTGCACAGCACCGGCCTCCTGCGGTGTCGGAGCTAGGAAAGCGGGCAGAAGCGGTGCACGGTTGGGGGGCGGGGAAGTCTCCCCCTCCCCTGTTAAGAGCAGCTGCCCCCACCAAAGGAGACTGCTCCATGAGAACCAAAGGCAGCAGCTTTATCCAGGGGGGCAGACTGGGCTTCTGCTCTCAGCCAATCCACCCCCGCTACAGTTGCTGAAAAGGCTGCACCAGCTCACGCCATCCAGCACCCCTCATTCTCCCTCTCCGTCGCACTGGTGTGACTGGGGACCAGGGACTCCCCGCTCCAACGCCGCGGCTAAAACGCACGAGGCCCCTCGCGTGGCTCCCCGCAGGCTAACTTGGGGCGTGCATACGCCGCTAAAGCCAGCAGAGAATACGCCGAGCGGAGGCCCCCCGCCCCGGCACCCCGGGGCAGTTTAGCACCGTGCAGGGCAGTACGGTCGCAGGCCGCCCCTGTAATCTGGGGCCGCGCTCCCCTCCCCCGCATTGCAATCCAGGAGCACACAGCCACGTCCCGCCGGGAGCCGGGCGCATGCACGGACTCCCCTGCCCACGTCTGGAAGGCAGCGGCGGCAGAAGCCTCCTCCCGCCCGACCGGCAGCGGCTCCGAGGGCTGAATCCAAAAGGTCCCGGCTCCCGCGCCATCCCCCCCGCGTCTCTCGCGCTCCAGTCAGCCGCCGCTGCCCGCAAACCTATTAACCATTCCGCGCGGCGGCTGCAAGCTCCGCTCACCCTCCTCCTCTTCAGCTCCGCCTCCCCGCGGCCCCGGCTGCCCGACCGACGCGCCTGGCGGCCAATGCCAGGGCAGCACCGCTCCAGCCTCCACCCCTGCCGCTGCAGGCCAATCGGGTGCCACAGGAGGGGGGGCTTAGCAATGCTCACACCCTCCCTCTGGGCTTATTGAGAGTTATATCAAGAAATTTCAGTTCACAGAGAGAGAGAGAGAAGGAGAGAAAGAAAGAGACACTAGGAGGGAGAAGGGCAGGGGAAGCGCTGTAGCTTCCTTCCATCACTAAAGCAATAACCTATTAGGATTTTCTTTGGCACCTATCACCCCAGAGATGCAAAGAAGGAGAGAGAAGCATCAACCAGCCCAACTCTGACATTTCTAATAAGAACTTACAGACTTAACATGCCTGCCTCTCTACACTGAGGAGACAGGAATGGAAAATGTGTGCAGTGTAGAGTGGAAAATACCCCTGATCTAAAGAAGTGCACTGGGTTTTGTGCTTGCTGGTTGGTTGTGGTGGTGTATGAACGTTAAGCACCAGAAGGATCGTCGCCGGATAGAAATGAAACGTGGAGAGGATGACTAACGACAGAACTGTGAATTTGTTCTCTGGAGTTGCTAATTTCCTACCCCGAAGCAACACATTTCGCAAAGAGCAAACGTTTGGCTGCTGCTGATTTCTCCAAAACTGGTGGTTTAGCAGATGCTTTGTGCTGTATGTGTTGGATCAGATCCTTGCTCAGCCGCAGCAGATCGGCAAAGGTACACAACCAGTGTAAGTGCAAAGTTACACATGCACCGTGCCTCTGATTTTTTTTTTAAATACTAAATATATTTATCTAGGTAGAGAATCTGTGTTTCTGATTCAGGTGCTGTTCGTGGCAAAGGCTCACCTACTCGGCTGTCTCTGCATCCCTACCTGCATCACTCTGCTGGAAGTGATCACAGGCATCAGCTACCGTGCAGCTTTAATGCAGATAAGATGTAGTGCTTAGGCGCTGACCAGTTCCACTAAAGTATGTAGATGCCTGGAGCCTTGCACCATTTAATTTGCGGTTAATAGAGCATTTCGGCAGAAGTCCTTTTTTTTTTACCTGCATTATCAGTCTGCAGTATTTATGTGTGGCAGCCGCTAATAACATCCTGAGGGGAGATCAGTGTCAGTGGTAAAAGACTGCACCTTTTCCCCTCCTCCTGTGATCAGAACATATTTTTCCTGCATGTTCTTTGCAAACATTTAGGTTGCTTCTAAGTTGCATTTTGAATCCCCAATCCCTCTGATTTAGAATGTTTTAAAAATCAAATAAAGTTTAACGTTATTAAACATAAGATGAAGTAGCCAACATCTGGAGACGAGACACCGAGCTTACTGTGTAAGAAACTGTGAGTCCTGTTATTGTCTTTTTAGTTAATAGGGATGTGAAGTAGCCAGTGACGACTGCTGCTGCTGCAGCATGTCCGGGTGCTTATCTCCCTGTACGATAGCAATAGTGGGGGATGCAAGGCACCAGGAGGAAAGAAAAATCTGGTTAGCAAAAAAAAAAAAGCACGGAAGGAAACAACAAATTACGTTTGGCAGCTGACATTGCAGTTAGCACATAATCCTAGAGAAGTACGGCAAGGTTTTTCACTGGCACCAAAGGACTGGGGTGGAGGTGGGAAAGCACATTACTGATTATTTCACCAAGTGCTAACAAACGATTTGGAAAGTGCGTGTCGAAACTGTAGCTGCCTTTAGTACGGCAAGTAGTTAATTCCATTCTCGGTATGTGCAACTAACGGGATATTGGTGCATTCGTCCGGGATTGCTTGTAAAAGGGAGAAGCAGGGATATGTACAGCGTGCAAGTGTGCATTGCAAAAATGAGTAGTAGTTCTTGGTGGTTGTGGATTTGTTTTTTTTTTTTTTTGTGAAACAATAATGCTCGTCTGTGTGATTGTGTTGACAGTTGCTGTCTCCAAATAAGAAATGAGATGTAATGCATCCTGCAGTCCATGCACGCCTCCTCTTGCAAATCGTGCACCATTCCTCCGTGGAAACCTTTAAATCCTAAAATCCAGAAAAAGAGAATAAACACATTATCATGGACCTGAGGGATTTTTACCTGTTGGCTGCTCTGATTGCCTGTTTAAGGCTGGATTCAGCTATAGCTCAAGAACTTATTTACACTATTAGAGAGGAGCTGCCTGAAAATGTACCCATAGGAAACATACCAAAGGATCTGAACATTTCTCACATCAATGCTGCCACAGGGACCAGCACCAGCCTTGTCTACAGACTGGTTTCTAAAGCAGGGGATGCCCCTTTGGTCAAAGTGTCCAGCACCACCGGGGAAATCTTCACCACCTCTAATAGAATAGACAGAGAAAAACTCTGTGCTGGAGCCTCCTATGCTGAAGAAAATGAGTGTTTTTTTGAACTTGAAGTGGTGATTCTCCCCAATGACTTTTTTAGGCTGATCAAAATAAAAATCATTGTAAAAGATACCAATGACAACGCACCTATGTTTCCATCCCCTGTCATCAATATTTCCATACCTGAAAACACGTTGATCAACAGCCGCTTTCCAATTCCATCAGCAACTGATCCGGACACTGGTTTCAACGGTGTACAGCACTATGAACTGTTAAATGGGCAGAGTGTCTTTGGATTGGATATTGTTGAAACTCCGGAAGGAGAGAAATGGCCTCAACTGATCGTACAGCAAAACTTGGATAGAGAGCAGAAGGACACCTATGTGATGAAAATCAAAGTAGAGGATGGAGGAACCCCTCAGAAATCCAGCACAGCCATACTGCAAGTCACAGTAAGTGATGTCAATGATAACAGGCCAGTTTTCAAAGAGAGTCAGGTGGAGGTTCACATACCAGAGAATGCCCCAGTAGGCACCTCTGTAATTCAGCTTCATGCTACAGATGCAGATGTAGGAAGCAATGCAGAAATCAGATATATTTTTGGTGCCCAAGTTGCCCCTGCAACCAAAAGGCTCTTTGCTTTAAATAACACAACAGGGCTGATTACAGTGCAGAGGTCCTTAGATCGAGAAGAGACTGCTATTCACAAAGTGACAGTGCTGGCCAGTGACGGTAGCTCTACTCCTGCTCGGGCAACTGTTACCATCAATGTCACTGATGTAAATGATAACCCTCCTAACATAGACCTCAGGTACATTATAAGTCCCATCAATGGCACAGTATACTTATCTGAGAAAGATCCTGTCAATACAAAGATTGCCCTAATTACAGTTTCAGATAAGGACACTGATGTGAATGGCAAAGTGATCTGTTTCATTGAGAGAGAGGTCCCATTTCACTTGAAGGCAGTTTACGACAACCAGTATTTGTTAGAGACCTCTTCCTTGTTGGACTATGAGGGCACCAAAGAATTCAGCTTTAAAATTGTTGCCTCTGATTCTGGCAAGCCCAGTTTGAACCAGACTGCCCTGGTAAGAGTTAAACTGGAGGATGAAAATGACAACCCTCCAATTTTCAGCCAGCCTGTAATTGAGCTGTCAGTTTCTGAAAACAACCGTCGTGGTCTATACTTAACAACTATTAGTGCCACAGACGAAGACAGTGGGAAAAATGCAGACATTGTTTATCAGCTTGGCCCTAATGCCTCCTTTTTCGATCTGGATCGAAAGACGGGAGTTTTGACAGCCTCCAGAGTTTTTGACAGAGAAGAGCAAGAACGTTTCATTTTCACTGTAACAGCAAGGGACAACGGCACCCCTCCTCTGCAGAGTCAAGCGGCTGTAATTGTTACTGTGCTGGATGAAAATGACAACAGTCCCAAATTTACTCATAATCACTTTCAGTTTTTTGTATCTGAGAACTTACCAAAGTATAGCACTGTGGGAGTGATCACAGTGACCGATGCAGATGCAGGGGAAAATAAAGCAGTGACCCTTTCCATCCTGAATGATAATGAGAACTTTGTGCTGGATCCTTACTCTGGAGTTATAAAGTCCAATGTTTCTTTTGATCGAGAACAGCAGAGCTCGTACACCTTTGATGTCAAGGCCATTGATGGAGGACAACCTCCTCGCTCTTCTACAGCGAAAGTAACAATAAATGTCATGGACGTTAATGATAACAGCCCAGTTGTCATCTACCCACCTTCTAATACTTCTTTTAAGTTGGTGCCACTCTCAGCAATCCCAGGCTCTGTAGTAGCAGAAGTATTTGCTGTGGATATAGACACTGGAATGAATGCTGAACTTAAATATACAATTGTAAGTGGAAATAACAAAGGTTTATTTCGTATTGATCCAGTGACAGGTAATATTACTCTGGAAGAAAAACCAGCTCTTACTGACGTGGGGCTGCATCGTTTAGTGGTCAACATAAGTGACTTGGGTTATCCTAAATCCTTGCATACTCTTGTGCTTGTATTTTTGTATGTAAATGACACTGCTGGAAATGCCTCTTATATTTATGACTTGATACGTAGGACTATGGAAACACCCTTGGACCGGAACATAGGGGACAGTAGCCAACCCTATCAAAATGAGGACTATCTTACTATCATGATTGCTATAGTGGCAGGTGCTATGGTTGTGATAGTGGTGATATTTGTCACAGTTCTGGTTCGCTGTCGACATGCATCTAGGTTCAAAGCGGCACAAAGGAGCAAGCAAGGTGCTGAATGGATGTCTCCCAATCAGGAGAACAAACAGAACAAGAAAAAGAAAAGGAAGAAAAGGAAGTCTCCTAAAAGTTCTCTTTTGAACTTTGTTACCATTGAGGAGTCGAAACCTGATGATGCTGTTCATGAACCTATCAACGGGACAATAAGCCTTCCAGCTGAGCTGGAGGAGCAAAGTATAGGAAGATTTGACTGGGGCACAGCACCACCAACAACCTTTAAGCCTAACAGTCCTGATCTTGCTAAGCATTACAAATCTGCCTCTCCACAGTCTGCTTTTCATCTTAAACCTGACACTCCAGTATCAGTGAAAAAGCATCATGTGATTCAGGAACTTCCGCTGGACAACACCTTTGTTGGTGGTTGTGACACCCTTTCCAAACGCTCTTCCACTAGTTCAGATCACTTCAGTGCCTCAGAGTGCAGTTCCCAAGGAGGCTTCAAGACAAAGGGCCCCTTACACACCAGACAGGTAAATGAGCACTTTTACTGGTCTATAAGTACTGCATACAAGTGCCCAATCAACCAGTATTAAAGTGCCAGTATGTCTTTTGTTTAGGTCTACTTTTAGCTTGGTTATAATATGGAGAGAAAAAAAAACGACCACTTTACCATCTGTCTGGGGACTTGTAAAATGTCTCTGATATTTCACAGTTTTAAGAGTCACTGATTATTAAAAAGAACTACATGTGCACATATACACACGCATGCAAACACACACACACACACACTCACATATCTGTGTGTGCATAAACAACAGATCAGAAATGGAAATAAATTGTTAAAAGCCAAATTGTTTTCCCAAGAGTGTCCCAGTGTAAAGGTTACTGAAGAAGAAAAACTGTGTTTTCTAATATGCCAAATTCCACTCAAAGAGAAAATTTGACTGTTTCAGGATTAATGTGTTACTTTGGGGATATGTAAATTCACTTTTAAATTTCAAGTGAGGATGGTTTGAGTGTCTTTTATATTTCAAACTAGTTTGGAATATTGTTAAGTTACTGTTGTTAAAGGGGTTCTTATTTTTTCACTTACAAAGATAGCAGACTTTCCAAGGAACTTCAGCTGTGAAGCATATGGTTTGTTGCTAGGATATAACTAAGCCATAAGGAAGTCTTCCTTTGTTTTGATTTTTAATTATTTTGTTGTTATAAAGTAGGGGGTCTAATAGAAAGTTTTTTGCATATTTTCAAAAATGGCCAAAGTATACTTTCAAAAGGAATGCATTTGCTCTAAATACAACTTAATTATGCAGAAAAAATCAGCCCATTGTACATATTTTCTCATCTTAGTTATGCATAAGTGATCTGTCACAACTCATTTTAAACTGTGAAATATGCCATATGAAGAGGGATTAGGAGGCTGATAAACTCATATTTCAACCAAATCCAGCATTAGTTTTTCTTAGGTCTAATAATTCCTTGCTAATAAAGATTTAAATGCAGTGCTGTCTAATTTATTTCATTGATGCTTGTCTTTTGCCACTAACTTAGAATGTCAATATAGCCTGTAGATGGCACTAAGGTACTGTGTCGCTTGTGCTGGCCAGGTGCCAATCCTGCAGTAGATAGGAAATGGGGGAGGGAGGATCAAAGTAGTACTACAGCCAAAGAAACCTTTTGTTTAATCATAGTTGCACTGGAGCAACCAGTAGTTAAATTTACGGGTTTGCAAAGCAGCTTCTTAGTGCTTAGCTTTCACTGCACCAACTTTCTAAGGTTTAGCAATCAACTTCATATTACTGTAGGCATTGCAATCTTCAATATATGGTGATTTGTCTGAATTTATTAGTGGTCCACAAAGTACAAATCTTAGAGCAGCAGGCAAGGAACATTTAAATTTGTCTTTGCAAAAAAGATTTTGTCAGTAGCAAGTTTAGGACCAAGTAATTCCCTTGCTGTTGCATTAGCCTTATCTAAGATGAATGTGATGTTTCCCAAACCATGTCTTGACTTTTGGGTGTCTGTAAGGTGTCATACTAACAAGACACCTTGTTTAAAACAGGCACTTACAAGGCATCTGCAGTCTAGGTAACTACTCCAAAAACCCTCAATAGACTTGAAATGAGACACCGAAGAAACACTTAGAAAACTCTCCACACAAAAATCTGTCTTTCACAGGGACTTTAAAGCACTGTAAACTCTCAGAATGTTTTATGCACTACAGTAGCACTCCTGTCAGCATATTTTTTTAAAAAAATGCTGATTTAAAAACCTCCAGTGCAGAGCAGCTCTGGGTAATCTGTGGTTGTTCAGATGAGAGAATACACTCTTCCCCCATTTTAGTTACAAAATTTAAAAACCTCCTTCTTTGGTGTTCAGAGGTGCTGTTAATTTAACTTAAATTAACTCCCCATGTTCTGTTAAAAGAATCGCTCTTAATCCCCTTCAGCCTCCCAAAGGAGTGAAAGGAAGTTAAGCTCACTAAAATGATTTACCTGATAGAATATGTCAGCACTGAACAGTGATGCTGAATGTGGGCAGAAAACCTACAGGCAACATTTTCACCTTTTTTGTTCTTTACATTAAACAAATGTTGCTTGAGTTTTAGTAATAATACCAGTCAGTATACTCACATTCTTGTATTATGGACCTGATTCAAATCCTGTTGTAGGCAATGGAAAGATTCTCATTGACTTCCATGGATTTTGAATCAGTCTATAGAAGAGGTATAATGTTACATGGGACTGAAAATGCAACTATATTTTATTGTTCTTTTTATAGAAACAATTATTATAATTGAGCTTTTCCATTCATAAGCCTGATTTTTTAAAATAGATTTTCCAGTTGATCAGTGTTACAGGAACTAAGGTTTTTGACCTTATAACACTTTCTGATGGTTGAGTTCAGCCAACAGTGGCAGCATGAGTTAGCAGTCTGGTATTTCTCTATCTATGATCTCTAGAGTTAGGATGTATCTTTGCTACTGTTCCCTGTGATGATGCAGAAATTAAATATAGTTTCATAGGTATGGGTTGTTGGGGTTTTTTAAAGCCTTGTTGATATAGAGTATGTCCTTAAAGTAGAATATAACATTTTAAATAAAATCTTTCTTATAGAATGTTAGATGAAAATAATGTAAGATCTGAAATGCATTTTTTAAAGTCCTTTGTGAAAAAAGTGTTTAATTCTGTGCCATTGTACTGTTTTCTTGCATTTAGAATTGAGGATTTCTGTATTTTATGCTAAAAAGCTATAGCAAAGCGGTCACCTGCATCTTTTGTAGAAAGTATTTCTTTCTGTAATTTGGAAAGGGTCCATAAAATGTTGCAGAGAATGTTGGAATAAAAAAGGGAGAAGGTTAGGGGAATACTTACCTGAGAAAAGTTATCATGATATATTTTCCATTAAAAATGTTATTTGAGATTATTATCCATGATGAAAACACATATACATAGCATTAGGTACTGCTGATAAACTAAAATCCATGTATTCAGGCAAAACTCCCATTGACTTTAAGTCATCTGCTAGGACTGGGTCCCATGATAAAATCTTTCATTTTCAGAATACTTTGTTGGGCTTTAGCTATGTTATTGCCATTAAATCCAATGGGAATTGCTTGGCTAAACTTCTGTACACCACTTTGAATTATGCTGGTTGGTGTTTCAAAAAGTGCCCAGTATAAAAACCAAAGCCCTCCCCAAGTGCCTATGATGCAGAACACCTGGTAGCTTCTCTGAGCAGAGCACTTTTGAATACTTGAACTTGGGAGTGTCTTTTCAGAGCTAATTAACATAATTAGGAGTGCGAAAAGAATGTTACCAACTGTCAGCTCTTGTTGCTTAGATTTTGTAGTCACTAATATGACCCATGAATAATACTGAAATCTATGCAGGGTGTTCCATCAGTGTTCATTTCAGTATTCAACTGAACAAAAACATTATACAAAATATTGAGCCAATGCATCAAACAACTAAGTACAAAATATAGCAGAAGACAGCATGTTGCATTCTTGTGTGTGAAAGGTTTTCTTTTAGAAAAACCCTACTCAGTGCCATAATTTTAGCAATAGGATAAATAGTGAAATGATAGACAATGAAAGTCAAATCACCACGCTTTATTCCAATTTTACACTAATGTAACTCTGTTCAAACAAATTTGGAAGGAGTTACACCACTGTAAAACTGCAGTAAGATAGGGCTAAAAACCTTACATTAATGTCACCGTGAAAGTTATGAGCAAAGACTTCAATTCATGAAAGCATTCCTATTCAGAATAGCACTTAAGTGTGTGTTTAACTTAAAGTGCATACATGTATCCCATTGAAGTCAATGGATGTAAGCACAGGATCAGAGGTAGTCATCTGCTTAAATGTTGTCCTAAATGGACTACAGTACATGCTTAAGTACTTTTCTGTATCTGGGCCAAAATTAAACCCTTTCGGAAATATGTACAATTCCACTGAATTCAATCAAGGTAAACAAGCACTGACTTTGGCCCTACATTTTCAAGCACTCAAAAGACAGAAAATACAAAAATGTAAGGTTCTAATAGTAACCTTAACTTACACATTACTCATATTGCATATTAAAGTATATATTTAACTGCATAACAGTAATGCAACATATTCTGTGGGGCCAATTCTTTGCTCCTTATTCAGTCAAAGGGAGTTTTGCCTGAGTAAGGAGTGAATATGAAGAATGAAGGCTCAGTATTATGAGTGAAGATCACTTAAGCTTGTTCTGTCAAATGTAATTTTTGGCATTTTTTTTACTTTGATGTGTTTAAAATTTTAACTTGAAGCTTTTGTATTTAGTTTCTCTATTTTTTAAGGAAAAAAAGATTAAAACATTAATGCATCTAATGTGTTCTTCCACAGTTGCAAAGTTGAAAGTGTGTGCAACTGTGGTAATCCACAGTGAAATAGCAGTACAGAATTTTTCATACCTTATAAAGATTACCATTACGTATTCATAGCATTCCATAGTCCTGTAAATAGTATTGTTCTTAGTGGCAATTTTTTACTGCAGATGCGCAAAGTTGCATTTTCTATCAACTATAATTTCATTGTTTCAATTATTTATGCTTATGGTTATTTTATTTTTACATGTTAGCCTGGACATTAGTCCATGGTGAGGACTAGCCACTGAGAGAACTTCAACATATAAAATTCAGCTGTTTTTGAGTTATGTATGTCTTAAAAAATCTGGAAATGCTGAAAAAGTACAGTATGTTTTTCCACCTTTGCATAGCTCAAAAATAGGATAACAGATTTTGCTCAAATGGCTAAAGAAATTTATCTTTGAGCTGAGACTAAGCATGGAAAATTTCAGCTGAAAAGGAGAGTTTTTCAGCAAGTTAAGAGCATGTGAAAACTCATGGTTATAATGGAAATCTGAACATAACCCTAAGCTATAATACTGTTTTCAATTGTAGCACTGTAAATGCTAAGCTATAATAAGGAACATTTTGTGTATACAGCTACGTACGTTAAAAGCCTAGCAAGCTTCCTTTCTTTTTAAATCGGTTCTCCATGCAGAGAGTTTTTGTCTGAATCACTGCAGTCTGTTCTCACCTGGATGTGCAATGCCTAACTTTCATAAATGCTAATAAGAATCACATCACACACAGTAGAGAGAATAGGATCCTAAGAGTTTAATGCTACTGGAGTTTTGTGATACTGTTCTTTTGTGTTTAGGGACAAGAAGGGATCTTTCTAGTTACTATTTCAGATTTTCATTTCCAAAGAATCTATTCTTCTAGCAAAACCATATCAGCCACACTTTATTGACAGCAATTTTATTGTAGCTAAAGGCTTTACAGTAAGCTGTTTATTGCTGTTCCCTAACTCAGTTGACAGCAATTGGGGAATTAATTTTCTTGCCCCTGGTGTGCTTTCTTGGATATAAACAACAGATGTTAAAGATATGAAAACAGTGACCCATTTACATTTGACAACTCTTTAAGTACACAGTTTACCTGTGTGGATTACGCAGAAGTTCATATTGGGGCAGAAAACAAACACATACAAAATTTAATGTGAGGGAATGCTAAATAATAAGTAAAATTGCTCCATCGATCCTATACTATATATTTTCACAATAGAGTTGTTTATCCATATATCAAGCATGTAATACACTGACATGTATTTCATATATACGTATATACGTACACACACGCACATATAACAGTATATCTAGCCAAACACATACACACACTCACATACACACATATATATACAGCTCTCATTTACGAAATTGCCTCCTCAGTGCAGTCTCATTGTGCCTGCTTACTGTGGGCCTCATCTGACCCATCTGGTATTCAACATACTGAATATAATGTACCAGTCAGAAAGCAGTAAATTCTGAAAAATCTAGCAATAGCCACAGATAATATTTGGATTTACTTAGCAACTTCCATCTAAATAGATCCTAAAATCCTTTAAAACTTTTATTTATGCATTCACCTCTGAAGTGCAGCTCTCTCTGGTACTTCCTTTAGTGCAGGTGTTGATTCAATACAAACACAGAGGGAAAAAGTGAAAGTAAACCATCAACATTCCCTGCTGCAGCCTTTGTTTTTCCTTTTAATTCACAGCCTGTGGTGGAACATCTTGAGGATGATCTATAAAATCATATATGCCAGATATATCACTGTAGACAAGTTTTCTCTGATTTACATCCCACTCAATCCCATTAACAAGAAGGGTATTATCCAGGGTGTAAATCATGGAGGAATTTACCCCATATCTATAGTCATTGGCGTATTTCTGTTAGAAATCAACATGAAGACATAATGGGCCAATATTTTTCTCTAGCCAGGATTCCAATCAGCAAGAAACTTAAGATTTGTCTCAATTAAAGCATATGACTAGTCCTAACAGGGCTTAAGCTTGCTTAAGATTTAGCATCTTACAGAAATGTGACCTTAAAGGCTTGTCTACACACAAAAGTTGTACCGTGTTAACTATACCATTATAGTTTGAGTGGTATAACCCTCTTAGTGTGGATGCAGTTATATCATTATAATTATGCATTAAACCAGTATAATTTCTGTATGGGAAGGGGAATAAGATAAATTGGGATAAGGCACCTTTATAGAGATATAACTGTGTCCTGTACCACTATAACTATTTTGGTAAAAAAACAAAAAACAAAAAACAAAAACCATACCTCTAACTAAAATAGATTACTGGTACAAACTGTGTGCAGACTAGGCTCACACTGCATGGATGTAAGTCAGATAAACATAAGGCCCATTATCTCTTTATGTCTACTTCATATTGTGCCCATTAAAAAAATGCACAGGGTGTAAATCATGGAAGAATTTGGCCCATTTTGTCAATTATCTCCACATTTTTAAAGCAGCCTCAGTCTAACCTCTGGTTTTGGGAGCACAATGAATTGTGAGTGAAAATACATTCAGTTGTTTGATTATCTGATTTGTAGGCATATTCAGGTAATTAGGTGTCTAAATGCTAGCAGGTTCACCTACAAAGATCGTGCCTATAATTTCCCCTTTCATTTTCTATTTCAACAGTTAGCAAGGTTAGCAAGAATGAAAAGTTATTATAAAACCTCTGTGTATCTTTGTAGTGTTTCTGCTATCATACCACATGAAAAGTGAAACTTGAATTGTTCACCCTTTGTCAGGAGATTATCTAGCATTATTTCAAGTTGTCATGCAGTTGCTGTAGTTTACTGTGAAGTCTCTTTGTAGTCATGTTATATTTTGCAAAATACCACACTATATTTTGCATTAGTAAAATCTCTATGTCACTATTGTAGTATTGTTTTAATTTAGAATATGCATGCTCTGCCTACAGGAAGAACGCAATGAGCTCTCATTTACAGACACTGTTAATAGTAAGAATTAAAAATTTGAGGCCAAAGCTTCAGCTGGGGTAAATCAGCATAACACTACAGAAGTAGATGAAACTCTGCTGATTTACCCGAGCTGAAGATCTTGTCTGGTATTTTTGTTTTTACAAAAAACTAGGGTGTGGGGGAGTAGGTGATGTCGATATAAAATATCCAAAATACAAAATAACTCTGAGTAAAATAAATGTGGGCTTGACTGAACTCCAGATTAATCCATTTTGAATTCAGTCAAACACAGTGCAGAAATCAATCTATTTGTCTATCACCTTTATTGACTTCAGTGAGAGCAGGTTTAGGATAGCACCAACAAACAGCAACAAAGACAAAAATAAAAACAACAACAACAAAGAAAACAAATATTTCTATTGACTAATGGATGGAAGGTGAGAAATACAGAATTTTATGTGTTCATTGAAATCAATTTGTAAGTTGCTCAGATGCCAGAAATGATAGGAATGTTTCAGGATGCCCAGATACCACTAAAATAGAAGATCTGACTGTCTATCCATCTATCCATATATCTGTCTATGCATCTATCTAGAGTTTAATACTATTGTTGTTTTAAGGTGCTAAGTGCAGTCTACTTTTGTTGAAGTCAATAAGAGTTGAAAGATATTATTTTGTAGAAAGTGTTCCGCACCTGCCAGTGTGAGGTATTTTTATTAATATTCTTAATTGTATGATTGTTTGTGAATCAGTTCCTGAAAAGTGTATACAAATATTTTTCTATCAGTAATAATGGTTACTTTTTAGCCTTATATAGTGATATTGTGTCCTTAAAATACAAATAAAACCCAAACAAAAATTCTTATTTCGGTTGTGAAAGAGATTTACCATCAGCCTGACTCTGTTGTTGATTCATCCAGTTGGAGATCTGTTTATTTATTTATTTATTGACATCATTCAAACTTCTGGAAACAAAATAACTTTGGATATCTTCACTGTAGATGCCCATCTTGGTTACAATAGCTATACATTAAGTGGCTTCATTTGAACTGTAAAGCACAGAAAGTAGGATACCTTCACATTTTGTACTGACTCCAATGTTGTGTATGAGTTTTTGGGCCTGATCCTTCAAGCCTTCTGTATATGTTAATTTCAACACTGCAGGTTCAAGCCAAAAACTCTCAGTGAAGTCAATAGTAACGCTTGCAGGATCTGGCCCTCTGTTTATTAAAGTATATTTATGTCCATAGTGTGTATGTATAGAAAAATGCACCCAGTACACAGTAACATTTGTAAAGCTCCTCTTTGTAATATGGGCCCAATCCAATGTCCTGTCGAGTCAATGGAAAGATTCCCATTGACTTGAATGGACATTGGATTCAGTCCTGGGGGGGGGCAGGGCTGCACACTACGGCAGATCAAAGCAAGTTCGATATAACACGGTTTCACCTATAACGCAGTAAGATTTTTTGGCTCCCGAGGACAGCATTATATCGGGGTAGAGGTGTATTAGAAAAAAATACTATTCTATTCAACTATTCAAGCCATTGTGTTAAAGTATTTCCCGTACCTCTTTTTGTGCTTGTGTCTGCAGCTGCCTGAATTTTCAGTCGCTTGTCAGTTTGCTTCACTTTAACCGTGTCAGAAATACAGGTCAAAATATCAGTAAAGTGTTGGTCTAGTCGGTAACAGGACTTGAAATTGCATTCAGGTTGTGACAACTGTATCCTGAAACATACCTCATGTTGAAGTCTTCAGCATTCAGAGCAGCAGGAGGTAGACTGTGCACCAGTAGTAAAGCTGTAGTCATCCCTATAGTTTTTAACAACTGCCAAATAAATTAATTAATGAAATCTGCATCTGTCTAAGGGATAGCAGTAAACCTCACCTGTTGAAATGTAATCTCTCGTGTACAGGAGATGGACTTTTCTGTTTGAGATTTCATCAGTTTTTATTTCAGAAAGCTGTTAAATCTGTCAAACATTTCAGATGGAAAAGAATGCCTGCCTTTTTTTTATTTTTTTTATTTTGCCTTTGTATGCTACAAGAGCACAGGGCTGTCAATCACCAGAAATACAGAGTGAGACAGGATAGACATGTTGCCATGATTGGCATTTTATTTTTATTTACAACTCCCTTTTTCTTCCTGAAACCAAGATTAGTTAAAAATGGCAATGCCTGATTATGACATGGCCTTCCTGTGAAAGTAGATGAGGTGTGGATATGGCCAAGGGAAGCCACTTATAATATGCCCTGGTACAGTTGTTCTTGTCTCCTGGAGGCATCCTTTTGAAAGGGGTGGTTCAGTCTAGGGGGTTTGTGCAGCTGTAGCTGAACAGCGCTGTAGAGCATTCAGAACTGGCTGTTCATTTAAGCTGTTCATCTATCATGGATCTGTTTTTGCATCCTTAGCCATTATGTGAATGAGATGTGAACATACTTGCTTTGTTTTCTTCTTTTGGGTGTGTGTGTGTGGTATTGATGCATTAAAGTTTACCTCATGCAGTCCATCACATTTAGAGTGATGGAGTGAGATCATTTCTACATGGATTGCCTAACAGTCATGCTGCATAGTATGGCAAAGGTGCAGTCAAGGGCTTTTGGAAAGCTACTTAAATGCCATAAAAAGTAGTTTCCTTTATCCGCTTCTCTTGAGCTGGCTCTTTTGGATGCCCTCTGTCATTAGAAGCATCAAATAATAACAACAATGTGTTGGTGTGGTCAGCTTTGTGTGACCTCATTAAAAATCAGTGCACTGGTTACTGTCATGTGATTCCTCAAAGTTGTATATTGCAGACTAAGAAACTGCCAAGTTACTAATTGGTTTTCAGTAGATTTTAATAACTGCTGCACTTCTTGCTGTGATTGTATCCTTTGCTTCTTGTTGTGATGGTATCAAAGCTATCTGAACATCTCCAAATTTTACTATTACCCAACTTTGCTAATGTGTAGGCTTTGGCCTTCTTCTGTGCTTTAGCAGTTGATTAAGAAATACTTTAATCCCTTGCAGGGTACTGAGAAACTAATGGCTTGTGTAGTATTTTAGTCTTTAAGCTTCCATTGTAAATGGTATGAAAAATTGAGTCACTTGGCTGATGCTTAAATATATCTTTCCCTTTTACTAAATTATTGTCACTATCATTTCTTGTTTCTCTTTTTAATACTCAGAAAATGAAATCTGGAGATATTTATTTTTGTAGGAAGTGTGCGTGCACATATTAGAAATCTGAGATTTCCCCCCAAATGAATATTATCAGAGAAATGATACACAAATGATTTCCATATGATCTGTTATTGCACAGTGAACTCAAAAGCATAGACTGTAGTAAGTACTTTAAAGGAACTAAGTGGCTTCTTTAAAATTTGAATAATAGAGTGCTTTTGGAGGAATATTTTTATAGAATGTTGATAACGTGAAGTAAAATGCTTTCTAATCTAGATATTTGCTTGTACTTGTTCCTACATTACTGTATTTAAAAAAAAAACCATCAAATTAAATAGAGTGATTTAGGGATGCTAATGAAAGTCAGAGGAAAAAGACAGAGAACCCAGCCCTGCAATACTGCAATACTTATTCTGGAGAAACTCCCATTGAAGTTTTCAGAACTGGGCTGAGAGAATGAGGGAGAGGAGAGAGAAACTAAGGCCTAAAAATACTCATTATTTGTGGGTGCCTCCATTTTCAGGTGCCCAGCTTGAGATAACTTGATATTGATTTCCAGAGGTGCTAACTGGTTGCTGCTCCCCTTACTTGCATTTGGAATTGTGGGTGCTAAAAGTCAGACTTCTATGTTTCTCAAGTTGTGCACCCAAAATTTGAGGTATTCCTAAAGTAGTGGACAGACACTGTTGAAAATGTAGTGCTAACTAGATGAACAGAGACTGTTAGTTGTGGACAGTCGTATATGCTTATTTTAAAATTGACGAAACCTGATTCACTTGCAACCTAAATCTGATATGAACCCCATGACCTCTTCTAGGTATAATAGGCCACTAACAAGGGCAGGCTACTAGTATGATCTGGTAAGGTAACTTCCATGAATCACTTTCTTTCTGAGTATTTAGGACCTAAAATGTATGCCAGAAATGTTTGGATTTTGGAGTTTAAAATGTTGCCCTTTTTGGAGAGCTATGAAATATTTATTTTGAAGTAGCCTGCTGGAATCCATTGGCTAGTTCTGTAGCCATACTATATTTGTGATAGTTGAGGCAGGCACACAAAATATCTCATTAATGTTTTTTGGGCAGACTCTGTTGATACCACACTGGCAGAGGGCAACATCCATGTTAGGTCTGGTGTCTTGCTGAGATTTATGAAAGAGGATTGATTCAGAAAACAAAGCAGGACCGTACAAATTGAGGTTCAGTAAGTGGACAGTACTTGAATTCAACAGTTTACCAGGAAGATTGGGATGAAATCTGAAAACACTTATGAAACCATACGGCTGTCATTTGGCTAAAAACTCAGTGTGGATATCTGAACTTTCAGGAAACAGAATAGGTCTGTTAATAAGAAAGTAGGCAGTGCTTATATGATACACAGGATGATACTGACTCTTGAGTCTGCATGTTTAAAACAGTATGTTGAGAACTTTTAATAGTACAGTTTCATAAGATCCCTCATGGGACTCTTTGTATATGGCGCACATTACAGATGGCAACAAAATGGACTTACCTTGTCTGGAGCTGATTTCTGATGTCCGTCTGTGTCATAAGCAAGTCACACAAGCAATTCTTGCATTTGGAACTTAGGTCAAGTAAAGCTGTCAGTCTGTGAATCAACTTAGAAGGAAATGACTCTCATTGGAAACCATTTCTATGTTTGGTAACATTTACTTGCTACTCTTGCGCCATTCTAGGTATTTTGTTAATGCTCTTACATTTTGGGCCAAGTGCAAGCCTGGTGTAAGAATGTGCAAGCCTGGTGTTACAGAAGCCCATATTCAAAGAGTCCCCAGCTACCATAGAGCCTGTGTAGCCAACTCCCTGCGTCCCCCCAGTATAGGTGATGATTCTAGGTTTGCCAACTTGCTGATTGCAGAAAACCGAACACCCTTGCCCCGCCCTTCCCCGTGGCTCAGCCCCTGCCACGAGGACTCGGCGTGCTGACCCCGCCCCGAGCGCTGGCTCCGCAGCTCCCATTTGTTGGGAACCATGGCCAATGAGAGCTGCGGTGGCGGCACCTGCGACTGGGGGCAGCACGCGGAGCTGCCTGGCCGTGCCTCCACTAGGAGCCGGAGGGAAATGCCAGCCACTTCCCGGAGCCTCATGGAGCCAGGTAGGGAATCTGCTTTAGCTCCACTGCGCTGCCGACTGGACTTTTAACAGTCCAGTCAGCAGTGCTGACTGGGGCCACCAGGGTCCCTTTTTGACTGGGAGTTCCAGTCAAAAAACAGATGCCTGGCAACCCTGGATGATTCGGGAGCAGGAGGAAAGGGCATGTCTGGACTACTCTTTCTGCTGCTGATTATATTTGTGACCTGCCAGTTGTTACTTGTAGACATCTCTTTGGGAACCATAGCCAGTGAGCATAGTGTAAAGCAGCCTCAAGATTGCGCTCCATTATGACAGGGCTGAAGGTAGCACAAAACCAATCTCAGAATCAAGCAACTGTTCTGGGTACTTTGTGGTCTTCACCAAAGCAGCACCCAGCAGATACTGGTCCCAGCTGAGAATCCAGGCCAAGGTATCTAGGGCAGTGCTTTTGGAAGGCCTAAATTAATCATATTCCTTTTTAAACAATTGAAATTAATTCTGTCCTAATTTTCAAAGCTGTAAGGGTTTTTTGCCTGTTGTGATTTCTTAGTGGGCTTTCATTACTTTTGCATCTATACAGTTTCACAGATAATGACAGGCCCTCAAAACCTGCAGAACATTGCATGTAACATTGCTTCTGCTACTATTTACCACTTCATTAGCTTTTTCAATAGTGAAGATAAGTTAGCATTTTGTCATGAAATTTGAATTGCCAACTTGTCTGACTGAAACACATGAACCAAGGCATAATAACTCTCACAAAGTGCATTAACGCTTGCACAAGCAGATGCAATCCCCTAAGAAAAGAAAATTTGTGTGGGGTTTTTTTTGTGATGGTGAAGCCAATTTTTTTTGACATTTTCTCCAGCAAATTTTGCTGCTTTGCAGAATATCTGAAAATACAATGGGAGACATTTAGCTCTTGTCTAAGTGGGAGCAAATCAACTGACTGCAATAAACTTAATCAGAGCTACATTTGTTCATACAGTTCACACATTACACTTTAAACGTAATTGAACCACCGGACCAGTTTCAGTGTGTTTTTTGTCTTAAAGTTATCAGGCCAGATTCTCACTAAGGACTTTTTACATCACAGGAAAGTGTGCACAATGGTGATTGATACCCACTATAAGGCATCTTTATACTGCCAAGTGGTGGTAAAGTGGCGGTTGGCTATGACTTTGCTACAGAAAAATGGTGTGGTTTTATACTGTGGTAGCCATCTTAAAATAAAATTGTAGTGGAGATGGGCACTGTGGTTTTTAACCTGTATGTAACCAGTTGAGGTTAACATTAGGTGTGTAGTACTGGGATCAGCTAGCTACATTGAGGACTTTAACCATCAGTAGCTGTCTCACATTAGATATCTCAATGTAAAAACACCCCCTTTTTTCCCTGTGAAGACAAAGCCTTAATGTAAATGAAAATCAGGCCTGATACCATTAAGGCAGACTTTCACTGAATTTGGTCCTGTGGTTCATGGAGTGAAATAACATTACTTTTAGGTTATCAAATTTCTCCCCAGTGACACTAGCAACAGAATGCCTTAAAACTCCTGCCAGGCTCTCAGAACCATCTGTTACACTACTGATATGTTTCTCATATCAGCTTCAGTGTCAATGCCATACTTCTGCAAACTATTCATTGTTGCGTCAGTGATTATCGTTCCATTCAGTGAAGATAACTCATTGAACCCAAACAAATGCAGTAATCTCTAATTTCACTAACAGAGGTAACTACTCATAGCCTTTCTCTTTTACACCCATAGCCTTTCGTTTTTACACCCTCCAGAAGTTTGCAGTTTTGACTTCTGTCAAAGTTTTTTAAAGTTTGGTGATGGTTAGAAAAATCACTGTAAAAATAGCATCATTTTTCTCAACAGATCTATTCCTTGTGTACATTGAGAGTCTGTTCTGTTTGCCTTTTCTAAAAAACAAACAGGCAAACTGTTTATTGCTTTTAATTCTGTTAGCACACCAGCACTGTAATGGCAGTGAGAAAGTTGTATACTCTTCTGGCTCACGTATTATCAACCATATTTTTAACCAAGATACAATTGCAAAATATTTATTACTGATCATTATGCCTGAGTCAGAACAATCCCAGTTTGATTTGCAGTGTTAGCAATTAGAGAAAAAAATGTTTGCCTGTAAATAAAGCCCTTTATTGCTTTTCAGTAACTCCAGCTCCAACACAGAACCCCATGATGCCATTCTTACCATCATTTTTTTTTTTTGGAGTATCATCACACTTCAAGGTTTGGTAGGCCCAATCCTGACCTCACGCTTGAGATTCCAAGGATTAGAAGGGCCTGATCCAAAGCCTATTGATATCAGTGGGAGTCTTTCCATTAACCTAAATGGGCTTTGGATAATGGAAAGACTTCCATTGATATCAATAGGTTTTGAAACAGGCCCTTTGAAAGGGCAGAATTTGGCCCACTGAACTAATCATTTTTGTGCTGTTCAGCTTCGGTATCACTAACCAAAAGAGGGGTTGGATTTTTGCTTAGCATGAAAACATCGGGACAAGACTTTCTTCACAGTTACAGAATGAAGAAGGCAAGCAGGTCAGAATAAATGTGTTGTTTTATACCTTGTGCTTCAACTTTTTCCTTTTATCTCTCTTGTGTATCTCTTTGAAAAAATTCCTTTACAATATCTTATCTCTTCGCTTTTGATCTACCTCATAGCCATTTTTTAAATGTAGTTTCCACTTCTGAACATTCTTGGTAATTTGCTTGCCTCTTTATCCTCCACAGATGCTCCACCCATCTGAGGATCCTCTCCTTTATAACATCTTCGTTGCAAAACTGCCTACAAGACAGTGAATCTGGTTCACAGTCAGTACTTACTCAGCAGGAGACATTTCTCACTCACATTTGATACCTGCTGGCTGCTGCTTTCAATTATGCCCTATACTGGAGAGCAGAACTGTTGAAGTAACGGAATCAATGATGTAATCAAACTAGTTAAAATGCTAGCAGGGTAGCTACAGGGTTCTGGACATTGTCTAATTCCTGCCATAAGCAAAATAGTGACAAGTCCTGCTATTGTTTTGTTGCTTTCTTAGATGGCAAAAAACTAGACATTTGTTCATTATATTGTGAAATCACATCCCGGGATATTGTTGAATCTGCCCTGCAGCTAATTATCAGACGATTGTAGGTAATGAAAATAACCTTTCCCTTCCACTAGGAATATAGTATTGATCAAGTAGATGCATTATTTTTGTGTGTTCCTGGTCCTGTGGTACATATGGATTTATTTGATATGAATTAATGGTACTGTTTCCCAGAATTTGGGTATTGGTGTTTTACCAGAGGAAGGGGCATTTAATACATTGCATCTTGACACTGAGAATGACCAGAGACAGTAGGCCTGATTCACATTTACACTAAAACTATTTAACAATGCTCTGGTTGTGGAAAGGGGCCTTAAATTGGGTATAAACACAATTTACCGTGGGCCTAATTCTGGTCTCACACTGGTTTTCCATTAATGCAATTCTAGTTACATCACTGATGTTATCCTGTGTGGCAGAGTAGAATCAGACCCATAGCCTCTATGCAGTTCTCCTCCTCCTCTTTCTCACTCACCCCACAGCACACATTATATGGGAAGAAGGTTCTACGGCCCTTCTGGAGCCCTCAGAATCGCCAGCATACATTTTTCCCCTTTGCACCTTCTTACCGCCATCCTTCTTCTACTGAGGCTGCCTGGATGGCAGTCCCTTGGGCACTCTTGAGTGGTTGCTGTTTATTAATGTGAGGTATTCTGTCTCTTTGAAGAGCAAGAATGCAAGAAAAGAAGGCTAAGTCCTTCCTCCGTAAGGCAATTCAGAGCATGACCAGTAGGCTGGCCAATTGATGCTATTGTAATAATATCTTCACTTCAGGGCTGTATCTAACATCTAGCTCTGTCTTCTGTGTTTTGATTGTTTTATCATGAGGTTTTCCAAGTATTACATACAACCTTTAAAAGCTAGAGCTCAAATCCCACTTCTAAAGAAGAATGTGGTATCAGAGGACTAACATTAATACAGATCTAAGTAGTGGTGTGATTCACTATAGGTGACCTGCAGTATAGTGAGTAGTTGTAAAGGCATTGTAATAATCTCTGATGTTACATGCCACTTGTTGTCATGCCCTACATTTTTCCTCTTACACATCTCCTGCATGCAATTTCCAATTGGGATTCATTTTAATGTATCCTTAATATGTTCCTTAACATGTTAATGGCACTTTGACATCTTAAGAAAAGAGGGCCAGTGCCAAAACTATGGAAGACTCTTTAACCAACATACTAGTTTAAATAATTCAGCACTCATAGTTTTAAGACCCAAGTGTAGATGTAAAAATTAGATGCATGTTTGGGGAGATCACTACTGTCAGACTTTAATCTTAAGGACATAAAGAAGCTGTACACTTAACACAAGCTTGTACTGTTTTGAAATATCAGAGGGGTAACCGTGTTAGTCTGGCATGCGTCTGACGAAGTGGGTATTCACCCACGAAAGCTTATGCTCCAATACATCTGTTAGTCTATAAGGTGCCACAGGACTCTTTGTTGCTGCTTTGAAATAGATGCCATGAGTGAGAACAGAATCTCAAGTTTAGTGTAGGAGACCTGTGGTAATTTAAGGTAGTGTAACAAAACAGTGACATCCATTATTTTAAATCCAAGACCATCAGAATTTCAAATTATGCTTCTCCCGCTTACTGTGGCAATGTACTTTAGAGGAGGCTTTAGAGAAATTACTTGACTCTTAGGGCAAGTCTACACTACAGCATTACATTGGCACAGCTGCATTGATGCAACTGCGCCAATGTAGCGCATCTGGTGAAGACGCGCTATGCCGACAGGAGAGCAGTCTCCCACTGGCATAATTACTCCACCTGTGCGAGAGACAGAAACTATGTCAGTCGGAAAATGTCTCCTGCTGACATAGTGCCGGTGTGGACACCACTTAGGTTGTTGTAACTTGTGACGCTCAGGGGGGTGTCTTTTTCACACCTCTGAGTGATGTAAGTTACATCGACTTAAGTGGTATTGTAGACCAGCCCTTAGAAAAACACCATCAAGAGGAACTTGGTTTGTCCCTTGTCTGGATTGGAGTAGCCATTCTGATATATTAACCTGAAGACAAAGGGCCAAATCATGGAGTGCTTACTCAGGCGAAACACCCATTTGCATCATTTAGAGTTTTGCTTGAGTAAGGACTGTTTTCCCGTAATCACTGAGTTCCTTGGACAAACCATTTTGACTCTGATCCAGTAAAGCAGAGCAAGTTCCTTCATCTGGCACATTAAATGGAAGCTCTGCTAGAAAAGGAAATGTAGTATTTTGCCTTTGTATTTCAATTGAGTCAGAATTTATTATTTTAAGCTTATAGGGTGATAAGCATCTCCAAGCAATGTAACATCATTTACAAAGCCAGGTGACAGATCGCTTAAATACGAGGATACAATTAGGCATGTGGATTCTATTAATGACAACAAAAATAAATGAATGTCATGTGCACGCTTCCCTGTGCAGTTCTTTCAGAGTAACTCACTTCTGACTTGCAGCACTCCTGGTATTCGAGTCTGGGATCTTTCTTTAACACAGAAAGTCTTTTATGCAAATTTGCATGGTGGGCAAGCATGCAAGAGAAAATAGTTTAAAGTCTAAACCCACTTCCACTTTTGACCAGATTTAGATTTGAACCAGGGTGGCTAATGTTGAAAGACATGTATAGCAGTGTGCAAGTAGGACCTCTCACACACAGTTTTTCTTAAAAGACCCAGGTCCTGATTCTCTTCTCACTCACTGCATTGATTTCAGTGGAATTACTCATGATTTATACCAGTGTGAGAAGAGAAAGAATTAGACTCATGATTTCTAAAACAAGCAGGGGATTTTTTCCACTTGCATTCAAGCTTGTGATAAACTCTTAGATTTGTGCCTAAAAATATGAAAAGAAGTCACCAGCTGTTCTGCAGCTCTTTAGGCAATTATCACTGAACACACACCATGGTTCAAAATGCCATGAGCACAAAGAACTGCAGAAAGCAAAATCTATGTAAATTGCAAACAAACAAGTGATGCAAACACTAATAGTACTTCTTGGTTAATACATATTGAGTGTAAAATCTAAACAACATTTCAGTAATCCAATAAATGTTTCGATTTATATAATAAATGATTGGAGGGTTCATGAAAACAGAATGTTTGGAAATGAATTTCTCTCTGAGCAGTATTGAATATATTCTATTTATGGATCCATAATATTTGTTAAAGAGCTTAGTGAAACCAGTAGACACAACAGGGCGGGCATTAGGCTGAGATCACGGCAGCAGCGCCATGCTTTGGTTGCTGTGAGAGTCACAGGAAGAAATAGATCATGTTGAATAGGAAGTGAGAAATACTGTAATCTGATGATTTGGTATTTTCGCAGAGTTCTTTTCTTACTATCAGTTAATGCAGATATTTAATACTATACTGAAAAACTTGCCATTGTTACTATGACATTATTTTTGCTATCATTCATGGATTTGACAATACAAAGCAAAAACGTTTGTAGATCATGGAAACAGGAGAGGGCAGAAGGACTTGGACACTCCATTGAGTAGCTCAGTACTCTCCACCTTTAGGATGCGGTGTGATTGGCTGGAACAGTATGCTTGCACCAGGCCTCAAGTTGGAATCGGCATGTTCAGGGTGCCTAGAAGTAAAGATGATTGCGTTCCCTGATAACTTTTTGTCCTGATTTCACATTGTTCTCCTGGGTCCACAGAGTCTAGGGGCTGGATTCTGCCATCTCTTGAAAACCAGTTTATGGGACTTTTGTGACTTTAGCTCTTCTTACACTGCAGTGGGCTTAAGCCCTCCTTCTGCTCTGGGGACTTTGGCTTCTCTGCATGTTTGCTAATGGCAGGGAGCATGACGATACTCCCCCATCTCCTTTGGGCTACTACTCACAGTTAGTTACCTTTGTTTTATTTCACAGAAAAATAAATGCTTACAGGCAAGACTCATTAACTTTGTGAAGTAAAACAAATGGGGACATAAGTAGTTCTCTGGTATCTCCTTTGACTCCGCATTGTTTCACCAGAAGATAACTACGCTAGTTGATGAGGAGGGCTGGTGTAATGTTCAGCACAAACTTCTATCTTCCATGTTTGAACACCAGCAGGAATTCCAGGCCTGATTCTGATCTCTTTTGTGCTGGTGCAAATCAGGAGCAAATCTAGAGAAGACAATAGGGATACACTGGTGTAAAACTGATAGATGCGAGAGGAAAATTGGGCCTTCTGCACAGAAGTGGAGGTTTTTTTAACCTGCTGTTTTCAGTGTGTTTCTTTAATTTGCATCGTTCACAGAATTTCATCTATTTCTTACACATTTGTCTTCTTCCTCAGTTATAGCTCCCTGCTTTTGCAGGAGGAATACATATAAATGAAAGTGTGTGCTCTTTAATAAGAAGTAGAAGTTTTTAC
Source organism: Terrapene triunguis (assembly GCF_002925995.2). Taxonomy (NCBI): domain Eukaryota; kingdom Metazoa; phylum Chordata; order Testudines; family Emydidae; genus Terrapene; species Terrapene triunguis. Next base: position 14,904,430 of record NW_020664368.1, on the reverse strand, counting down.
TAGGAGGGGCTGAGATTTGGCTTGAAGTGATAACTGCAATAAATAAGCTTGAAAGAAGTGAATCCTGCTTTTTTTGTTGCCATGGTGTTGTTGTCACTGTGGGTGTTACTACTATGTGGACTTCAGCGTGTAGGTGGCTTAGACAAAGGCTTGCTCGGTAAAAGATACAGCTATGGAGATACAGCTGTAAATTATGCTTGGACCAGCGTTGTGGACTTGCAAGCACACATTGCACTTCGCTGTGCCTACAGGGGCTGTTGTGACCTTGGATTAAGTCGATCCCCAATGTTGGTGTCACTAGGCATCACCCTAGGTAACTCGGGGTGGGGGTGGGGGTGGAAGACCACGAGAGTCGATGAAGCCCCCCCCCGCTCTAGGCCAAAGTGAACCAAAGCCCCTGCATGTTAAACTTTACTAACCTCACAGGCCAGCAGCTGGGAAGCGGTAGTGATAAGGGGAACCTACATGCTTCTAGCTGAAGGACTAGATAACTTGCAGAAGGGAACATAGCGAACAAGCTATGCAGCCAAGGTTGTTTAGTGTAGCTGCAGAGGGAGGAAGGGGGGAAGTAGGGAAGGGAAAAAAAAGAATAAAAAGGGAAAAACTGCTTGTCTCAGTGCGCTTGATTTGAGACATGCTGGTCTCCTAGTGCCTATTCAGAGCTCTTGAATAAACTTTGTCTGCTTCTCCACCCTGGTGTGTTCATTGGCGCGAAGCACACCGGGCAACGAAACCCGCTGTTGCCCCCTCGAGCCCTCTGTGCCGGCAACACCAAGGGAGGGCATCCTCAGGACAGCACTACCCACTGCTGTGCCAATTCCCTGCTGGATATCAGGCAGAGTGGAAAATTCAGGACACTTGCCCTGCTGCAGCTCCCTTCCAGACAGATTTAGTTAGTCTGCACTAGAGCTGGGTGAATAACTATTTCCATTCGGTGGCAGTTCTGAAAAAAATAATGTTAATAATAATAATAAAAAATTGGCTTGAGTCAAAACAGATTTTTTTTGGAAATTCCTCACTATTTCACTATTGGTCCTATTTCACTTGCCTTGATTTCAACGGGAGCCCAGTCATCTCAATGGAGCTTGGCCCACTATGTGTTCATTTTTTCACTAATTTTCTCCTTCCTGTGCTTGCTCAAGATGCCCTCCATTCCTAGCATTTCCTCACGTTCTTTCTGAGCCTGATAAGTATGCTTGCTTTATTTGTGTTTAATAATAATACTAAAGTTTTTGTTAGGAAGAGTGACTAAATGTGAATTTTCCAGGCTGGGAAGATGCGTGTTGTGTATGCATAAGGGAGTGACGTGGGGCACAGATTGAGGAGTGATTGCTGATACAGTTAGGATGAAAAGAGGGAATTTATATCTTTTAAAAGTATGGGCCCAATCATATTCCTCTGTAGATGCATGGAAGATATTCTGTAAACCCAGAGAGTTGAATGTATGTATTGGGGGGAGGGGAGAGGCAGTAGAGCTGAGAAAGGAGGAGGAGGTTGAAGAAAGGAGTACATTCTACCCCCACTGGATCTGCAGAAATCAAGGTGGATGGATAATACAGCTCCAGGTTATCTTTCATATAGGTCCCCTCTGCAGTGAAAATCCCCTTTTAGGGTATCCCCAGGGCAAGTGCTGGCTGCAGAAGCCCTGATATCACAGCTTCAAGAGGTACCAGGGAGTGGGAAGGAGGCATAGAACCTCTACATTGATGGCCTCCACCTTTATCAGATCCTGCAGGAAACAGGTTTGTGGTGGACTTTGTCACCTTTTCCATGGGGAAACCTCCAGTTTTTGCCCTATCACATCCCCACGACATGTCTCTGTAAGGAGACCTTCTTCCAAACCTGCCTGCAGGAAGTTTTGCCAAGGGAGGAGGTAATCAGGATATCTTCTTATAAGACTCTGTAGACATCCTGGAGCACATTCAGCCGGTTTGGGGATGGATACTTGACCTAACCATAGTCGTTGGATAATGCCATTATTCTAGAGAAGCATTTTTTTAGTAGGATCCCTGCAGTTTTGTCTAGAATTAATATTCCCATTTGCTTCTTGTCTGAACAAATACTCTTCATACAAAGTGAAGCATCTAACGTGCTCAGATTACCTAGACAACATGATAAAATGAAATTTGGATTAATAAAGGAGAAAGATATATATTCATAGTAGTCATTTTGTAAAGATAATAAAAATACTGGAAGATCAATGATGTCGCCTATCATCAAATAAATTGTGTTCACATTGTTTCCAGTAGACCCAGTTTAATTCAAAAATGTTTAAAAATTTGTTTTTGTATTACAGATTAAAATAACCAATTCACTGTTTAAATGGTCTAGGTAGCACAACATGCATAGTTTTTCACTGCAAATAACTACAGGATAATAACATCAATATTAAAGAAAAATAGTGCTTGGTGGATTTTTGTTTGGTTAAGTCTGTCTTGTCTGTGGGTGCAGTATTTTCATGCACAGATTCTCTTAATGCAACAGTATAACAGTATTCATTGTCACACATATATAGTGCTTTAGATGGGAGGGAGACCTTGAGTGGGAAAAGGAACTATTGGTTTTGAAATCTAAAACTGCAAGTTATGAGAAGCGGATTTGTTGTGCTTGATTCTTGTTTACATGAAGGCCAATTTACACCACTTTGGTAACATAAAGGAGCATAAAATTAGATGTACATTATATTTACACTGATATGAAGACCTATTTACATTCTCAGAGCTATGCTGAATGTCCTTAGTATAAATGAGGCCCGTCAAATATAAAGTAGATAGTAAATAGTGATATATAATCTAATATTATTAGGTAGCTAGTGTCCAACATAATGAAAATAAAAATAATACACTAAATAAAAAAGAAGTATTTCATACATAGTTTTTGAAGTATTTTATGAAGAAAGGTAAGTCTCAATATCCCCATTTTACAAATGGGGAAACTGAGGCACAGTGCAGTGAGTGGCACAACGTCACAAAGCAGGTCACTTTCAGAGCCAGGACTAGAATATAGCTTTTTATTAATATGCAGAATGATGCACAATAGGTGCAATGAGCATTATGTAGAATAATTAATTGAATGAGGTGTACAATTGATGTTTTCATGAGGGAAAACTTAGCAAGGTGAGAGATGAACATGCCAGCACTGGCAATTGCATCAGCAATTTTTTGCATAGCACTGTCAGGGACTACTATTCTAGAGACAAAGCTGTTTGATTAATCAAATCAATTTTCCACTGTAACAATGCAGAGAGGTTATGTCTGCCGACAATCTAATTTGAAATCAAATGTTTATGGATTAATGAACACAAGACAATTGCTTCCAAGCTTCTTTTCAAACAAAAGATCTTAGGTCCTTAGAAATGTGGATAAGTAGAGAATCATTAGCCAGGGCTGGCAGTATAAATAGACCTCACTCCCCAAACAAACTCTCTTTACAACCAAAAAAAAAAAAAGTCCTTGGGTTGTTATTTATTTGGTTAAACCATAGGGTGGCATAAATAAGGGTAACTCCATGTATTTCAGTGAATTGGGTCCCTCAAGTTTAAAGGAAATAGGAAACGAATACATGGTGTAACATTATCAGTCAATAACATTGAGTTCAATGGAACTATGCCTTTTTACATCAATGGAGGATGTAAATCATAATCTCCTTCCAAAAAAGAAATCCAGGCCATGTTTTGGAATGACCCTTTTGCTAAAATATATTGGAAAATTCAGCCTCCCTTTTGTACTCTTACGTGAGGTTATTCATGACATTATCTTTAAATTCCCCAAACAATTGGCTTATTATAAAAAGAAACATGTAATCCACTTGAGCATAAAAGAAACTTCTTCTGCTTTTATAAGAAACAACTCTGAATTAATTCAGGTACCATTTTGTGTTCCCTTTGGTCCCTTTCTTCCCTAAGAAGACTATTTGCTTTGGTTTGATACTAAATTGGTGGTATCTAAATGCTCCCCATTGAGTTAATTTTGCATATTGGAAAAAGAAATCTTTGCTCTGATGTTTTATGTCATCCCCATGGTGCCATAGACAAATAAGAAGCATATAGCTCTTATTGAGTCAAGAGAATAGTACAACTTCTCTGAAGAAAATTGGCTGGCTTTCACTCACTACATAAAAAATGGTCAGTTAAACACAGAAGCAGCTGGAAGTGAAAATCCTCCTGTTGTCAAAGGTGAAAATTAAACTTCTTCCTGCTTTGACTTCTCCCTCTAAGATTATTTTATCTTTATACTGTAATGTTTATACAACTGGTTAAGGCCAGCCTGCTAACGTGAGCTGCTTGGACTCAGTTTTACAAGTTTTCTTCACTTTCGGTAGCACTTGCTTGATGAGTAGTTTCATTGATTTCCATGCAAAATGTACCTGAGTCTTTGAGTTTAAATTTTAAGTTTTCAAAAGTGTTCCGCACTGGCCTATGTTTGCTTCCATTGAAGTCAGTGACTCAACTATTGACTACTGACTCCAGTGACAGCAGAGAGGCCAGTGCTGAGTGCTTTGGAAAATCCCTTCCAATGACTCCTGTGAGATGACTCATGTGAGTAAGTGTCACTCAGTATAAGGATCACTGAATCAAGTTCTATGGGTTTTGTGAAGGACTTTATCTAAAAGTAAATGAGAATAAATGAGAACATTTTAAATGGACACTTTAGTGGGGGAAGAAATAGTTGAGAAAAGTTAGACAGAGAACATTATGTTTAAAATCTGTTCAACAGGTACTGCAACCTAAAATGTTGTCTGCAGCTTTGGAAAATATTGTTTTATAGTTTAAGTGATATGTTGCATTGGGACAAAGCTTCTTGCATTGGCTACTCTACATTAAGCAACATTGTCTGCACATCCCAAGCAATTGTTCTTAGCTTAGAACATTTCACTGACTCTATCTCAAATTATTTTCAGTCGTGTTGTAGCTGTGGGTTGGTCCCAGGATATTAGAGAGACAAGGTGGGTGAAGTAATATCTTTTATTGGGCAAACTTCTGCTGGTGAAAGAGACAAGCTTTTGACCTACACAGAGCTCCTCTTCAGATCTTCGAGCTACATTCAGCTCTTCTGGGAAGATCTGAAGGGGAGCTCTGTGTAGCTCGAAAGCTTGTCTCTTTCACCAACAGAAGCTGGTCCAATAAACATATTACCTCATCCATCTTGTTTCTCTGTGTCTCACATTGTTTTTACTGCTTCTTTATAATTTCAGAAGTTATAACAAATAATATCCATGGCAAGGTGAATAAGATGATATAATAATTATCTCACAACACTATGCATATATAGAGTAATGTATAAGATGGAGCTAGGCTGTTCTCAGTGGTGGCAGATGACAGAACAAGGAGCAATGGTCTCAAGTTGCAGTGGGGGTGGTCTAGGTTGGATATTAGGAAAAAATACAAGGCCCTGGCTGGGATGATTAAGTTGGGGTTGGTCCTGCTTTGAGCAGTGGGTTGGACTAGATGACCCCCTGAGGTCTCTTTTATGATTCTATCACTATGAGACATGTAGGGAGCTTTGCATCAGGAGAGTGAGACAAAGTTATTCTACTGCACCAGGAAATATGGCTTTGTACAACTTGCCCAGAGAACATCAACATATAGGCAATATATGAATGTGTTACCACAGAGTTCAGAGTCTCTTTCAATACGTTTAAGAAGACCAGCTTTACTTCTCTTTTGAGAAATCCCAAACTACTTTTCATCTTTATAATACAAAAATTGGCTAGAGATCCTCAGCTGGTGAAAATTGGCATAGCTCACTAAAGTGTTTGGTGCTATGCTGATTTACATCAGAGGAGGATCTCTTCTTATGAACTTTGGAAAAATGTAATTTTGTGGGATTAAAAGAAGGGTGCAGACCATTTTATGGCAATGAACTATGATATGGGCACTGTCCCACTTCCACTGAAGTTACTGGAAAAATTTCCGCTGGAGTCTTTGGATCAGATCCTAAGAGATAACAGTTTACAATTGCTTAGGAATGTCATTAGATCAAATGGAGATAAAAGACAAAGGGCATAACAAGTAGTGAACTTTCAGCCTCTGACTGAAACAGCTTACACTATAAATTAGAAATAAAAGAGCAAGGGAGTCAGTGGATGTGATATGGAAGGATGAGGATTATAACAGTGAGAGAGCATGCAATATGTTCATAGTCATGTATGAATCTCATTTGCTACTGTTAGGTTTTATTATTATTATTTTATTTATTTATTTTATTTTTAGTATTTTCTTTTTGATATAATGTGGTAAAATTTGGGGGCAGTGTGTGGAGGAGTTCAGGAAAGGAGCCAAATGGAACTTTCCTATCATACTACAATGGCAGATCTTTCCAAACCTTCACTCTTAAAAGCTCTGTCTACATTAATCCTGGAAATGCACTTGTCAGAAATGTGTTTCAAGACAGTGCATGGTGCTAACATTTCCCCAGTGTAGCTAGGGCTTTGGCATCCGTGTGATTTTTTTAAAATTGTGCTAGACTAGAGAGATCATTATCAAGAGCACAGATTTGTAGACTGGTTTACAATGATTATACCATGGCTTAGCCTTGTCTACACTGATGAGAGAAACTATCCTTGCACCTCATATTTGAATATGGCATTGGCTAACATAAGCTGCAATGTAGACTGGGGTGATCTGTTCAGAAGGACCCACATTACTTATCAGCACTTAAATACTTCTGCTAGAATCAGCACTGGATAAAAGTTTGTCTTTTGCCTGCCGTCTCTGTTCTGGTGAGCAGCATTTCTCAGTTGGATACAAACTCTCTAAATATATTTAGAAATGTATTATTTTTATACCCCCATTACCACAAGAGGCATCCTGCTGTTTTATACAGTGTTTTGAATATGCCAGCCTTATGTTGCTGGTTTCCATAATGGCACTTTTTTATATGTGCTAAAATATGGCCACCTCATGTTAAGCTTCAAATATAATCCTTGAAACTGGTCATAAATAATGTTTACAGTGTTCTTATCAGTAATGAATGTGTTAAGTATGGTTTAGGTTTGAATGGAGTAACATCAGATTTAAGTATAATTCTACATTGCAGAATTTTGTGCAGGTTAACCTCTGTGCACATTACAGAATAAAATAAACTAGCTCAGTGATCTAGAAATGGTGTACACTGTGCCCATGGGTGAATGAGATTGATTCTTGCAACAGTCTGCTAACAAACTTGTTTAGTGTGTGAAGTGCATGTAGATCATGTAATCAGATTCATGGCTGCTGTTCTTATTTAGGGCACAAGGTATTGCAGATTTCTAGAGAATAATAAAATACAATCTTAATTTAAAATATAAAAAAGAGAAACCATACACAGGAGCTAAAATAAATCAATTTCAGACACCTAAGATATTAGAGGAACAATGCTTTTTAGTTTTCCTGTATTTTGATCATTACTGTTTAGTTATTTTGAGGTTGATTTACTTATTTATTTTTGTTTATTTCAGAATTAAAATTCTAATGAGCTCTCATATGTGGAAGGGAAAGTTTTTACCTAATTAAAAAATGCTGTTAAACATGTCACTGAATGTGGACCTTAGTGCAGTTAATTAGCAAACAAGCTTTTATTGCAGAGTTCACTAGATGATCAATCATAGATTTTTAGATAGTTGGACTCAGCTGTTAACTCTTCCTGTCACTGGAATAAAACCAAGATTTACAAGTTTTAATTCATCAAGCCAATTAAAGAAAATAAACAGTGTTCTCTGATATGTGTATTTTTAAAAAGGGTGAATTGATTTCAGACCAAATGAGATGGGAATAGAAATACTCTGTGTGTGTGTGTGTGTGTGTGTATGTGAGAGAGAGAGAGAGAGACAGACAGACAGACAGGAACAGTACCATTTATGAAGAATTTCATATTTAACTAGAACAACCCTGAAAGGGAATGCTCTCAGTAATCGCTCTTTAACAGATTCAGGTGGAAGAATGCCAAGTTTTTTTTTGTTACACAATAGGTGCAATCATGTGATAGAGTTTCCAGTTGGGAGTTGAAAACTGAAAACCTGACATGCATAAGTGAATGAAGCTGCCCTATGTGATGTGTTGATTTAGTATTTTTCCTCCTTAAAAATACAGCTGGAGTTCTGCCTTTGTCTGGGAACTGAACAGACAAGGCTATGTGAGACGCAAAATTAATTTCGCATTGACGTTCTGGATGTTGGTGATAATTTGTACTGACATTGTGGCTATTGGTTATTATTGTGACAAGCAGGCTTGATCCAAGTGGACATTGTAAGAGCCAAATTTAATAGACTTATCATTGTAATTTTCTGCCTTGAGGACAACAGAGACTTTCTAATGTTCCTTTACCACAACAATCATGGATTACAATATAACAAGTCCACAGGATTGGGGGAGGATTGAGGGGATTAATGGACTATGACAAAATTGCACCTAAGGGGGAAAAGTCTGTAGCAGTTTCTCTATGGTGATGTGGTAGACCAGGCAAATTGGCAATTGCTACTGATCTTTACACATGCATGTCTTCAAATAAAGTGTGTGAAAGTCAAGCGGAATGCAACTATGTGGCTAAGGCTGTCACTATCATTTATGTCATCAAATGCACAAATCACTTAATACTATCGTTTTAAGTATTTCAGTGATCAACTACATTAAGCATCAATAGATTGTAGGCATTGCATTAAATCATTTTATGCTCTGTTATAACCTCTTATCCTGCTAAACTAAATCCTAAAAAAGATTAAAAATGTAGGGTTAGGCCAAGTCTCTTTAAGAATAATTAAGGAATATAATTCCTGTTCAGTAGGAGTGTTCTAGCCTCAGAATGTTAGAAACACTGATATTAAAATAGGTTGTCTGCATTTATTTGCTGCCATGCTTTTAAATAAGACCCCAGTTCCCCATCCCTTTAAAAATGTCCATCTCACAGCAGAATATATTTTAGCCCTACTTCTCATGGAATATGAGTATATTAGTAACAATATTGGCATAAGCAGGGATTGCCAGTATTGGGTCAGGTTCTCCTCTCACACGGTTGTAAAACAGGAGTCAGTCCATTGACTGCAATGCAGTTACATCTGGGTGAAAACAGAGACTAGTAGTATGACACTTGTTCTGGTTTGTGACAGGAAATCCCGACTCTTCATTTCAAGCATATTTAGATAATTAGAACTAGATGCTTTTCTCTTTTCACTGGTGAAAATTTGGAGTAATTTCTTAGACTTCAGTGGCGTGGTTTTAGATTTATGCTGGTGTAAATGCCGGCAGAACCTGGCCCTAGAACATCCTTCTTCCATGGAAATTACTGTGAGCGCTTCATTATTAATTTAAAAAAACCAACAAAACAAGTGGTTAAATGTTGATTTAGCAAGAACTATACAAGAGGGACAAAATTAGCGAAAGAAGAAAAATCACAAACATTTATCAGTGGCTGAGGTCATAGCTCATGTGTTTTGAATCGTTTAGGAAGTGCTTTTGCAGCAGTGTTGACTGAAGGTCATGTTGTTATTTAGGCTTTTTGCTAGTAGGCCAGCAGCAATTCATTAATTCCATTAGCCATCCACTCCGCAGGCTGAGACGTGCAGATGTAATTGTCAACAATTCCTACAGTATATTTAAGCTGTCAAGGCTTCTGTAAGGCTTCTGTTATCCTGTTTGGCGATATCAGTAGAGGCAGGGAGGGTTATTTCATGTCGTTTAAAAGCAGAAATAAAGAGAACTTTGTACTACAGAATCTATCCTAAAAGATTTCAACTTCACTGTTAACTTAAAGTGACATTCCAGCACAGAAACACTGAGTAGATTTCTAACTGGCAAAGTTTCTGATTTTTTTTTTTTAAATGAGTCTCGAAGCCATTACAGTGTTCTCTCTAAACCCAAACCTGTATTCTTTCTAATAGCCAGATGGACGAGTTCTCTTCTCTTTCCCAATGGCACAGTGATATACAGTTGTCCCGATCCTGCACACTGCTCCATGTGGGTAGATTCTAGTGCAGAGTACAGCTGAAGCCAGTGGTGCTCTGTGCAGGTTTCCTCCCGCATGGATCCAATTGCCCGATCGGGGCCTATATTTTTTATACCAACATTTCACCCTAAAATTTCTGGTCGATAAGTGAGAAGAAAAAGTGACAAATGACAAACATGTTTAGTATATATTCTTAATATTAACTGGTTGTTTGTTGCTTTGATGGCTTTTGTGTCTGAGTGATGGTCAGAGCCAGATGTTTAGAAATGAGAGGCAAGGAGATATTCCTGATTTATGAGCCCAGTCAAAAGTAGATTATATCTGCATGTGTGTGTCTGCCCTCCAAGTGAGGCACTGTTACCAAACAGTGCCCTGCAGAGAAAAGTTTATTTTCTCACGTAGAAGAGACCGTTACCTTGAAAAGATTGCAAGACTGCTTGGAGTGAAATGCCTCATATTTAACTGTGATGCTTGAGTCCTGGAGAGGTACACAAGAATTTAACTTGCTCTTCCGCTCTAGTAGCCTACATAAAAATAGCCTGCTCTCTCTTGAGATCTTAATACACCATAAAGCCTTAGTGGCATTTAAAAATCTTTAACTTTCAGTTAATATACATTTCAGCATGTTGCTTTTATTTTAACAATAATGAATATAAAGCTGTGCTGTCCTTTGCCATGCTTTGAGCTGTTCAGATAACGCACCGCAGGCTGGTTAGGCATGACTCAACTATGCCCACTGTGCGCTATTTGAATGGAAAGTACTTCTTTTCATTCATCATTGCTTAACTAGTTTTCTGGTTATGTGTTTCCTAAACTTTCTGAATGACACCCCTATGCCCACAATTCCTAATTTGTTTAAGGTCAGTGCCAAATGCTTGACACTCTGTTAAAGCTGTTATTCCTTAAACTCTGTTTGTAAAATGGTCAGGTTGCTGCTCATTTTCTGATCTTGCAATAGAAAATGCATTTCACGTATTTCTGCAGAAATACTTTGTCACTGTGTAACAGATGATTATTCTCTGAAAGATGAAAAAATGTGGCGGAGTCTGTCTGGGAAAAGGTTCCCCCTGTTGTGTGATATAATGTATGAGTAATCATAAATGTAAAACACTTGATGTGACAATTTCCTATATAATTATTATTCAGTAGTTAGTAGGCACAGTATACTATATTACTCCTGTTATGTATATATATGGTGGACGCTATGTATTCATAATATGGTTTAACATGTTGTATACGTAGTATCTACCCATCTGAGGGATATTCTTCCCCCAGGTTGACAATTGAAAACTGACAGTGTTCTTTTCTTTTCTTATGAGCCACTACAGGATAGAAAAAATTTAAGGATAGCAGTGTATTTACTTCTTCTTTACAATTCCGATTGTTGAATCTCTCTCTCTCTCTATATATATATGCAAGAAATAGCTGAAAAAATCAGGTAAAATGTTTCAATGTTTTAAAGTAGTAGTAGATACCATTGCTATGTATTTATTACAGGCATAGTTTAGAAGAGAAGAAGATGCTGTCAATGATTCTGGAATATTTTCTTCACTGTAGTGGCCACTGAGTTGAATGGGAATTCACTGATGTGTATAGTAATGCATCTTGCAATTTATCATTTCTAATCAGTGTTGGGCAGTGAAAACGAACAAACTGTCCTTTACAAAATGGACCTTTGTGCACTCTGATTTGATTTAAGAATTGATTTCATAAAAGAAGGTATTCAAATAGTTGTACATTTAAAATGTATTAAGTTCCATTTTTCTTTTGCTATATTTTGTAAAACATTTTCAATGTAAACAGTATGCCTCTCACACATGTCAAATCAAAAGTCCTACTATTTATTCAAAAATATATTTACCTAATGTAATTGGAAGCTTATTGCACTCTCATAAATGTATATATTGTGACTTCAAAAGTATGTACTGAACTTTTGCTTAAACTACTAGTATGTGGATTTCTTTCAAATTTATTTTTAATTAATGATATTAAGGATAAGGTCCTTTACTATATGTACTTTAAAATTCACAATAAAGTTTCAGAATTTGTTTTATACAATGCTGAGGTTTTGTGTTGAATTTTATTATGGAAATCTACTTGCATTGATACCTTGGTAAGATCCATTCCTTGAGCTGCGCGTGTAAATCTGCTTCACATCATAATGATTTAAATCGGGTCTGTCATATGAGAAATGGCCATATCTCCATTCAGTGAAGAGCTGTCTTCTTTTAAATAGAGAAAGCTGCTCTGCTGAAGAAAGGAACTACTGACACCTATGTAATCTATGCTTGAGAAGGCAAAAGCCAAGAATTCCTAGTATTTCAGTGTACTGGGCTCAGTGATGAGGAAATATATACAGTAACTGGTGGGTCTGTTCTAGCCAGAAAAAGGTACAGAAGAAGCTAGGTGGGCTAAAGGAATAAACATGGAGGAAAACATTTAGGTACATTGGGCATATACTAATGAGTATATTAATTTAAAATTCTAAATCACCATTTTATAACTTTCTATGAAAGGAAAAAATCATTCACAGATTTACAGTGTTCAAATACACTGTTCACTCACTTTTATAGCCTTTCATTTTTGCTCTTTACCTAGCTATTGTTTTTAATGCTCTTTTATTAGTTACTTAGTAGTTACTTAGGCAAAGCTTTCGTTGACAATCTGTGAGGATTTCTCCTGAGTAAAACTGTTTTGGATCAGCCTCTTAAAAGCTAATTTGTTCACTTCCTTTCTCTATACCCTTTTGTAAATTTAAAAAATGACATTGTTTTGCTTATCAAACCTCTCAGTAGTCTTTTTCTTGACAAAATAACATCACCCATTTATAAACATCATCAACTGATTGGGACAGCGATGCTCAGGAATAGAAGTTTTTTATTTCAGCTAACTGCTGTGGCAGAGCTAGCCAAGAGCACAACATGTTATAATTTTTCCCCAATAAAAAAATTATTGACAACACATTCTTAGGGCCTGAGACTTCTCCCATTAAAGTCCACAGTAGTTTTGCCATTCATTGTAGTGGGACTGGGATCACGTCCTTAGATTTTATAGATGGAATTTTCAAAAACACTCAGTGTCAGCCTAACACTGCTCCCATGGATGTCAGTTTGAAAACTCCAACTGATTTCAGTGGGAGCAGAGTTAGGTGAATGCTGAGCAGTTCCACCCTATACGGAGATATATATCCCTTTACAGTGCAGTCATTCACATTTAAATTTTTGAAATCTTGGAACATGCCCATTTCAGTATTTCTTTCAGAAATCCAAATATATTTTCTAAACTCTGGTTCAACCAACTGTTGGCTAATTCAAATGGAGATTTTGTAATCAGAACCTGGCAGAGCTATTATGTAATTGAAGGGTCAAATTCTGCCATCCTTTGTTTCCTATATGTATGGTTCCCAGTAAAATCCAGGTCAACACTGGATCCCAATGTAGAAAACACTTTGGCCAAGTCACTACTGACAAACAACTTTAATAGAGTTACACCAGTGGAGAATTTGGCCCCCTCTCTTTTTTTATAGCGTGATTCCTTTAAAAAATCTGAAAAAGAAAGTTGAATGTCATTTGAAAAGCTGAATTTGAAATTCATGCTCTTAAAACACCTTCAGGTCATTGCAGAGATACCTAGTATCTCCATGCTTTGCTGTTTCTGCAACATTTAGTATTATTTGCATAATTAAAGCTATGCTATGGACAGCCTCTCTCAACATGCTCAGTTGAATTAAAACCCTGATACTCCAAGCAAGAGAGAAGCAAACATTTTTCATCCTTAAAATGGAAAAGGATATTGAAGTAGTCTCATTCGAGGAAACACTCAGGACCAACAGGAGGTAGGCTGGATTGTCTGTATCTTGCAAGTATAGCCAGGGTCAAGTGCTATTCTATAGGATAAATAAAGATGATTATTCATAATTTTCAAGAATTTATGTCATACCATAGTCTATTGCCCATTTTCATGCTACCCATCATCAGTTCTGTCTGTCTTATTTCCATGTCATTCATACTGTAATTGTCTTTTGATGAATGTCCTTCTGTTGCAGGCTGTTACTGGTGTTCACATTCCCTCTCCTCCTTTTCGCCATATACTCTAATATCTTATATTTTAATACAAGTGACAATGGTAAATGATTTGTGTAATTTAGATCCAGATCTCATAGTCTCGACTCCAAGTTGGTGGGCACTTCTAGATCTTACAAATGGTCCTGTTGATTTCAATATCATACAATGCTCCTGTGAGTTAGTGCTCAATAACATGAAATGTTGTGTGATTTGGCTCTTAATATATTGATTCACCTATGCAGAATTTGCACTTGGTAAAGGTTACATTGCCCTTTGTTCATTATCAAGTAACATGATGTTAGGGGCAGAAAGAATTAAACCTGCTGTCCCTGAGCAATGGGCCCAATTTTGATAATAAAATATCAGTTTTACAATACTGTAACTTGATGGGTATAATTTCTCATTCTATCCACATGTGTGAGATCAGAATCAGAGCTTGGTACTGTCCTCATATAAACCAGAGTGCTGCAGGCTCAAGATCCAATTTTTCAAGTCATAGAATCATAGATTCTTAGAAATGTAGGACTAGAAGGGATCTTGTGATGTCATCTAGTCTGGCGCCCTGCACAGAGTCAGCACCAAGTAAACCTAGACTGTCCCTGACAGATGTTTGTCTAACCTGTCCTTAAAAACCACCAGTAATGGGGATTTCACAACCTCCCTTGGAAGCCTATTCCAGTACTTAACTACCCTTACAGTTAGAATGTTTTTCCTAATAACTAACCTAAATCTCCCTTGCTGCAGAGTAAGCTGATTACTTTTTGTCCTACCTTCAGTGGACGTGGGGAACAGTTGATCACTATCCTCTTTATAACACCCGTAGTGTATTAGAAGCCTATCAGGTCCACCCTCAGTCTTCTTTTCTCAAAACTCAACATGCCCAGTTTTTTTAACCATTCCTCATCGGTCAGGTTTTCTAAACCTTTCATCATTTTTGTTGATGTCCTCATGACTCTCTCCAATTTGTCCACATCTTTCTTAAAGCATGGTGCCCCAAACTGGACACAATTCTCCAGTTAAGGCCTCACCAATGCAGAGGAGAGCAGAACAATTACCTCCTGTGCCTTACCTACACAATGATATTAGCTTTTTTTGCAGCTGCATCACATTAAAGATTTATGTAATGATTACCATGTGGGCCCAAGAAACAAGAAAAAATGGCAAATTTGTTATGTATCCAATAGGAATGTAATAAATATTCAAGCTCAGTAGCAATATTCTACAGAAGTGTTGAACTTTAAATCAGGCATTACTCTGACTGAACAAACATAACAGCATTGTCAGCTCTCAGTTGTTTGATGGTGCATACTTTTTCTACATTATGTGACATTTCTTTATCCGTCAAGTTAGATGTTAACAAAAGCAACTGAAAGTTAGACTCAGGCACTTTCCTCTATATGTATGTATTTAATGGGATTTTTTTTAACAAAACAAAACATTTCTTTTGCCCATGAAGTACTGCATAAAGTGCTTGAGCATCTTTGTCTTGCAGTTTACTTGAAAGAAGAGGCCGAGACTGGAGTGAACTTTCCAACAGCCAATGTGTGACAAAGCATGCTTAATGGGAAATGAAGTCAAATGTTTTTCTCTTTGAAAATGGCTTCCTCTAGATTTGATGGAGAGCAGATTTACTGTAGGAAATTGTTCAATTCCATTCTTGCTTGTTCACTTTGCATTTCATACAAAATGTTTTCTTGCATGCAACATGAAGCAGAATTTTGTCACTGTACTGCAGAGGGAAGAAACATAATGTGCTTTGGCGGTCCCTGACAAGATACATACATTAAAACTTTTAAATCTAAATTTATGGGGGAAATGTATGTCATGTCCCATCATAGAGCTTCACAGCCATTGCATTCATTGCCACTGGTTACTAGCAAAGCTGTTCTTTCTTGTGTTTGTAGCTTGTTTCCCCTGTAAGTGCAAATACTTATACAGAGCTATATTTGGGAGATTGCTTTGTAAAGCTCTGCAAGTAAATAAAGTCTTGTTCATAAGCAATTTAACGTGTAACTGTTGGTTAACGTTTTTTTTAACTGTTTAAAAAAAGTTCAAGTCTTTTTCTCAAACTACATAATTAGATTTTTTTTCAGGTCACAACACACTGTCTTATCAAAAGGAGTGGGTGGATTAGAATTTGGATGTATGAGAAATGCTAAATGGAAACTGTTCAATACTGCTTTGACTGTGGCCAGTCAAACTGTGGTGTCAATTAAAAACTAAGAAGAACATACTGGTAATCCTTTGCTGAATCCAAATGACTATAACAGTTTGTAGAGTTAGTAAGTATGGGGCATGTTTTAACCAGTTATAAAGCTGTTTAGATGGATCAGAAAATATATTGGAGAAAGATTATGACAAACATAGAATCCAATTCCCATGTCATATCATCCTTCCTTTTACCTTTTCCATTCTTATTTTAATGTTAAGTACTTGAAATACATCCAACATTCTGAACATGTTAATTACAAAATAACTTAAGAGCCTTAGTTGCTCCGAGAGACAGTAGCACCATATTTTCAATCTGAGAATACGCATCAAAATGCTCTGACAATGCTGAATCCCTTTTCTTTTTCCATATTCTGTTTTACATATCCTACACAAGGATTGTACTTGGAAATTTGTCTTTCCTAAGTAGTGTCCTAACAACAAAGAGGCAAGTTTGCATCCCCTGAGCAGGATCTTGCATTTGTTATTAAAGTTGAATGACCACTGAGGCTAGTGGCAGTTCAATCTTGAATGAGGAATGCAGGATCTGCCCAGTCTATAGTTCTTTGCAAACAAACTGTCACAGCTCGGACCTCCTATGGTTTTGCATGTGGGATGTTTATAGAAAACAGTGGGAGTTTTCTGTGGGGATTATGGCAGGATTAGGAGATATCGCAATGTATCTCGTGCACTGAGAATTTATCTCCGTACAGGTTCTTAACCCATGTTTGTAAAATAATTATTTTTGCAGTGGTATGCTCCATATTATGGGAGTTGCTCATAGAAGTCTTAGGGCCCTGTGCAGTAATACCTGCTCACAATAGGCTTGAATTAAGAGTACTTCAGCAGTGTTAACTCTGCATGCTTCTATGTGTATTTGTATTT
Source organism: Terrapene triunguis (assembly GCF_002925995.2). Lineage (NCBI taxonomy): Eukaryota > Metazoa > Chordata > Testudines > Emydidae > Terrapene > Terrapene triunguis. The sequence continues at coordinate 14,887,356 of NW_020664368.1, read as the reverse complement.
TATTCATAAAATTATTTTGACATAGCTTTTTTGTGCTTTGTTTCTTTCTCTTTTCTTTTCTACTGATCTGTAGCTCACACTGGCATGATCCCCATAGGCTTCCACTGACTATGTTTCATATTTTTTCTAATTAATATTCTTTCTTATGTGGTCTCTCTAGACCTGTGCTGACATTGCTTCTTTTCACGGAGACACAGTGTCATCCTGTTAGAGACAAATTTTGACATCTTTAAAACTTATACTCTTAAAAAAGGAATATGTCAGTATTTTACAGTAATGATCAGTGTGTGGGGCCATTACAGTGAAATGCTGTAGTGTTCTTTTTTAAATATGACAAGAATGTCAAGTTAAAGTCCAAGAAAATGGGAAATTAGCATCATTTAGAAGAAATAATAACTTGATCATATGCAAAAAAGTAGTTGTTTGCCAAATGTATATATCTGTTGTTTCACTTGAATAACTGAAACTCTCAAGCCTAAATTAAAGGGACACTGTCAGTAAGTTTAGGTCAAAAACGTAAGTTTGAAAATAGAAAAGTTTTACCAGTGCTAATAAAAATACTTTCATGCTTTAAAAACAATAATTCAATAATACCTTCATAGATATTCTCTGGCACTGTTGGAAACACATTACTTCATTGTATTAGTGCCAAAGCACTTAATGCTGAACCTGACTAAGCAGCTCTTAGTCAGTGTCTGCCTCTGTAGCTTCTCCATGCTTGATATTCCCAAGTCTGTCTGTCTACCTACTCAGTCTATAGTATTTCTCTAACGTCTATCACTGTATTCAAGTACTGAGAGTTCTGTACACAGAGTGAAATTCATTGCTCTGCAGAGGTTCCCATATCACTGTATCATTTAAATACCATTTAAGGCATAGGTTTAAGTGGGACTGAAATGGTGCATAAACTTTGCTCTGGCCCTTTGCATATTGATGAGCTTCATCAAGTGACCATGGAATGAGACCCTGATAATCCATTATGAGTGAAATACACCAGTAAACAGCATAAGTGATAAACCTGTATTTATCTGATTCTTTCACATTAATAATTTAAAGTGTTATGTGTAATACTGGTAAAGACTTTTTTTTAAAATTAGACTCATAAATACAAAGTCCCCGTAAAAACTAAAGTTTTATAATTAAATATTAGGTGCTTTTGGTTTCTGTAGCTTGTTTGAAATAGATGGAAAAAGGTTGTTCCTAGGACATTTCTAGGATCAGGCACTTAGAGGCCGTTAAAAACTGCATAACTAATTATACTTATTTTTTTTTAGTTGAAAAAAATCTATTAAACACATTTTAAATTAAATTAAATCCTGACCGACAATTAAGTTTAAACCTGATACAATAAAGCCAATTTATCCTTACAGTGTGATTCAGTTCTGGAAAGTGACTGTGTCAAAGTGTTATCCTGGTGTTCCAAGTTCATTGTCTCTCAGTCATTAGCATATGAAATGTGCCCAATTTTGCTATTCAGAAAAGATATTTTTCTAATGGCTAGCCCAGAAAACTCATCTGGCTTCTGGCCGCCAGGCGAAATTCTGCTTTCAGTGTCATGGGAATGAATCCTCTGTCTTCAAATTATGCCCTTGTTATGAGGTAAGGTGGGGTTTGCTTCCCTGTGGAAAAGGTGGATCAAACCCAAAAATGTGAGTGGTCCTGTCTAATCTGTATGGAACTACACTGTTTCCAGAGCCCCTCCATTCCATTGCATCTTAATGGCAGCATAGAGGGGGCTCACAGCATGGAGGTAGTGCTCTCCAAAGGTACTTTATGACCTTAATGGTGAATCTCAGCTGGGTTAATATGGGGTGCAATGCATGAAAACTGTCATTCCTCCTTCACGTCCATTCCCAGGCCACTAGCTCCCGAGGCATGAATTTGGATTGCTACAGAGGAAGATACAAGCGAGGGAGAGGCAATGCTATTCATGTGGTATTCCCTCCCTTTGTACTTTGTCTCTTGGAAAACACCAAGTTTTCATACCTTCTGACCATGATGGTGGAGGAAAGGATTTGGATATATACCAAAAATAAACAAATAAGAAGGAATGTAAAAAAGATAAGAAAAATATTTCCAAATGTAAACTCAGAAAGGAGGAGCTGCAAGCTTATGGCCATATAATTCCCGAGTCCTACAGAGGCACTGGACTCCCAGTCCGATCTTTTTTCCAGGTGTTCTGCCTCTGTGGAAGCTGTGGAGTGGTTTGGAAAAGATGGGAGCAGAAAGAGTCCGGAGGCCCTTTTGGACCTCTAGCACGATATGTAACAGCTCTCTACTTAGAGCATGCAGTAGGTGATCTTTTTCAAAACACTCTTTCATTTTCATGGTATTAAAAAGATGTACAAAAACTGACTGTGCCCATGAGGTCCAGGAGTCAGATCATTTTTCTCTTTTGTGAGTGGGCAGCTGTAACTTAAGGACTGCATGTTGAACATTAGCTTTCTTGAGATAATAAAGTCTCGTAGAAGAGAAATATATAAAACTAGATCCATGGAAATAGTAAAAGGTCATTTCCATGGAAACCACAGGAAACTCTCAAACTATGATTTTGAAAGAGTCTGTCTTTGAAGCTGCAGAATGCTTGAACAATGAGATTTGTTTTAAATTAGAATCCAATCTCTATCTTTTAAGTGATAGACACTTAAAAGTGTTATTTCTAATTTAATGCAATCTTTTGCTAGGAAGGAGATGAATGTATATGTCAAAGCCAGTTGTATTGTTAAGTTTGGCCTTCAATAGAACTCTTTGGAATCTTTCTCTGCTTTTGCCTCCTGTTGTGAATGGCTGAGCTTTTATACTGAGCATGCTAACCTTTTAGGATTTGTGGCTGAGGTTTCCATTTGCTGTGGTTTCATCTGCTGTCTACACCTTAGGCCATAAATCCAGCCTCAACAGACTGCTGTCTAGAATACTTTATATATATATATATGAACTAGAATACTTATATATTTATATATATATATATGAACTTATTCACACACAGTGAAAATAACTATGCAGCAAAAGAGCTATCTTTATGGATAAGTTCTGTATAATGGGGTGAAAGCAATAGGGTTCTATATAAATTACTGTAAAAGTTTATAGAAGTTAATCTATCCTAGATTTTTTTCTTAGATCTCCTTTCTAGAGAATTTTTAAAACATCCTATAATTAAACAAACAAAAAAATTATTCTCCATTTAATTCTATAGGGTTTTTTTCCTGTAAGGGTAGAGAAGATTTCTGAAGTTTTCATAATAAGAAGGTAGTAGAAGGATGAAAAAATGGTGGAAACAAGACTATTAAAGGTGGGTTTTAAGCCACTAGAACATATGTGCACTTGCCTTGCTTTCAGTGCAGAGATATAGGCAAATATGAATGTTGTTTGTCACGGCCTCAGAAGTCTGCTACATTGTCTTTTTTTTTTTAAATGATACTATATCAACATTTCAATACGCAAGAGCTTTCAAGCAAGGTAACACATAATGTAGGGATCCTTAACCAAGATAAAGTTAAAAGTAGTACACCTCTACCCCGACATATCGCGACCCGATATAACACGAATTCGGATATAACACGGTAAAGCAGTGCTCTGGGGGGGCGGGGCTGTGCACTCCGGTGGATCAAAGCAAGTTCGATATAACGCGGTTTCACCTATAACGCGGTAAGATTTTTTGGCTCCCGAGGACAGCGTTATATCGAGGTAGAGGTGTAGCAGAGTAGAACAAGTTATAATGAAAATAGGATCAGAGATCACTTCCTTCTTCTTTCTTCATCCTCATCTTCTTTCAATATAGTGTCTTTCATCCAAGGCTCTCAAAATGCTTTACCTATATTAAGCCTCTCAATCTGTAAAATAGGTAGATATTGTTATTCTGAGTTTGGAGATGAGTCAGTTGAGATTCAGACAGATTAAGGCTAAAGTTTCAGAAGTGTTCCTTAATTTGATGTGCCTCCGGATTTGGATGCCCAGCCCGAGACAACTAGTGCCTGATATTCAGAGGTGCCGAGGACCCGCAGCTCGTGCTGAAGTCAATTGCTTTCCTATAGAAAGGCATCTGATAAATCACTGTAGGAGCAGAAAATCTGTTTAGGAAGTTACAAGTGGGAAAGCAGAGGTTAGTTATCCACTGGACTCCAGTTCAACCTGGATAGGCTTTATATGGCTTTCTTCCTGCCATTTAGAGTGTTGGTAATCAAAAACAGATCACAGAAGACACTATGAGCCTTGTGCAACATCACTGATGTCATGGGCACTGTCCAGGGTGGGAATCAGCACAGTTGGCCCATACTGTAATGCTGACAAGTAGTTACTCCATTTTATTTGGAAGATGTTTTGAATAGGCATGAAACAGTCAAACATTATAAAAAAATATAAACGTGCAATGGTGCGCTGTGAGGGAATTACAAGTTGAGCTCCTGGCAACAAGCAACTGGTGATTTATGTTGTTGTTTGATGCCCTCAGTACATGTATGTAAAAGACTGTTTACACATTTTTCTGAGTGTTTGGCATTATGACTAACTCTGCACTGCCTGGTAGTGGATATTGTTGTAGTCACCGCAAGTATGTATTTCATTGCTGTGCTGTTACTTTGGTGGCATTCGTCACGATGCCTCATTTCCCTAGCTAATATCAGCTTTTGCTCCTGGTTTGATTGGACGAGGTTGTTGAAATGACACAGTGCCCTTCTGCTCCTTTCTTTGTTTCTTAGCTTTGGCCAGCTCAAGACGCAGAGGTGGAAGGGAACAGGTTGCGCTGATATTAGACTACCAAGATGCCCATGATCCATGCAATTTTAGGCTGAGATTTTCTAAGGGGCCTAGAGGAGATAGATACCCAACTCTACTGCACTGTGTCTAACTTCCACCAGCTCTTTGAAAATCGCAGCCTTAATTAGTAAATCTACAGAATACAAATTAATTCAAATACATTGAATTATTATATGGAGAGCTCTTCTTGTCTTCAGATTAGCTGAGCTGCCATTGAAGTCATACCCCCCACTGACAATGTCCTATTTCCTGATTATTCTGGAAATCAAACCAAATATTGACCATAGACATCCAGATAACATCTTTTATGTGAACAATTGTTTCCATAAGGAATCTGCTGAATCCCTACTGGAGTCCTCTATCCCGCTGCTTCTTCCTCCCCAACGTAGAAGCTTTGTGTCAGAGCTCTCATTTCTCTGGTGAAGAAATACTGAACTAGATTCCTTTCAGAGGCTATGTACTTTGTCAGAGAGATTGCTGTTGAGCCGCACTCTGAGCAGCATCCACAGCTCTCTCTCTTGGGCCTGATCCAAAGCCATCAAAGTCAATGGAAAGAATCACAATGACTTCAAGTTTTGTCTTGCAGGGAGTAAGAGACCAAAAATGAGAATTAAATTGAGCTCTTTTAAATGGTAACAGAACCTCCTGGGGCACGTCATTATTTTTCTGCTGTGAAGTATTACTGGTAGGGATTTCTGATTACAAGTCTTTTACTCCAATAGGGTCTGATTCTGTAGCTGCTCTATGTAAGAAACTTGCTTTGAAGTCAATGGGAGCTGTGGAGATGGGGTGGGTACATCTCTGAATGGGATGTCTTTGGTGTTTGCCTGAGAGTCAACCTGAAAAAATGTAGGTCAGTCATTTTTATATGAATTACTTCCTATGCTGTAGGTGCTGGAAGTAGGAGTGCTGGGGGTCATATACAGGGTTTACAGTTTGGTTCAATGGCTCTCAGCACCCCCATTATACATCTAGGATCGATTGGTCTGATTTGCCCCTGCCTTACACCACTTTTACATCCATGTAAAGGTATTGACTTCAGTGGACTTACTCCTGATTGTTCTCCATTTAAATGAGAGGGGAATCAGGTCAAATCCTGCTGTCATTGGGAGTTTTGCCATGGGCATCAATGGGACCAGAATGTAGCCCTTTGTCTATTCATTTGTAAGGTATATTGTTGTTGGGTTTTTTTTTAAAGATGGCCTCTATTTGCACAGTGCTTTTTCTCTTACACTGTTATTGTCATCAAAGGAAGTAGGACATCATTAAAACTGCCAATGCTCAAATGTGAATTTTCAAGATTAAAATAAAAGAAAATATGGTTTTAAATGTTTAAAGTAGGTCAAAGGCTTCACTTAAAATGAGGGTTGGTGGTTTGACCACACACAAAAAAGTACTAGGCAATAATTCAGTCGTAGTTTTCCTGCTCTCAATGATTCTGAAAGTGGGAAAGTGGAAAAAAATCAGTTTGATTTTTTATAGTAAATATAGCTGTTGAAAGGTCAAATGAAAGGTTATCTTTATTTGATATTTTTGAGCATTATAGGAAGGGATGGATGAAATGAAGGACTGTGGAAAGTATTTAAGGTATGAGGAAACTAGGTAAAAAAAAACATCAACAGAGAAATTATCATTTATTTTGCACTTGCAGAAAAATGCACATTAAAAAGTCCAAGGGTAGATAATCATATTAGTCAAGAACTCAAATTTTCATTAAGAGAAATGAAACCATTCATCATCATTATTAGTAATTTATTAGTTACACCTCTACCCCGATATAACGCAACCTGATATAACACGAATTCGGATATAACGCGGTAAAGCAGCGCTCCAGGGGGGCGGGGCTGCGTGCTCCGGTGGATCAAAGCAAGTTCAATATAACGCGGTTTCATCTATAATGTGGTAAGGTTTTTTGGCTCCCGAGGACAGCGTTATATCGGGGTAGAGGTGTATGTGCATTTTGTTAGTGCTTGCCATGCGGTAGGTGCTGCCAATGCACACAAGGAGGATCAATCAGTCCCTGGAAGGGTTTACCACCAAAGGCTTTCATTGTAGAAACTGGTCTGCACAGGCAGACCCCAGGTCTCATGTGGAAACCAATTGACTCCAACAGGACTCTGTATGTGCCCAGCAGTCTGTCTGTGTGGAGCAGCTTGCAGGGCTGGGGTGTAAGGGCTTAGTCCTAATAACACTCAAGTTTAGGGAACTAAGTTATTCATGCCCATAGGTGTTTTTAATAACAGGTCCCAATTTCAGAAGTAACTTAAGAAACGGAGGATGAGCAATTCTCAACTGTGTCAGCCAATGGACAAAAATATAAACAGAAAGGCAACCAGCATGACATTTTAAACTAAAAGCCTGTCCTCAGTCCATTTGTATTACATCATGTGAGTGTCACATGTGGTTTAATCTTTACTGCTCTAATTGAAGAGAAGAGCAGAGAAGATTGGTCCTGGAATGCTAAAGATTATCAATATTTTTCTATCCAAAACCACAATGAAAACAAACAAAAAATATGTGGTAATCATTCCAACTGCAGTCTGATCTAGACTCGTCCAACCTAATTTAATCTGACCTATCAATCATTAAGAATATTTTCCTATTAATAATAAATATATATGATTGAACAGAAACGTTATACATTTTATTCAATAGCAATGATAGCCAAACATTTATAATTAATGTTAAGATTTTACCAAATAGGGCCATATTGTGTTATCCAATTTGACTCCGGTGTGCCATCTAGGAAGTTAAAAGGGGCTAGAAACTGGCTCTGTCGGAGATGAACGTCCTGCTTTGTCAGCCTACTGCTCTTTTTTTTTGTCAGCTACCCTTCCTCTTCCCTGCTGGGGTGTGTTGGGGGCAGGAGTTGGATGGGTCATTGTGAAGGAGATCCATTCCACTACACCTGTGTTGCATTGGCATTGGGACTATTAAGTCTCTGGGCCAGTTTCACAAGTTAAAACTGCTTGGAAACATTTCTAAGTGTCATAATGGCTGGAGCAGACCTTGAGAGTCAGGGAGCTAGAACCGGCTTCTTTTCACCTCTCCTGAACTCAGGCTCAGGAAAGGATCAAGCCCATCATGATTGCTTGTTAATAAGTTCAATAGCTGTATATAATTTAAAAAGAGAATATCTTGCTGAGGATTATCAGCTTGTGTACAGTCACATAGCTCTTTGGAGATATGGTCTTTATTTTTTGTTTAACATAATGGTGAGCTTATTGTCAGTGCTGATAAAATAAATATTAAAGTGTAATCAGAATAATAATTAGTAATAATGAAGGTCCAAGATCCAGTTTTTTCTGTGATGTAAGTCAGTTGTGGATAATGGAAGTTGCACCAGGGATAAATTTGGCTGTCTAGGTCCTTGCATAATATGTGTACACTGGGTGCACAATAAGATTGTCATAGTTGCTTGAGGGTGAAATTCTGCCTTCATATATACAGGTGCAGGACCGATCCATTAGAGTCAATCGGAACTCTGTGCGTGAATTCGAGGACTGAATGTGGCCCTTAGCTGTGCATTTTTTGACTCCTTAAGCGTTTTAAATCTGTCCTTAATATTCCATGAATGTAGTTGTTTGTACTGAATACACTGTAGTTGCTTTTGTGCAGTATTCTATGTATCTCTGTCTGTCTCTGTCTCTTTTTGTCTTTCAGCCTGTCATTTTTTTCCCTTTCTTTCCCTAAAATATTACATTTGTTTACATGGGTTTGCACTGAGTGCATTACTTGCAAGTAGCAGAGTGAAATACAGATACTATATGAGTAATAAAAGCACTGGTTCCTAACAACTGTACATAAATATAACATTTAAGGAAGGTTATAATGTTTGACGTATTTCACAGCTTCCTAGAGATGCATTGTTGGCCAGGTAAGTGATTTTCATTTTTATTTTTGTTTGTTTCACCAAATCATTACAAGAGCTTGTGCAAAAAGAAAACATAACCATACCCCTTGCAGCTATTTTGTACGGCTGATGATTAATTGCAGTTAATTCATGTGATTAACTCAAAAAATTAATCACGATTAAAAATTAATTGCGATTAATCACAGTTTTAATCACACTGTTAAACAATAGAACATCAATTGAAATTAAATATTTTGGATGTTTTTCTACATTTTCAAATATATTGATTTCAATTACAACACAGAATACAAAGTTTACAGTGCTCACTTTATATTCTTTTCAATACAAATATTTGCACTGTAAAAATGATAAAAAAAATATCTTTTTCAATTCTCCTCATACAACCACTGTAGTGCAATCTCTTTATCGTGAAAGCTCAACTTACAAATGTAGATTTTGTTGTTGTTACCTAACTGCACTCAAAATCAGAACAATGTAAAACTTAGAGCCTACAAGTCCACTCCGTCCTACTTCTTGTTCAGCCAATTGCTAAGAGAAATAAGTTTGTTTACATTTACGGGCGATAATGCTGCCCGCTTCTTATTTACAATGTCACCTGAAAATGAGAACAGACGTTCGCATGACACTTTTGTAGCCATAAGTGCAAGGTATTTACGTGCCAGATATGCTAAATATTCATATGTCCCTTCATGCTTTGGCCACCATTCCAGAAGATATGCTTCCATGCTGATGATGCTCGTTAAAAAAATGTGTTAATTAAATTTGTGACTGAACTCCTTGGGGGAGAATTGTATGTGTCCTGCTCTGTGTTGTACCCACATTCTGCCATATATTTCATGTTATAGCAGTCTCGGATGATGACTCAGCACATGTTCATTTTAAAAACACTTTCACTGCAGATTTGACAAAACGTAAAGAAGGTACCAATGTGAGATTTTTAAAGATCGCTACAGCACTTGACCCAAGGTTTAAGAATCTGAAGTGCCTTCCAAAATCTGAGAGGGACGAGGTGTGGAGCATTCTTTCAGAAGTCTTAAAAGAGCAACACTTCAATATGGAAAGTACAGAACCCGAACCACCAAAAAATAAAATCAACCTTCTGCTGGTGACATCTGACTTAGGTGATGAAAATGAATATGCATCGGTCCGCACAGCTTTGGGTAGTTATCGAGCAGAACCCATCATCAGCATGGATTCATGTCCTCTGGAATTGTGGTTGAAGCATGAAGGGACATATGAATCTTTTGCGCATCTGGCACGTAAGTATCTTGCAATGCGAGCTACAACAGTGCCATGCGAATGCCTGTTCTCACTTTCAGGTGATATTGTAAACAAGAAGTGGCTAGCATTATCTCCTGCAAATGTAAACAAAATTGTTTGTCTGAGCAATTGGCTAAACAACAAGTAGGACTGAGTGGACTAGTAGGCTCTAATGTTTTACAATGTTTTATTTTTGAATGCAGTTATTTTTTGTACATAATTTAACATTTGTAATTTTAACTTTCATGATAAAGAGATTGCACTACAGTACTTGTATTAAGTGAATTGACAAATACTATTTCTTTTGTTTTTACAGTGCAAATATTTATAATAAAAATAAATATAACGTGAACACGGCACACTTCATATTCTGTGTTGTAATTGAAATCAATATATTTGAAAATGTGGAAAACATCCAAAAATATGTACATAAATGTTATTCTATTATTGTTTAACAGCGCGATTAATCACAATTATTTTTAAGCTTATGATTAAGCGTTATTAATTTTCTTAATCGCTTGATAGCCCTACTATTTTGTTCAACATCCATTGTCTCTATCATATGCAAGCTGAAAATGCTGATAACATAACTTTTACAGACTGAAACAATGTCCTGTCCTCTTGGTTATCAATAGGGATTTTGCCACTGACTTCAGTGGGAGCAGAAATGGGCCTAGTTACCCATTTAAACCATCCATAGTGAAATGTAGACTCTTCCCACAATTTCTTGAAGCAGCCGCACAGCCAGTGGCCGGAGAGAAGCACCGCTTTCCCCTTCAAAGCGCCGCTTCTCTCCAGCTGGCTTTGAAGGGGAAAGCGCCGCTTCTTCTGGCAGCTGGCTGTGCAGCTGCCCCTGCTCCTCCACGGGCCGAAGGACTCAGGGCCGCATTCTGAAAGAGGCTTTAGAGCTGCAGGCCAGGGCCCCAGGGCCCCCTTAGCCCAGGGCCCTGCAGCCCCTAAAGCCCCTGCGTTCTGGGTGGGAGGCAGCTTCCCCACTCGCTCGTTCCATCCGGCCACCCTTTTTTTTTTTTCCCCGGTGGTGCTCCTCCTGCCGTGCCCTCCAATGGATCGTCTTGCGCACCCCACTGTGGAGACTACTGATCTAGACTGGACATTTGGACTTTGTTGTCAATCTTGTTGGTCTTATCTGGTGTTCTAAACCTTGTTCCTGAAAGAGCATCATTTTAGTGTTTTTGGAAACCTAGGTTTGATAATTAATGTGTCATCTTTTCTTCATGCTTCAAACAGAAGAACTTTAAGAAAGCCGAGTATTTTTTTTCTCTCACTGCCCTCTTCTAGTCAAGAGAAGATATAACAGGCAAGAATGATTCAAAATTAGTTTGATGGAATCAAATGATTCTTTGTAATACAGCACCAGTATGCACCTGATCCAAGAATTTTTAATGGCTAGAGACCACAGGTGTCTTGAGACATGCCATTTCCCAGTTTTGGCAGGCTAAAAGCACTGAGACTACAGTGTAAGTCAGCTCTGTCAGAGGACATGTTTATGTAGATTTCAACACTCTGACATTGCACAGTTCCCTGAGGGCTCAGGGAGACATGAGGAAAGATGTTTATTATTGGTTTCATTTATTGAAGAAGAGAGCTCGTGTTTAGTGGGAGGATCACAGAGGCAGAGTGAAACTCAGAGAGGTCCCTAAGGTTAACATACTAACTCTCCCAGGCTTGTTTGTTCTTTTGTTTGTCTGTCATTGTGCACAGAACAGCATGGCCGCTATGTGCCTCCTGAGTCCAGATGCCAATTGGGGATAGGTGAGAAACACAGTGCAGCAGAAGAGAGGAAATATGTTTACACAGATCTGTTCTGGTGTTGAAGTTTATGCAGAAAAGAGTGAGGCTGTGCTGTGTAAGTCACTTGGTAATGCTAAAAGTGAGGGTTGCTTGTCATCTAATGGAAACTTGCTAAACCTCCTACTAACTTCTATTTACTTCATAGAGCAAAGAACTCCCAAGCTCACTCAAGCTCATATAAAGTTTTCATTAGCTTCAGGTCAAGCTGATCAGACTGTCTCCCCCAGCTGAAACTGGTAAAGCATTGAATTAAGGCAGGTCTGTGACCTAATGGGTAGTTGATAAATTTTTGTTCCTTGTGGACAGTTGTGGCTCATCTCCAGCCCATGTAAACACTTCCCCATTCATTAGTGTCACCTAAGAATTGATTCTCTATCAGTGTTCAGACAGCTTGGAAAATGGCTTTATTTTTTATCTTCCTTCATGCTGACCCCTTTCCGCTGTGTGAAAAAGACTGTTAGCTATTTGCTTTCACTATGGGGCATGGGGTTGTTATTCTGCCAGATATGCAGAACCCTGAATTAAATAATACATTTTGGGCTAGATTTAGCACCACCTAGAGCTGCCAGGTATCTGGTTTTTGACCGGACTGCCTGGTCGAAAAGGGACCCTGGTAGCTCCAGTCAGCACTGCTGACGGGGCTGTTAAAAGTCCGGTTGGCAGTGCATCTGGGCTAAATCAGGCTCCCTGCCTGCCCTGGCTCCGCACAGCTCCCAGAAGAGGCCAGCATATCTCTGCGGCCCCTAGGTGCAGGGGCGGCCATGGAGGCTCTGCACACTGCCCCCACCCGGAGTGCTGGCTCTGCAGCTCCCATTGGTCAGGAACCTTGCTCAATGGGAGCTGTGGGTTGGCGCCTGCAGACGAGGGCAACGCACAGAGCCCCTGGCTGCCCCTGCGCCTACGGGCTGCGGGGGCATACTGTCCACTTCCGTGAGCCGCCTGAGGTAAGCACTGCCCAGAGCTCGCACCCCAACTCCCTGCCCCAGCCCTGAGCCCCTGCCTGCACCCAAACTCCCTCCCACAGTCCGCACGCCACATTCCCTCCCACATGCTGAACCCCTCGGCCCCAGCCCAAAGCCCCTTCTGTACCCCAAACCCCTCATCCCGGCCCCACACCAGAGCCCGCACCCCCAGCCAGAGCCCTCCCTTCCCTGCACCCCAACATCCTGCCCCAGCCCAGAGCCCCTTTCAGCACCCAAAACCCCTCAACCCCAGCACCACCCCAGAGCCCGCTCCCCCAGCCGGAGCTCTCACCCCCTCCCACACCCCAACCCCCTGCCACAGTCTGGTGAAAATGAGCAAGTGAGTGAGGGTATGGGAGAGCAAGCGACGGAGGGAGGGGGGGGATGGTGTGAGCGGGGCCAGGGCCTCGGGGGTGGGGCCTCGGGGAATGGGGTGAGGTAGGGGGCGGGGCAAGGGTGTTCGGTTTTCTGCAGTCAGAAAGTTGGCAACCCTAGCCCCACCGCAGTGTGGGAGAAAATGCAGCGCTGCCATATCCCACGAGGAACTCCTATAAAGAAAGTACTTCAGGAGTCACACTCCTTCCTAGAGCTGCCAGTGCATGATGGGAGCATGAATGTTGCATCATCCCTTGGAAAGCCGCAGCCTGTTTCTCTTTTGGTGGCTGGCCAGCTTCATTGACTGGGGAGGGGAGACAAGTGGTCTCACCTCATCACCTTCTCCCCCATTTTGATACTCAGTGGTGTGTTGAAGGGGCAGTCTCTATGGTCCCGAAATGCAGGGACGGCAAATACCCCTGGTCCTTGCACTATGTGTGCAAAGGATGAAAATTTGCTCCCATGCACTGGAACAAGGTCCAGCTACAATGGGACTCTACTTCCCTGGACTATAAAAAATATCAGTGTAGTACACTTCAGCTTCATAGTTCTATATGATACAAACGTACAACTGTTCTATATTCATCTCTGTTAAAGGTGGCACACAAAGATAAAGCATCAAATAACTGTATGAGTAGCTGCTGATTGCTCCGAATAGTCAGGTTAGAAGGGCACAACTCATTCTTCCTTGTCCTTTTTCTCAGGTCACGTGACATCCATCCCTCTCATTGCTGACTAGCTCCGATGCGATGCCCCAACATATGTGAGGCAGTGGTGTCACAGCCACCACACAACCGCATGGGAGCATAGAGCTGTCCCATAGGAGGTTCAGTATGTGCCAGATTTTTAATATACTGCAGAGTGTTTCAGAGTTTCACGTGCATTAATTTATACTGTTTGTAGCTATAAATTAGTACAAAAGAAATCTGTGCAATATAATTAAAATAAAAAGACACTTCAATGCCCCCTTTGTCCTCCAATGCCAATGTGTTTAACCCTTGTGGAAAATACTATCTCTGTTACAGTAATGGTCAAAATCACCTCAAATCAAATTGTCCTGTGTGTAACGTGGTTGAGACCCCCAGGACTTCCCTGTAACAGAGAAGAGAGTTTTGCCTACATTTAGCAATAGCAATACTGCAGTGACCCAATCACACATTACTGGGCTAATGCTGTAACATACTGTAATATTTCTTTTAAGTCTCCTGTAGTATTTGCAGTGTAACAGCATGATTCATGCGGAACATCTCTTTGGAGACAGAGCTGGCCATCCACGACACCACTATTCACTTGAGTGAAGTTACTCCTGGACATAGTCTTTGTGGGATTAGACCCTTAGATAATCATATGCAGATTTTCCATCTTGGTGTGGCTCTTGGGGGCATTCAAAAACATTGGTACATTTTTTTAAATTTGGTACTTAACTTCTTCAATTCAATTTTCAATTACACAATTCTTAGATTCTGAAACAACTTTTATAGAGATGTCATATTGTATCTCACCAGATGTGTTGATTTTCTGGTTACAAAAAATTAATAAGTAAAAAATACATTAAAATATTTATAACCTAGAGTGACTATGCTACATGCAATTTTTTTGCTATACTGTAAAATATTTGACAACCATACCACATAAAACTTTGTTTTTACAACCCAACATGAAACTTCACTGAAACTGAATCACATTTATGTCTGACTATATTATCTGCCTGTCTATAGATCTTATTTGTCTGCGGTCTATCTAATTGATGTGTCGCTCTTATCTACGTATTTTATCTGCCTATACTGTCTACCTACCTACCTATCTTATCCATCCAATCTAATCTAGCTAATCTATTTTAGGCTTTTCTATCATGCTTATCACTGTGGTGCATAAGCACCATATGCCTCGATCCATTTCTGCTTTTTTTATTTAAATGAACTTGAACAACATTTTTAAAATGTTGTTAATTGGAATCAGCTACCGAGCATAATTTTAGCTCATGATTAGGCCTTTTCCTTCTAGAATCCCTTCCCAGTCTTCCTAATCGCAATGAATTTTAGCTAACTCAATAATTCTGCGGGGGGAAAAATAGCTTTAAGTGCTTTTGCAAATCCTTATTGCATAATTGTACTAAGCATTTTTGTGGAAACCAGAAAATAAGGTTCATATCCTCTTCTGCCATAAATTGGAGTTAGTCCATTGAAGTCCATGGAGCTATGACAATTTTCACCAGATGAGGACTTGGCCTAAGACATTTAGCAGAGAAACATGTACATGATATAGTCACTTTAAAAATAAATTAAGTCTTTGGATGCATTCACAGGTTTTCATTGGTGTCGATGACCACAGAACATATTTATCTGAGGGCTGAGTTTGACCCTAACATTTCTTCCCCATTCATATTTTGATACTATTTAACATTTATGTATTATTTCTTTACTTGTGTATCTGTCTAGACCCAGAAATAACTTGCATAGATTAGTTTAAATATCCTTTCCTTTGCAGCCTATTATCCCTGGACTTAAATAAGCCATGAAATGTTCAAGCAGATAATGATTGTTATTAGTAATGGTATGGTACGTGTGAGGTAGGTGAGCTCTTTGTGCATATGCCATAGGTTTATTTGTTTACCTGCTGTGTCCTAGGACCCTAATGAAAATGTGACATTGCATTTCATGATTTTGTCCTGGTGAGCAAGAGTTTAATACATCACCAATCCCAGTAAACAACTTACAACTTATTCAAAGTAATGTTATACCTGAGGACCATTAGCAACCATTCTCAGCTCCTAGGAGAGCAAAGGCTTCTTCACCAGTGCTTCCTTTATTAAAGTTACCTTGGATGCAACTTTGTCTCACTGGGGAAGTATGAGTTAGTGACAGTGCAACGCCAAGTCTGTCTCACCCTTGATCTTACTAGTAAGGCTGAATCTACCTGTGAGTGCTTTCCCCAGAGCTTCTTTGTTGGACTTATTGTCACTGATCCACCAGTTATAAAGTAACATGAAGACGAGATAGTGCTTCATAGAGTAGTCACTATGCTAAAAAAAGGGAGCCAAATATGAGCGTATTAGTTACACACCAAAATATCTTCCTGGTGTTTTTAAAAGTGGTGCAAGTGCTTCTCGGGCAATAGCTTTTTTCAGAGATATTGTGCACTTAAGAAAGTAAATTACTCTAACATTATAACATATGTGTATAACTTCAGTGGCGGGGTAAGGGGAGAGACAGATGCTAAATTTAAGCTGCTTTAAATCTAAGTCTGCACTAATGGGTTTGAAAAATAACCCTTCTACCTTTTGTGCCATACATTCAGAACTAATTATGAGTTGAAGACAAAATAGCTTTGCTTAATTTAACAGCCATCTTTTCTTTTCATGACATTCTAATAGTTCCAGAAAAACTAGATTTATTCTCTTGCTCTCTTGCTTGCTTTCTACCTTGTATGTTGGATGTTATACACTCCAAAGATTCATTGAAAACCTGAGCATTGTTCCAATTGTAGTAGAGTTCGATACCACTCAGTGTTTTATGATCCAATTTAAGTATCTAACATTCTTGAAACCTCTTTGTCTCAAATAGGCCCATACGTATGCTTCTTTACTCAGGCAACATTCCAATTGCATATTAGACCTATGTAGATCTAAAATTAAATTATATTATTGTAACATGGAAAATCATGTTTAGCTGGGCTAATTCAACTTTTTCAGTGAGAAGAAATATCTAGAATTAAACAAAAGTATTTGTTTCCCCGTCTACCTACTGTAACTTAATATCAAACTGATTTGGTCATATTCTACAATTAAAATAGCAATTAATATAGTTTACTCTCTTCGCACATGTTTATATTGAAGAACTCTCACTTTATAAATTATTTTGCTTACTGTCATTTAAGGTGCTGAAAGAGAACAATACAGCTTAGTGAATACATGCCAGTTTGTTCTTATGATAGCCAAGGACCAACATCACAGAGTTCTCCTCACCATGATAAATATACTGGACATGCAAACAGAACAAGACAAGCTGAAAATATTAATGCATCTTTGCCTTGAAAATACTAATTGACTTAGTCTTTCCAATCTGTTCTTTACAAAGGTGGAAGGCGGATGTTGTAGATTAAAATCAACAACAAAACACTAGCTACTGTGAATTAGCAGGACAGAACTAAGGGATATCTAGCAAAACCTAAAAACAGACAAGGAAATATAGAGCAATAATGTAAATATGAACAAAGACCAGAGCCCTAAGGATAACAAGGGAAATCTTAAAATCTATAAGTAAAAGTCAGTGAAAGGTACTTAAATTCTGGAGTAATGTGATGGGTTGATTTAGTGCATGTGTCTCCTCAGGCATCTACTGTCTGTAATAATAGCAATACCATTGTGCACAGTGAAGCATCAAGGAAACCAACAGTGAACTGTAGTAGTTCATTGCTGAGATAGCAAAAGCTTACAATAGCAATATTAGCAGAAGTGGACTCAATCATGTAACATTCCTGAGGGAGATGAAAAAGCAGCCCTGCTAAAGTATTTGTATTGTCATCTACAGTCAAATAATAGTCCATTAACCCCTAATCAGAGCGGTCAAAATACAATGCACCTTAAAAGGTGGTGTTTGAGAAACTGCCTTCCCTAGGAAATACTGAGGCTCAGTCCAAAGCAGCTTTGCCCTATTGCCTATAAGTTCAAATAATGGTTAGAGATCCAACTCCAGCCTTCAGCACCAGTGGGACAGCCCAGATGTTGCAGAGACCAGGTCAGATAATAGTCATTCTTTAACTTGTGTATGTCCAATGCTGTATATGAATTTGTGAACCTCTGATGGTTAGAAAAGAGAACACCAGAGAACATGCAGATTCTAAAGAGCACTTCTCCACAAAGGAGAAAGTACATTGATCAATGGCAGATGATAACATTGAAAAAAAAAGAACCCAAATTTTCTCAGGAAGGTCAGCTGCCAAGGTCCCCAGCTCTCCTGAAGTAAAGATGCTGAATCCTAAATAGCTGGGCCAGAAAGCAAGCTTGTATCAGAAGCTGGGTATTTGCCATTCTTCAGGAAGGTAGCCTTTGTTCCATTTTAAGGCTGCAGCTCAGCAAAACTTTTTTTGGGGAGGGGGGGGAGGGCTGACATTGGACTGCAGCTGTGCAACTGATACCACCTCAATGGATCTCTTCTTAACACAGTGAAAGGTTGAGACAGAGCAAACATTTTTACCAAGCCCCGGGGGAGGGGGGGGTTGGAGGGGGGGGAATAAGATCCCTGGAGCAAAGAACTGATTATCACAAATTCACACAGTAATCTGACATTTACAGTTCACATGAAATCTGAACTTTACACTAAAGGACACTTAGGTACTATGTAGTACATGGAATGTCTAAGCCATAGGGTATTTCTGCTTTCCTCCTTAGTTCCAGTACATATTAGGATTAGTGCTTAATTATTTTATCTAAGAACTACTAGCTCTAGGTGGTCATTCTTACATAGAAGCTTGATCTAGAGGGGTGTGTTACAAATCTGCACTGGGTGTTAAGTAGTATAGCCACGCTACTCCACTTCACTGAACTTGGCTCCAGTCCCATCACCTGACATTAGGAGTTCCTGTCACTTTTTCAGCTATTCTAAGTGCTGGCCATACTAATACACAAAGACAGTATTTTTTATTGGGTTTAGAGAGCAAATATTCACAAATACATTTCATATATATAATCCTATTAAAAATCTAAGGTTATGGATAGAAGTCCTGGCTAAACTGTGACAGACATTAGCCATGGTAGAATGAAAAAGCATCAACAGTGCAAAAAAATGTAATCTAAAATACATCTTTTACAGTTTCACACAGTTATGGATGTATGTGCATTTTAAACATGGACGATCTGACTGAGCTCTTTGCTTTATTACAAATTTAATCAGTGTTAACGAAAACCAGGCACACAATGCAGTTTTGGAGTAAGTAGGTATGTTGCTAATTCTCTGCCTTCTCTTTTCTTTATTTTCACCCAGTATGTATTTCAAGGAAGCTGTTAAGCTACTGTAATTGCAGTAATTTCATGAATCTGTATGAAGATTTTCCCTTTAAAGTTGAACACTTTGCTAGTTCAGTTTAGTAGCACAAGTCTTTGTTGTGCAAATTAAATGCAATATGTTTGCTGTGTTCTTGTTTTTTCCACAAAGATTTCTTTTAGCTCTGCCGGAACTGACTTTTTGTTTTGTTCTGTTTTTTAAAGTAAAATAATAATACCACCAAATAACTGGCAGTTCATTTAATTAAATCCACCACACCAGAAAAGTTTCTCTCTTGTACTGGACTTGAAACTCACAGTGGAAAATGTAAGCCTTTTCTCCAGCTTACTGGTGCTGGGTATATGTGCCCTACTCAGAGTGTCAGCTAACACTGGTAATTATTCTGGACAATATCTGATCTCTACCCAGTAGTGCTGGAGATTCATCAACATGGGCTGTAATCTCTTTGGAGCCCTAAGAAGAGACTTTTCCCAAATTGTCTCTAGGGTCTGTGCTCTGATTATGCTATTACTGGGTGGCCATGAGTGTATTGATGGAATCACTCCACTTCAAATACTACAACCAAAAGCCCTTTTCTATTTTGGCTTACCCCTGTTCAGTCTCAGATAGAACTCTGCTGGCATTAACAACCAACTGCTCCTGCAAAAGAGCTCTACCCAATCCTTTCTCTGATGCATCACACTGGACTGCCAGTGGTTCCCGTGGTGGTAGTACTTCAGGACGGGGCATTGATTAATCATTTGTTTCTGCATGTAAAATGTTTGGTGTTGGGGACCTGCCCAGTCACATTTAACATCCTGCCTTGTGAGCTGATACCAGGGTTTTGCTGCTGCAGCCAGGTGTGGACGGAAATTGGACAGAAAATTTATGATTTCTATGAAGTGCTGTACCCCTTTCACATCCACTGGAGTTGGCTTGTCTCTGTCCACTTCAATCTTGTTGGGAACTGCTTTCACTCCCTCTGCTATGAGCAGATGTCCAGTATATGTCACCTCATGCTGGTTGAGTCACACTTTTTCTGTATTCCATTTTATGTCCTTGTACCCGCATCGCTGTAGAAAAGCGTGTAGATTTCGGTCATGATTCTGTCAGAGCTTCGGTATGATTATTCCCTTCACCTGCAATGAGGATATCCTCTGCAATTATTTTCACCCATGGCAGTCCTTCAAGCGCTTGGGTGAGTCTTCTCTGGAACACCTCTCAGACTGGGCTTATGTCCATTGGCATGTGCAGGCATTTGTAGTAACGAAATGGTGTGGTCAAAGTTGTCAGCATGTTGGACTTTCTCCAGACCTATGTGCCAAAACCGTTCTTCACATGAGACCATAAAGATTCTGTTTTGGAAAGTTCTGCCAAGTTGTCCTCAACTGTGGGCAGTGAATTGTGGCATCTTTTCAATGCCCAGTTCAGTGGCTTTGGGTCTATGCAGATGCATAATTTGCCAGATGGCTTCTTTACTACCATCATGCTGCTTACCCAGGCTGTACTGGCTTTTATAGATGCACACTTATAAGCTCCTTATGTATTGGATTACATAGTACGACTGGAATTTTCCTTCATGGTAAGCACACAGGTTTCATTGTGGGGTCTTCTTCCAGTCACAACTTTCCTCTGAGGCATCTGTTGCTTTTGAAAACATCCTCATGTACCTTTAAAATTGTCTCTATTGTCCACAGGACTCCTCCTTTTTCTTCTTGCACTGCAGTTATAAAATTCTGATGCTGCATGTTGATTAGATCCATGGCTTGTATGTATAGAGGGATCTGTGGTGCTTACCATCCACCAAAACAAATGTCAGTTGGTAACATCTGTTCTTTTTTGGGTTAGTTACTATGAGGTCACATTTTCTGTGTGCTGCATTATGTCCTTTTTGTACATTTTTAGATTGTGCCTGCTCTTTGTAATGTGTGTGTTGGAGTCCAGTTCACCCAGAGGAATCACACTGCAGGAGGCCCCACTATCCAGCTGAAATGACACAGGGTGTTTCCCTGTTAACATTGTTAACTTCACAGAAGTTGGCATTATCCCTTGTTGCTTTCCTGTCTTGAAAGCCTGAACCTGATATGCTCTTTGACTCAAGGAGAGAATATGATCACGGCTGTCTGATGTGCCATCCCCCCTCTTGTACAAGTCTGAATGAAACTTTCTGAAACCTTCCTCTGCTCTTGCACACACTGCTAAAATGGTTCAATTTGCCACATTGCTGGCAATGCTGTCCTAATGCGGGGCACTTTTTCCTCCCCCCCCTCAGGCTGTCTCCCACAGTAAATGCATTTCACTATGGGTACCCTGGCCACCTGCTTTCCTTCGCTGTTGACTTACTGCATATACTTCTGGGTGTGTTGTTCCTCCTAGGGATTTCATCCTTTCTCTTCGGGCTTCTGCTGCACACCCCTTGTCTAAGCATCTGTCTAATGTCAGATTGCCTTGTTGCAGGAGTGCTGGAACAATCTGTGTAGTGGGGGTGCTGAAGGTCATTGAACCAAACTGTAAACCCTGTATATGATGGAAACCACTATACCTTGTTGGTACAGCCACTCCCACAGGTGGTGATCCCAAGTGCTGCAGACTATCCTGTCCCAAGTTACAAGAGTGTGTCAAATACTCAGAATTGCATGTAGCAGCCAGTGTGCATAAGGCAGTAACATAGGGGTTTAATCTCCCTCCCTTTCAGATTGGCCTGTAGCGAAACACCTGTGTCATTCCACAGTTTTGGTCTGCTTTGGGGAGCAAGAGTTCCCGAGGACTCCTAGGACTGATGAGAGGCTTGAGGCAGTGCTGAGCTTCAGAGTGGTGCAGACCTGTCTGCCTTGTTCCCCAATAAAGTACAACACAAGTTTTACTTTCCTATCGTCATCCTCCTGCACAGCCAGGTCAGTGTGGAACTCCTCCTTCTACGAGCTCCATAGTGTCTAAAAAATCCAGGGCTCCCAGGGGCTTCAGACCAAGTTCTATGGCTCAGGCTGCCAACTGCTGCACTTCAGAGAACTCACAACCCTGATGCTTCTGCCATCAGGGCCAGCTCTAACCTTTTTGCCGCCCCAGGCAAAAAAGAAGAGCGCCGCCCCACCGTAACACCCCCCCCCAGCGCCCCGCCTCCCCTCCCGAGCGCCACCCCGCCCTGCCCAAACCCCCGAGCGCCGCGCCTGGCTGCCCAAACCCCCGCCCCCCCCCCGGCGCGCCGCCCCGGGCAAACCCCTGAAGCGCCGGGCCGGCCAAACCCCCGGCCCCCCGGAGCGCCACGCCGGGCCGCCCAAATCCCAGCCCCCCCGAGCGCCGCGCCGGGCCGCCCCAAACCCCGAGCACCGCACTGGGTTGGGCTGGCCAAACCCCCGCCCCCCCCCGTGAGCGCCGGGCCGGGCCGGGCCGGCCTGGGCCGCCCAAACCCCTGAGTGCTGCGCTGCGCCGTGCCACACCGGGCCGCTGAAGCCCCCCGCGCTGCCCAGCCGAAACAAAAACAAAAAACAAAAAAACCCTCCAGCCCCGCCCCGCCAAACAAAAAAACAAACACCGCGAGCGCCCCCCGCCACCCCAACATTGGCCGCCCCTTCTAAGGTGCCGCCCCAAGCATGTGCAAAGAGTGAAGCTGAATGCTGCTTAAGTTGAAAAAGTGGAATTCTATTCAACCCTGAGCACTGTTCCATCCATGTGGCTGAGTTGCTTCCAGGCTAACTCTCCTCATTCCCTGTTCCACTGATGTCCTGTCTATAACAGTCCCTCCAGGGAACATTGGCCCTCTGACTCCAATTATCATGATATAAGGATGACAGGTCTAAGTGTCCTGATACCCACGTGGCTAGCCTGTCTTCTTTGACTACTCTACTCTTGGGCATCCTAACCCTTGTAAACAGATGTTTGTCAGCTTTTAATGGACAAGACTGTCAAAGACCTTGGCCTTTCTTCCTCTGATCTCCTCCCTGTAGAAAATTTCTGAGATGCCTAGTGATCGAATGTGTTCATCTTCCATTAGGTCTAAGCTGCCACCTGAACTTCCATTGCAACAGCTTCCGTGCTCCCTTCAGAAAGGGAATTTCCATCCATTTCTTTGTCAAAACGTTGTTTAAAAAGATAAGATTTATAATTGTGGGTTTGTGGTCCTAGGAAGCATTTTACCCAATTAAGATCTTCAAAGCAGCCTCCCTGAAGCTCTGAGACTGTCTATTGCCAAGTGACTTAAAAACTGTTATCTACACTAACATTTTCTTTGCTTTGTCTTGTACAATACTTAAAATAAACAACTATTCCAGTTACTATACTGGCCCATGGGCCAAAAAGTTTGCCCACCCCTGATCTATATGAATAGCAATCAGCTCCACCACTCTGGAGAATCACCCATAGGTCTTCATTTATTAAGAAAGAAAAATAACATCCTTATTAAAAAAAGTTGTGGTATTATCTGGGTTTACAGAGGACAAAGTAGCTGCTATGATAGTGACATGCCAAAGACTTGAATACTGATTGACTCAAGTTTTGGTTTGCCTAAAAGGCAGGAGAGAATGTTCCTTCCAATGTGGCAGATCTTCTTAGTCATAGAATGAAATTTCCAGGTTAAAAATGGCCTTTTCCCCAAAACTTTTCTTTTGTTGTAGTGCTTTTTCTACACAAAACCAGAGCTGTTATACATTTTGTTTCCCACGCTGTTAGCCTTTATTGGACAGATGGAAATACCGCTGGTTTGCAAATAGGCTATGAAGGAGAGAATGGTTAGACACTCAGCCACAGGAAGTGTCTGAACACTCTTCCACATTAGCTTGGCATTGGTATGATGAGGGCATTTTGCCTTGGCCTTGACAAGTACATTTCAGTGGCTGGACTGTAAGCTCCAGAATAAACCATTGTTTGGATGATAAGAGAGACTTTTTATCGGATGACCTTTTTCGTGTATTTATAATAAAAATTAACCTTTCAGAAGCTGTGTTAACTTTCAGTCTGAGGGACCAAAACAAGCAGTGAAACAAGGATTAATTCTCCAGCAACAATCTAGTGCATAAGCCCTTTCATTTCCAAATGAAAATCAAGTGCAGATAGGGGTTTCTTTTTATAGTAAAGATGTAGATGCACATGAAAATATCAGTCTTTTAAGTTTTCCTAATTAAGTTCCTCCTCCAAACATGATTATGAACACAGAACCTCCCGTGGCAAAATAATACTCAATCATACCAGAGAATAACATTTTTAGGATGTCACAGCCTTGCCTTCCTTGTATTTTGTACTTTTATAGTCTTTGACAATAGCTATCTCATTGTGTCTTTGATTTTGGTCTGCATTTTGAATATATTGCTCTTCTTGTGTGTATTGCCATTACAATGTATAAATAGTATGATTTTAGATGCCTGTTATGCATCTCTCCATAAACTCTTTAGTCCTGCAGTTGCTGTTGCATCTTTTCTAATATTTACATTGCAAATTGATCTATTTCTCTGTTTTTCTGTCTGTTCGTTATTTCTTACTGCTGTGGTTATGATGATTATTCTATATCAGCCTTCCAAATCCATGTTGCTGCACTACAGCAATGTCAGATAGTGAAATCATCCAGGAGCTTAGTAGGGAGATTATGTATTGAAATGATTACTAACTCAGATATTTTACGTTAAGAGAAATCTATGAGAATAAAGGTTTTGTCATGACTTGTCACAGATGTTGAAATGGATTGTCACATACTGGAGGATGATAAGTGAGATCCCCCAATGGTAGTCCACAACATTGTTTGGCTTATCAGTTTGCATTCTGCTCAGTTAAAGTTATATTTATCATTTTTTCTCATATGAACTTTGGTTATCTATTGCTGTATATCCAGACATTTATTTATGTTTGAAGCAGTGATCTTCTACCTGAATATATAATATTAAACCATTGAAAATTTCCCTGCTTGCCTGCTTTTTTTTTAAATTTTAGTACCATTGCAAAAGTTTTATTCTTTGCTCCTTTAGATGAAGACACATTGTATTGGTTTGTACATGAAGATAAACTAGGATGAATGCCAGTTCTTTTGATTATTTTAGAGAAATTCCAGACAGTTAGAAAGTAGTAGCTCCTTAATGTATGTTTACTATTGTAAGTCTACTGATGGTGCATTAATAGCTGTCATCAGGAGTATCATACAAAAATGTTGGCGTCAGCAAGCGCTGAGACTAATGGCACTCCTTGTGAACAGACTATAGAGAGGAGAGTGAAAAAGGATAGATGACTGTTTTAGGCTCTTGTCCTTCATCTAAGGGCAAAGAGGGGTGAGACTGTCACTTTAAATGATAGTTCTCTACTTCAAGCAATAGTTTGTTAGTTATTCTCTATTAATGTTACACCAAAGTTGATTTTTATGTACTAGAGACATTAACTGAAATACAGAGGGCTGATACATATTCATAATTTGTTCTAACGCTAAAGTGCTTTCCTTGTAAAGCCATCTAGCCAGAGATCTTGTGAGGACCAAAAGCAATTACTTCACTCCTTCAGTTTGGTCTAAAAAGGATACTATTAAACTCCTTGTTTAAAATGTATTGTTCCAATAGGGAACCAGAAGAGCAGTCTGCTGGGACACAAGTACAAGGAAAAAAGTTAGGATGCTTTATTTTAATTATGTCTGACAATGTTGGGCACCTTTCTTTTTTCAATCTGTAAATTAGTAAATTTATGCACCTATCAAAAACAGTGTATAGAGCTCTCCAGTGATAATTTTTGGCAAAGAAAGTGAGACAAATTTACCAAAGGAGAGACTCTTTTTCCAATTTAAAATGCACACTTGAGATTCTTAGGAAAGAATGCTAGACTGGGCTCTTTAGAAATCAGAAGATTTGTGGAAGTAGATAGAAACTATAATGTACTGTTGGATACTCAGCACTTTTGAAAATATGGGCACTTAAGTGCCTAAGTATGGATTTAGGAGTCTAATTTTAAGATCCTAATTTTTGAAATCCTTTGTCATGGATGTTGTGGATAGACAGGAAGATTGCTATCTATCTATCTACAGTACAGACCCGTTTACCCGTGGATGTCGGGAGTCAAGCCGTCACGACCGCGTGATAACGGACCGCGGGTTAAGAAGGCCATGCTGGAATATCTTAAGATATCTATATATACATGTATAATTATCTAGGATTACATACGTATTCACAGGATCCCAAATACTGCAGGCCTATCAGTTAACGGCGCTTTGCAAGAATATAAATTCAAATGTGTAATCTAATAAAAAGATTATTATTACTACACAGGGGTGAAAGTAACTCAGGACACTTACCGGTACGGGGCAGGGCGGCTCTGGCCCCCGGAAAGGGCAGGGTCTGGGGTAGAAGGGGCAGGGCTAGGGGTCAGCATCCCCCTTCCAGGCCGCCTGGTCTGCTCCGCCCAGGGTTTCCGTTGCGATTTAAAGGGCCCGGGGCTCTGGACGCCGTTGCTGCAGTAGCAGCATCCGGAGCTCCAGGCCCTTTTAAATAGCCAGCCCCGGGGCAGCTGCTCCCTTTGCCCCCCCATTGGCGGCTGAGGGGGGCAAAAGGGGCAGGGACCTTAAAGCGCTGCAGGGTCCTTTGCCACGGCAGCACTTTAACGTTGTTACGCTCCCCCACCCCTGTCGGCGGTCCAGCGCTGCCGCAGCAAAGGACCGTCCTTAAAGCGCTGCCGTGGCAGTGCTTTAATGTCCCTGCCCTTTTTGCCTCCCCCGTCGGCGTGTTGTACATCTTTCCTGCCGACGAGGGGGAGGGAAAGGGGAAGCAACGTTAAAGTGCTGCCGTTGCTTAAAGGATGTTTAAGGACGGTCCTTTGCCGCGGCAGTGCTTTGAGGATCCTTAAAGCGCTGCCACAGCAAAGGACCGTCCTTAAAGCACTGCCACGGCAGCGCTTTAACGTTGCTGTCCCTTCCCCCCCGTCGGCAGTAAAGACGTACTACACGTTTCCTCTCTGCACTTCCTGTCCATTTCTATGTCAGTGAGTTAGTGAGCAGATCTGTAGCGCTACATAGCAAGTTCCTGTATCACATGTTAACGAGTCTCGCATGTTAAATAGGTAGCACTGGGAAGCATGGCGCTACCGCGCATTAAGTGGATTCGCGTGTAAATGAGTCGTGCGTAAACGGGTCTGTACTCTATCTATCTATCTATCTATCTATCTATCTATCTATGTTCTATTTCTACATGGGTTGTGGGCATGTTCAAGTCATATTTTTCAATAATAAGTTTATTTTCTAACAAATAACAAGAACAAATCTATTGCTGATTCCTTCTTTTATAATAAGCACTGACAAGTTTAGGTCAGAGTATTAAAAGAATTAGGGATATTTTCTGCAATCCTTACACATTCTCAACTTTGGCAAAACTGTCACTGAAATCAATGGCATTTTGTCTGTTTAAGGAATGGGAATGAGAATTTGGATTTGGCTCTTGATGTTGTTTGAAGTTTTGTGTTAGTCCATCAGCTATCCCAGCCATTCATTAATTCTTAAGAAATTATCTGGACTGTAGTCATTACTTAATTAAGTGTGTACTTAGGAACTTTCATGTAATGTGTTACTTGAAGAACTGTTCTTGGCAAGCTTTAATTTCAGTGTTTGTGATGACTTCCAATAATGTAGGAAATTAAAAGCAACAATCTCTTCTTTTAAGCTGCTCTTAGTATAAATGAAGGCTACTTACAATGAGATATTGCAGTCATTGTCAAAAGCCCTTTAGTATAAGATTAAATCATTTCATAGTTGTA
Organism: Terrapene triunguis; assembly: GCF_002925995.2. Lineage (NCBI taxonomy): Eukaryota > Metazoa > Chordata > Testudines > Emydidae > Terrapene > Terrapene triunguis. Next base: position 14,859,634 of record NW_020664368.1, on the reverse strand, counting down.
TCATTTTCAGTTGGGGAATTACATATTTGTTTTATGAGAGCTTGCTAATGAAAAACTTCACTGGAACTTGAAGGAATAAAGAAATTGCTTTTGTGATAATTTAAGATTATAAGTGTTTAGGTAAACACAGATGATAATTTTAATATATTTGAATTGTCACCTGAGATTATACATGCGCCTGGTTTATCTTTTTACTGAACAATCACAGATAACAATTTACAATATATTTTTCATATATAGTCTTGGAGATACTTCCCTTAATAAATAGAATTCTTCTATGTAACAGAAGCAGCTTTATTCCTCTGCTCTGAATAAACTTAAAATGTAAGAAACAGTAGGAGTAATCTCAGAAGAAAAAAAATGATGTTCTTTACATCTTCATTTTGATGTAGTCAGGGCTGGTTATAATCTTTGTGTATTTATTTATACTTGATGTATTCCAATTCTCATTCATGCTCATGGAATCACTACAGTAACTAAATCTGCCAAAGCTTTTGTTTGATTTCCATTCCTCCGAATAATGGGCCCAGTTTAAAAGAGCTACTTGTTCTACAAGATGTCTACTTAATTATGGCAATTGTGTAAGCACATTTGTTGGTCTAACTGCTGAGAAAGATTAGCAAAATTCAGGAGAAAGTAGAGACGGATGGGTGATCAGGAAAGTACAGTTTGTATGTAAATAATTTTACATAGATTTTCCCTGTTAACTTTTTCAGACGTTGATATTAAAATTTAATGGTGCATTTAACAAAGATTTTCTGTTTCACTGGTCATGAGCCATACAGCTATTTTCTCTGCTTGCAGGAGCAATTTGTTTCACAGAAAGGATCTTTTCCCCCCAAATACATTAGCACCAAAACAGTGAAGACCAAGGAATGCACAATCAGTTTTCATTTTTCTGTGATGCAGCGAATGGTGTTAAAGGCTCTGTAGCACCTTATCTTCTTCACCCACTCAGGCCTGTAGCCTCTTAGTCAAGAGTACTGAAGTGAGGCCAATTTTTATTTTCTGATGCAGACTCCTGCAGAGTAGAATCTAGGTCAAGACCTTCTGACCTTATTCTATGCACAGTCCCTTCTAGTGCTTAGTAGAAATGATATTTGATTGCTGCAATGTGGATTGGGAGTCTAACAATTGAAAAATCATGGTGCTTATGCTGTTTGGCCATGTTGTGTGAGTGCTGTTGCTTTAAAGTAAACTTTTTTAAGCAGTAGTTGCTAGACATCACTAAACAAACAAACAAGCAGGCATACTTCTCTAATTAAGCAATTATATTTTGAGATTTAAGAATTTCACAGACATTTGCAACACTGTTGCCATATTATCATAGCACAGTGGCTCTCAACCTTTCCAGATTACTGTACCCCTTTCAGAGTCTGATCTGTCTTGTGTACCCCAAGTCTCACCTCACTTAAAAACTACTTGCTTACAAAATCAGACAAAAAAAACCCAAAAGTGTCACAGCACACTATTACTGAAACATTGCTTCCTTTATCATGTTTACCATATAATTATAAAATACATCAATTGGAATATAAATATTGTACTTACATTTCAGTGTATAGTATCTAGAGTATAAACAAATACTTGTCTGAAATTTTAGTTTGTACTGATTTGGCTATTGCTTTTTATGTAGCATGTTGTAAAATTAGGCAAATATCTAGATGATTTGATATACCCCCTGGAAGACCTCTGCATACCCACAGGAGTACTTGTAACTCTGTCTGAGAACCACATAGTGTGAATCCATTGGCTTCTTCCAGACAAAGATGACCATTTTAATATGTTTGTGTGCATTCTTCGACACAAAATCAACCTGAACAAACAATCTGCTATTTAGCTATAGATAATAGCTATACATACACCTCCTTAGGGGGAATTAACTAAAAGTAATGGGACTAGAGAATGAATGAAGCAAAGAAACTTAGCTTGAGTATCAGAGATACTCAATGCCTAATGGTGAACGCTATTAGATGGTGAAATAGCTTCCTTCGGGAAAATGTGGAAGCTGCATTTCTTGGACATTTGAAACTGAACTAGATGCAGCGCAAGAAAATATATTGAATGGAACAATCGGCACCAGCAGACTGATGGACTAAGCTAGGGGTCGGCAACCTTTCAGAAGTGGTGTGCCGAGTCTTCATTTATTCACTCTAATTTAAGGTTTCGCGTGCCAGTAATACATTTTAACATTTTTAGAAGGTCTCTTTCTATAAGTCTATACTATTTAACTAAACTATTGTTGTATGTAAAGTAAATAAGGTTTTTAAAATGTTTAAGAAGCTTCATTTAAAATTAAATTAAAATGCAGAGCCCTCCGGACTGGTGGCCAGGACCCGGGGAGTGTGAGTGCCACTGAAAATCAGTTCGCGTGCCGCCTTTGGCACACGTGCCATAGGTTGCCTACCCCTGGACTAAGCGAATAAATAAGTCTTTTATATCTGTAATTTCTAGAGCTAGGGAAAAATAGGAAAAGTAAATGTAAATTACATTTTTTTTAATTTTTTTTTTTGGATAGAGTAGTCGCATACTACTCAGTTCAGTAAGAGCATCAGAATCTGGCACTTAATTTTAACAAGTTAAACTGTTTTCTACAGGTCCCTTTTAATTTAACTCTGTCCCGGAATTCCCACAATCTGTAGTACATTAAAATTCCATATAGTCTCTCCATGCACCTGTTGACATAATTAGCATGCACGTGCCTGCTGACAAACATAACAAACATGTATGGTAAACTATGGCTGTCAAGAAATGAAACACTCAAAAAGCTTCCAGACGCTTGATAGAACTGTGCCATCACATGAGCTGTATGGAGCCTTAGGCTCCTTAGCTAACTTAGGTTTTAAAGAAGAGGGAAAAAAGAGATTTAGATATTTAGAGGAAGGTAAAGTCAGAGAGTGCTGTGTCAGGTGTTTCAGTCATAGACGAGCTTAAAGCATGGAAGGAGCAATGTACCAGCAAAGCAGGCCTGCTGAATAATTCATCTCTGTCTTACACATGTCTGCTGCTGTACCATTATTTAGGTAAGAATATTATATTGTTATTGATTACACCACTTGCTGATACATTTCATTTGCTGTGAGGTGTGTGTGTTGTGTGTGTGGTTTTTACCTCTGACTCTTATACCATCAGCAAAGAAACTTATATATGAGATCTATTGAAACTTAAGAGGCCGTGTAAGTGTCCCAGCTGACCCTCCAGATGGGGAATGAAAACTTGCATGAAGTTCGAGAGAAAGAGACTAGTAAGAATTCCCATACACATTTTTTTTCTAAATGACAACAAAAATTCTTTATCAGAATACCACAAGCTGCCCTGTTCACCATAACAACAGAGGAAAAGCGAGGGACTGCATGTCATCCTGCAGTGCTGCATGAATGTTCTGAGGAGAAACACACACACGGATTCTGTTGTGACACTAGGCCTCTGATGTAGCTGTGATCAGAGCCAGTCCCCATTTAAGGGCCAAGCTCTTTGCTTATGCCCCTGCAGTCGCTGATTCAAATAGAACTTCAGCCTGCAGTGGGCTAAATGCCCAAAGCATTCCATGGGCATTGCGGTCAATATGTGCCAATTGAATGCCACAAACAAAACTCACTTGAAAATAAAAATAGCACTTTCTGTTTGTGGTTTTTAGAATTTTTTTTTAAATGCACCCTGTGACTCAGGGTGCCTTGCACCCATTTTTCAGATGTTTTCTGAAGCCCAGAAGGAAAGAAACATTTTCCTCAGTTGTGGATGAAAAGAAAAATGCTTGCTTTATCACTTGCGAGCAGGACAGTAAATTATCTAGGATTGTCCTGAAAGAGGATAGAATATCCAGGAGTGGAGTTGTGGGGATCTTTAGTGAGCACTATCTTGCTTTTTTCATTCCATCTAACTTTTCTCAAAGAGATGGGCTATGGAACAGACAGCCATCCCTTAAAAAGCACTGGAAGATAAAGAGGAAAGAAATTGGGATACATCCTACAGGACCTCACCTTTGTTACCCCTCACCCCCACAAGCCAGATAATCTTAAAAAAAACAAACGTCTCTGCAACCTCTGTTAGAGACACTGGATACTGTGCAATGGATTTGCTAGAAAAGAAATAACCTTATGTCTTCAGGCTGCTCTTCCTTTCTTGGACAATTAGAGAAATTATTGTAGGAAATCCAGTCAGATTGATTCCTGATCAAAATTAGTCAAATAAAAGAGAGAGTGTGAAATCCAGACCCCATTGAATTCACTAGGAGTTCTGCCATCAATTTCAATGGGAACTCCTAGTGAATTCAGTGGGGTCCAGATTTCACCTACAATGTCCAGTGTACACTTCAGGTTTGTCGGGAAAGAAAATGTGATTTCTCTGCTCATTAAGGCTCTGCTCAGGCTTCTATGGGTAGGGACAGGAGCTTAACATGGCCAAGGGTCGGTCCTGGGGCCGGTTTTGTTCAATATCTTCATTAATGGTCTGGAGGATGGCATGGACTGCACCCTCAACAAGTTTGCAGATGACACTAAACTGGGAGGAGTGGTAGATACGCTGGAGGGTAGGGATAGGATACAGCAGGACCTAGACAAATTAGAGGATTGGGCCAAAAGAAATCTGATGAGGTTCAACAAGGACAAGTTCAGAGTCCTGCACTTAGGACGGAAGAATCCCATACACTGCTACAGACTCGGGACCGAGTGCCTAGGCAGCAGTTCTGCAGAAAAGGATCTAGCGGTTACAGTGGATGAGAAGCCCTTATGCCCTTGTTGCCAAGAAGGCTAACGGCATTTTGGGCTGTATAAGTAGGGGCATTGCCAGCAGATCGAGGGACGTGATCATTCCCCTCTATTCAGCATTGGTGAGGTCTCATCTGGAGTACTGTGTCCAGTTTTAGGTCCCACACTACAAGAAGGATGTGGAAAAATTGGAAAGAGTCCAGCGGAGGGGAACAAAAATGATTAGGGGGCTGGAGCACATGACTTATGAGGAGAGGCTGAGGGAACTAGGAGTATTTGGTCTGCAGAAGAGAAGAATGAGGGGGGATTTGATAGTTGCTTTCAACTACCTGAAAGGGGGTTCCAAAGAGGATGGATCTAGACTGTTCTCAGTGGTAGCAGATGACAGAACAAGGAATAATGGTCTCAAGTTGCAGTGGGGGAGGTTTAGGTTGGATATTCGGAAAACCTTTTTCCCTAGGAGGGTGGTGAAGCACTGGAATGGGTTACCTAGGGAGGGGGTGGAATCTCCTTCCTCAGAGGTTTTTAAGGTCAGGCTTGACGAAGCCCTGGCTGGGATGATTTAGTTGGGGATTGGTCCTGCTTTGAGCAGGGGGTTGGACTAAATGACCTCCTGAGGTCCCTTCCAACCCTGATATTCTATGATTCTATGATTGGAATATTCAGCGCCCCTGCTAAAATTATATCACCTCATCCTTGCAACCCCTATACAAGGGTATAGTAAAATGATACTTCTCCTTACATATGATGTGCTTCCTAAAACAATAGGGTCAAACTGCCATGAGGATTTTACCCACTGATTTGAGATGAGGGTGCTCAGCAGTTGCAATTGCCCATGGGGAACTTCAGGTGAGACTGGGTCTTAGGGATACACAGTCCATCCCTGAAGGGCTCCAGCCAGCAAAGGGTGCAAGTGCAGGCTGCAACATTCTTTGGAGTGGTAGAGTCGGAATCCCTAGTGTGTCCATCCCCACTCTGTGCATGGTGCTGACCTGGGCAGCACCATGTCCCCACCTTCGCCTGCAGTCTCCTAAGGTTGTGGCAGACAAAGGAATAACAAGATCCAGTAGCTGGCAGATGAAGCTAGATAAATTCAAAGTGAAAGTAAGACACTTTTTTACAGTGAGGGTAATTAACCATTGGAACAACTTACGTGGAGACATGGTGGATTCTCCATCACTTGACGATCTAGCTCAGCCCTCATTTTTAGGGTTTGAGGTTAGAATCACTGGGTGAGGTTCTTGGGGCCTGTGTTAAGCAGCAGGTCACACTAGATGAGTATAATGGTCCCTTCTGGCCTTAAATGCTGTGAATCTTCACTTGAAGAAACATGGCTTTAACAAATCAGACAATCCAGGTATGTGTGTGTATGTGCGCGTGCGCGCTGGAAAACTGGCGGAGTGGAATATGTCTAACGCTGCATCTGTTGGGTGCAATGAATGCTACAGCCACCTATTTAATCCAAGAGGCAATAGTTTTCCTGTACACTGGGCAGATGTATGAAGTTTGAAAGCTTGTATTAGTTCTATTATTCTTCCACATTATATGTAAGAGAAAGTAGAGCCTGGCAACCCACCCTGAACCTGATGGGACTCAACTCCATGTGTTGGGTTTGGGTTCGGTCATGTCTGCAAATAACCCAACCCTCTCAGGCTTGGGTTGGTTCAGGTCATCTCTGATCACGTCCTCCTGCCTCTGGAGTTGCCGCCGAAGAAGCTGCTTGTCCCACTCGTGGCTGCCATTGCTTCTCTGCATTGTGTGTGCTGCAGAGTGAGTTTGCTGATAAGTCACAGCACCTCTCAGCCTGAGGGGCATGCAGCCACCACTGCTCCAACCCCAGGGGCAAGAAGCAGCCAGAGATAGATTGCGGGCACGGGTTGTAAAGAACGGGAAGCCCCCACCATGCTGAATGACAAGGACGAGGCAGTGGAGGTGGCTCTGCACAGGTTCAGGGGAAGTGTTGGGGTCAGTTGGGTCTGAAAACGAGACAGCATGCATGGATTTGATTCAGTTCAGCTGTGCTCTGGTCGGGTTTGGTTCTGGGCTGGGCTAAGCCTGAAAGAGCTCTGTGAGGAATAACTTTCAAAAATGGTAAAGGCATTCAGAAGGGCAGGAATATTATTAAATTAAATTAAATTTTATATTTTAAATTTTAAATTAAACTAAATTAAATATTCCACTCAATTTATACCAGTGATAACTCAGCCTGTGCCTCTATAGCCACAAATCTCTATTTAGGGTTCTGCATGTTGCTCTACTGGAGCCCATGAACTCCCAGAGAGATCTCCTTGTTCCACCCAGTTTCAGGCAGATTGAAGAGATCACTGTCAACAGATGAGCTTGAGGGAGGTATAGGAATTATCAACAGCATGCTTTAAAAACTTGTCTTTCCACTAACAGGAGGACATTGGTTCAGCAACATAATATGGACTTGGGAGCCTATCTTTAGACACCCATTTATGAAAAATCTTGCCCTTAAGTTTTGCCAAGGAAAATTGTGTACGAATAACTGTATGGTCGCAGAACGTTGTGGATTCATACGTAGGTGAATTCAAGTGTTTGTTATCTTACATCAAAGAGTTCACACAGTTCTACAGTCTAGTTACTGAAGATCATTTGAAAAAAATACATATATCTGTTTAGTCAGTGTTTTCAGTTTTGGTAACTCAGAGTTAAAACGACTGGAAGGAATCCTGTCCATCTTAACAAACAACTTGTGTACAATAGATTCATTATTTACTTCTAGAGCTTTTTTGTAATTCTGATTCATTTTTAAGGATTGGGGTGGAAAAAGATATTAATCCAGTGTACTGTTTGCAAAATACTCTTGAAAATTTGCACTAGCACTGGGACAATTAGTATAGGATCATGTTTACAATAAGTCATATAGTATTAGTTATTTTATTTCTGATGTACTATAGGAGCAAGATGTTCCTGATATGCTTCTCAGAAGTAGGACAAAATGTGCACTCCATTAGTCTGGTAAGCACACATAATCAATCTGAACTTCATATCTTAATTTTTGCTTTCCTTCACTTACCTTCTGCAGACAGACATACCTCTCAACCTCCTAAATGCTGAAGTTGAGATTTTCAGGGAATTTAGACAAATGATTGCAGAATTTGTCTCCAGAGATGTACAGGAGACCTTCAAAATGTATAGCAAAGAGCTAACGTTGCCAGCAATCATTTTTTCCATGAATATAGGCATTTGTATCTTTTCTAGTGTGATGACTATACATATTTTGTGATTATTGTAGTTACTGTGATAAGTGTACCGTATCTGTAAACTTGGCTGTAGTTATTTAAGTTTAAAGTCAACTAAAAATGTAAAGATTGTGCAATGTTTTTTTCCTTCACCATAAAATGTTTGATCCTGTAAGGTTCTGAACACTGTGGCCCAGTCTGGAAAAGCACTTAAACATGTGTTTAACTTTAAACATGTGGTCCCATTAAAGCCAATGGGACTGCTCATGTGGTTAAGGCTAAGCGTGTGCTTAAGTGCTCTGCTGGATCAGAGCCAGACTGCAGTCAGTTAGTTCAAAGCTAGAATAATGGCAGTGCCTGCATAGCTATCCCATAACTGGTTGCTTACCTCCACCTATTTCCAGAATCTGTCTTTTACAGTTTCAGCTGCTTTTAGATCATGTGGAGGAGGATCTACATATGCTACTACCGATGAGCAGGAACAGGCCACAGTCATCTTTCAAGATTGGTTGGTGATAAATGGATAGCATGAACATTGTGGGAAAGAGTAGAAGGAACACTTTCTGTTTTCTTGTCCAAATGTATCAGGCTCTCAAAAAGAGAAGCACTTGAATGATTTGAGGACATGTATTTGAATGGTGGTGTTTTTCATTGAGATGTGGGCAAAGCGGTGAGACAACTAGTAAACTTTGTATCCGGCTGTGCCTCTTGACCTGATAATATCTAGTACACCTCTACCCTGATATAATGCTGTCCTCGGGAGCCAAAAAATCTTATGAAACCGCGTTATATCGAACTTGCTTTGATCCACCGGAGTGCACAGCCCTGCCCCCCCCCCGCCGGAGCACTGCTTTACTGCATTATATCTGAATCTGTGTTCTATCGGGTCGCGTTATATTGGGGTAGAGGTGTACATACCAAACTGATGCCTTTCAACTACACTAAACAATTTACACATACTTATTTTGAGGAGCCCGAGGCATTTTGAGGGAACTGACTGGCTAAGCAGCAGTTCTGCAGAAAAGGGCCTGGGAATTACAGTGGAAGAGAAGCTGGATATGAGTCAGCAGTGTGCCCTTGTTGCCAAGAAGGCTAACAGCATATTGGGCTGCATTAGTAGGAGCATTGCCAGCAGATCAAGGAAAGTGATTATTCCCCTCTATTTGGCACTGGTGAGGCCACATCTGGAGTATTGCATCCAGTTTGGGGCCCCCCACTACAGAAAGGATGTGGACAAATTGGAGAGAGTCCAGCGGAGGGCAACGAAAATGATCAGGAGGCTGGGGCACATGACTTATGAGGAGAGGCTGAGGGAACTGGGCTTGTTTAGTCTCCAGAAGAGAAGAGTGAGGGGGGATTTGATAGCAGCCTTCAACTATCTGAAGGGGGGATCCAAAGAGGATGGGGCTCAGCTGTTCTCAGTGGTGGCAGATGACAGAACAAGGAGCAATGGTCTCAAGTTGCAGTGGGGGTGGTCTAGGTTGGATATTAGGAAACACTATTCCACTAGGAGGATGGTGAAGCACTGGAATGGGTTACCTAGGGAGGGGGTGGAATCTCCATACTTAGAGGCTTTTAAGGCCCGTCTTGACAAAGCCCTGGCTGGGATGATTTAGTTGGTCCTGCTTTGAGCAGGGGGTTGGACTAGATGACCTCCTGAGGTCTCTTCCAACCCTAATCTTCTATGATTCGATGATTATCATACTTATAACAAACTGGATTGGTTTACAGAAGATTCTGAAACAATGTGGGGTCTGTAGCTGTTCTCAGTGACAGACTTTCAGCTTCATAATGAATGATAACTGACATTAGTGTGAAAAGGCTAGTGTGGGCAAAGTGTCTTTGTATGGGGTTACCAGTCTGAGAGAAGTTGGAAAATAATGTAAAACTGAACTAAAAACCTTGTAACAGAATGAGAAATGATATGATGTGGGGTGTTTGTTGAAGCGAATGAAAAGTCGTATGGCAGAGAATAAAGTAATGTTTCGCTCACCATGAATCCATGTGTCATGTGACAAATTCCCGAGACTTAGAAAATACAGTATGCTTTCCTTCTGCTCTTCCTTCTACTTCAAACCCTTTCATTTCCCCCCTCCCCGTCCTTCCCTTTCGTCACTTGTACCTCTTTCCTTCCCTTGCTTTACAGTGAATGTTTGATTAGCAGCTACTCAAACACTGTACTATCCAAGTTCCGCTTCTTGTAGCAGTGCCCCTCTTCCTTTTCACGTCTCTCACAGTGGCTCTTTATCCTGGCAGTTTTCATCACTGCTGTATTTTTGCAACTCTCACTCCCATCACCATTTTCCTTTCTTCTCCTCCCTGTGATTCTCTTCCCCTGTGGGTCTTTCACTGGTGCGAAGGGACACTGTCAAGTATTTTTGTCCAAGACAGAAACAAAATCAAATAGAACTGTTCAGTGTTAAAACAAACAAACAAAATCACCTCAGTGAAAAACAACAACAACAACCTTTTTATCTATTGAAATATTATCCTGCAGTGCTGGAAACTGAAACATCGCTTTGCTGTGCAAAGGCTTGATACAAAAATCACTGACATCTATAGGAGACTCCTGTTGACTTAAAATGGGTTTTTATTAGAGCTGGCTGGAAGATGTGAACATTTTTGTACCAGTAGGATCTGAGTGACTCAAATCTTTATTTATTTATTGTATCTATCCTCACAGTATCCTGTGAGGAAGGGATTAGCCCCATTTTACAGATGGGAAACTGAAGCACAGAGAAACTATGTGACTCAGCAAAGGTCATACAGGAATTCTGTGCTAGAACAGGACTCAAACACAAGTCTCCTGAATCCCAAAGCTAGCACTGCAACTGTTGGGTCATCTTTCTCTGTGGTAAGCCCATTGCAAACAAGAACCAGAAAATGAAATTGGCTGTAAACCAAAAATTAAGCTGCCTAATAGAGTGTCACTGTCTAAACTGAGCAAAAAGTAAAGAAATATTATGAAACGTTTTCAGAAGTGCCTAAGTGTCATGGAACTTAGGAGCCTAAATGATTTAGCACTTTTTAAACCATTGTCTGTAACACAGATGAGAATTTTTAATGTAAATTTTATGTTAAGAATTTGCATTACAATTTGTTATTCATAAAATGGATAATTGTGTGTGTGTGTGTGTGTGTGTGTGTGGTGTGTAAATGGCTGCGTCTCAGGATTTTGGAATGTTAGTGTAAATCCAGAGGTGCTAGAAAGTGGACACAGGACACAGTAGGTGGTTAACAATAATAAATTAATTTCTCAAAGGGCTCTACAGCTTACCACATGCATATGCATATACGTGTCCATTCATATTACGGGTGATTCCCATATAAGAAAATTCAGAGCCACATAAGAAGTATAATGTACTCCTTTGACTGTCACTTTGCCCATTTATTCATCTTTCTGGAACTTTAACATTCCAAACCCCAGATCAGCATCAAAAGCTGATACTTATTTTATTCTTTTTAAAAGAGAGAAATCAACCTATTGGGGAAATATTCCTCCTCCTCCCTCCATATGTGCAGTTACCCTTCCCTCCTGCCCAAATTTACCTCTGCCCAAGGCCCAGCAAGGGCAATGTTCAGTCGTGGATCTTGAAACAACCTTTCCTATAAATAAAAAATGTAACAGCTTTAAATTCCAAAACCTCACAGCAAGGCTAGAAATGGGAGTTTATAGCATTGAGAAGTGGAGATACTCAGTTCCCCAATGTGGACTCAGCATTCACTTGAATATGTGGTTGCATTATACATAGTGGATTTCAAAGTCAGGAGATTTTATGTTTAGAAAAGCTGCTTGTGAGATATCAGGCTTTTGAGAATAGAGATCTGAAAAGGACTGTGACACACAGCTGAGATAAATAATGATATATGACTACTGAGGAGGCCAAGTGTGGAAACAGTAGAGAGGAAATAGTGTCACTTGTTGCTCTTCTGGTTTAAATGGTTAGATAGCAGGTTTTCTTAAGTGTTTGTAGCAATGTGGGAATCCCTTGGAACACTACTAAGGAGAAAAAAAAGGAGTAGGCTCAAAAATATCCTTTGCGTTTCAACCAGGAGTTTTGTATTTTTCCCTCTATACAGAGTTTGCCTTTTCTGGAGATAAAACATGCTCAGTAATTTACTGCCTTCCACATTGGTGCCTGTCTTTTGCACACACTGTCTTCACTCTCCTAATGATGTTTAAATTCTCCGCCACTATTTCAGCCAATGATATTTCTTTGCCAATGGCTTAACACTGTCCAGTAGTGTTTTGTAACCATTTTACCGTCTCCCATCTCTTAAAGGGGAAGTTGTAGTTTTGCTCTCCTTGTTTTCTGAAAAAAAAATGACATGTCAATTCTTTCTTTATTCTTTGAATCTAGCCCCTCCTGGTAGTCTGTATACTCCCTGATTTTCAGTGTGCTGAATTGCAACTTCTGGATGAATCACCCTATGTTCTAGGGATTGGCAAATGGTGTCATACTTCAGGAAGTGCATGTTTGGAATGGTGACAGCCACCATCTTGCCGGCCAAAGGGATGGCGGCAGCATGCGGAACCCCATGGCCCACCCGCCTAGGAGCCGGATCTGCTGCTGGCCGCTTCCGGGGCGCAGCGCGGTGTCACAACAGGTAGGAGCTAACCTGCCTTACCTGGGCAGCACCATCGACAGGACATTTCACGGCCCGGTCAGTGGTGCTGACTGGAGCCGCTGCAACCCAGTGCTTTACATTCCGCAACCCAGTACTGGGTCGCGACCCGCAGTTTGAAAACCACTGAGCTATAGAACCAGGTTCTGAAGCTAAGAGCTGTAACAGACTCACCTTATGTGTGGATCGGGCATAGATGGGGATTCATAATGCACACTGACAAGTTTATATATTTCCTCTGGTTCATCCTCAGCAGCTGAAGCTTATAGCAGTTTGAATTCCAGATGAGTTCCATTTCTGTGATGGTCACCATGCTATGGATTGTGCTGGCACCTTTAATAGACTCATTCCTCTGTGAATCAGGCACACAGAGGGACATGGAACACACACTGACCCATGGGTTACACAGGCACAATTGAGTACACTGTTGGAGGCAAAGCAGTAATACATATTATGCATGTTTGAAATGTCATGCTGGGACAGTATGCTCAATGTAGGCCATCTGGTCATTTTACATGTTGTTATTCATAAAATGGATAAGTGTGTGTGTGTGTGTGTGGGTGGGTGGGTGTGGGTGCTCCTCAGGATTTTGGAATGTTAGTGTAAATAAGTGATGTGATGGACAGGTCTAACTACAAGGCTACATAAGGAGCACAAAATTCCTTTTCCTTATCTACTTTATGTATTTGCAGGTTAGTAGTTGAAATAAGTCAATTGGTTGGGTGGAAAAAAAAAGGCTCTTTTTTGTTAAAATGAGAAGAGAAAAAGATTAAACTCTATCAGGCACTAGGCTTTGAGAGTCTCCTCTAATACTGTGGTACTCCTGTGTTGTGCTGCCAATTCTATTTTTCCGAGCCACCCTGCCTTTCTTACTTTTTCTCATCCTGCTTTGGAAACTGTACCAATATTAGTAAAAGCTATTGCTCATAATTTCAATGCAGACTTGGTCAGTGTCTTTTAGGCTCCAGACCTGAAAGAGGCTCCTAAAAGATGAATGCATTTTAAAACCCTCATTAAAGTGAAGATTCTTCAGCAACATGCTCTCCCCTTTCTTTCTTTCTTTCTTTCTTTCTTTCTTTCTTTCTTTCTTTCTTTCTTTCTTTCTTTCTTTCTTTCAAATATTGCTGGCTTTTATGAGAAATACAGGGGTATATATTGACATCCAGCAGGGCCATCAATCATTTTGAAGCTGAAGATATTTTCTGGAAGATGCTCAGGTCTTTTCATATTGGAGGTAGCTTGATTCAATCAGAGATATGAAAACATCCTTTGACCTTATCATTGAGACCCTGATTTTCACTGGTCTCATGTTGTCACTGTAAAATAAAAGCAGAAATATTGGAGATGCATGTTAGTGAAAGAGACATTCTGTTGTGGTTTTTTTCCCTATTAGCAAAGCAGAATCAGAATTCTAATACATGCTTCTTTGTGCAGTCTGAATGGCACAGATTTGTTTCAGATACTGGCCGTAGATTGCTAATTTTATAAACTTGAATAGAATTAGATCAGGCCTGGAGTTCTGAAAGTTACTAATTCATTAGTTCACTGCTTGGCAGAGAACTGTTTTCCATCAAGAGTGAGGAGCTGCTGTTCATGGACAGACTTCTGCACCTGTGTGGAACCCATTGAATCACTGTGACTCTGCATGAGTACAGGCTTTCAGTGCAGGGGTGTTGCTTTCATTTTATTTAGAATGCATTATCCTGAAAACTAACTGAAGGTGTTTGTTCCTTTTAACTTTTTTGGTGTGCTCAAGTTTTCATGTATGTGATAGACAGAAGTGACTGGCAGCATGCATTGTGTGCTGTGCAAGCTTTATTCATTATACACATTTGTCATTACACCTACTTTAAGTCCTTACCTGCAACATCATAGTTGGCTGCTTCTGAGCAGAGACTGTCAACAATATCAGCTGTACTCTTCATCCATGCCCACAAGGGCCTGCAGAACATAGCTCTTGCCTATCACAGCACTGTGATTACCTTCTTCTTGACCAACCCAGGCCACCCAACTCAATGCTATTACACAGTGCATGGAACTTCTCCCTTCACTGAATCCTCTGTGCCTTCCCCCTCTCCATATTAAATCCCCCCTTAAGAAAAAGAAAGTTGCAGGGACATTATTTATTATTGTATATTATCATACCACCTAGGAGCCCTAATCATGGATCAGGACCCTGTTGTGCACTGTTCAAACACAGATCAGCAAGTCGGTTCCTGCCCCAAAGAGCTTACAATCTAAGTATAAGAAAAAAGACAACAGATGGATATGGACAGATGGGGGAGTATACAGAAACAGACAATTTTGGTCAGCATCATAGGCCGTGGTCTTTGCTTAGCATCAGTCTAACTTGTCTAGTTTTTTGTAGGTGTCACAGCAAAGCAGGCCAATGCATGTCACACATCACTGCTGCTTGTTGCATCCCTTCCCCTTCCCTACATTAGTATGTGCTGTCTGTCTGGACTACAAGCTCCTGGAACAGGGATTGTTTCTTTTTTAGTTGTCTATAAAGATCATAGGAAATTATGTGGGCTATACAAACAATAAGTAATAATAATAACAATTTGAAATCATGCTACGCTTTTCTGGTTTAGGCAGACAGACACTACACGAGGTTGAGGCCACCACAATCATTTCATTTGTAATATAGCACAGATTTAATGAAAGCCTGATTTTGTTTGCATTGAGGCCAATGACAACATTTCAGTTGACTGCAATGGGAACAGGATCAGGTCATACATGCAAAATTCCTGAGGTAATAAACCACTCATCTAGTGGTTTTTATTTTTTTAGCTCTTCAAAATTCAGTACAAACATGAACTAATTAGTTCTCCCAACTCCCCTCTGAGGCAGCTAAGTACAGTAATCACCATTAAACAGAGAACTTTTACCAATAGGTACCATCCTGTAATATTTGAGTTACCATAGAATTTCTAGATGGTTAGATTAGGAAATAGGGAATTTTGCCATTGACTTAGAAGAGGGCAGGATTGTGCCCTAAATGTGGAATCTCAGGTTAGATGGTGTGGTTACCATTGGTAAATATTGACTCTTTCATGGCAACCATTAACTATTATTATCCATTTTACAAGTGAAAAAAATATCAAAGCAGAGAGGGTTAGTGACTTGTCTCAGACCCCAGATGGAATCTGTGTGAGAGCTAAGATTAGAGCTCAGGAGCTCTGATCTGAGAGCCATTAACCCTGCCCACAGTCCTCTAGAGCACATTACCTTGCAGGTGAATCACATCTGAGCTACTCTTATATATTTCTTAACATGGTCCAAGTTTGCTTTTGATGTGCCTCAAAGGGGAACCCGTTCAACATTTCAGTCTCTTAATTAACTGCGCAATTCACTGAAAATTTATATCTGTGTGACTGGAGTCGATTATTACAATTAGGGTATTAAACTAATATTCAAACCATATATTTTGGACATGTAATACAATAACCTTAACCAGTGAGATGAAGGATGATAAAAGGAGCAGCACATATTTATATAAGTGAATGCTAATTTTTACATCATAATTTAAGCAGTATTAAGTATTAGTCATGTCCTCTAGATAGATATTGATAGTTTATGTTAGGGTGAGCTAGTATAGCTGTTTCTTTGCTCAGCTTGCAGAGAGCTTTAGCCTTGAAGAATGAGGTTTTAGTTGCTGCAGGTACTTACTGTTAATGTATTATTTGATGTGTGTGTCTATGTAGTTTGGGGTCTGTGTAACACACTGTATGTAGTGTTGTATGTGTGCACTGATAAAGATTACACGTGTTGCATTCCAGCACTGGGGAAGCCAACCAAGTCACTGTAGCAGCTGGCAAAGCAGGCCACAGTATAGTGAAACTGAAATAATTTTTGCTGTGTTTCCAATAAAACTGGTTCAGAACCTAGGACTGTGAAGCGAAGTATGAATGTGGGGAGAATATAAGAAAATAAGAGGAGACGGGTTTGTGTTCATGTTATCCTTCCCTATAGATCCTTTAGCACAAGGGTTCTCAAACTGGGGGTCGGGACCCCTCAGGGGGTCACGAGGATATTACATGGGGGGTCGTGAGCTGTCAACCTCCACCCCAAACCCCACTTTGCTTCCAGCATGTATAATGTTGTAAAATATATTTAAAAGTGTTTTTAATTTATAAGGGGGGGGGTCACACTCAGAGGCTTGCTGTGTGAAAGGGGTCACCAGTAAAAAAGTTTGAGAGCCACTGCTTTAGCACCTTCTCTACATGTTGACTCTTTTAATATCCTAGTTCTTCATAGTGCTCTGCTTGGGCAGAGCCCTACATGTGCAGAACCTATTGAAATCAGTGGAGCTCCGTGTGGGCACAGGAGTCTTCTGTATGGGGTCTGTTGCAGGATTAGGGCATTAGTTTGGAGGTTTTGTGTAGTGAAGGGAATTCTCTTCATGCTTTGTCGAATTTTAGGGGGCGCCATTGGCATATCCCAGGGCAGAAGTTAGTCAAAATACTTTTTTTTGCCTCCCCCATGAACTGCGGAAGAAGGTTTTTCTTTCCACAATAACCCATAATACACAGTTTGCACAGTTTTAAAGCTGTCACTACCTAGAGACAATTACCAAAAGGGAATGTCATGGAGAAGGAGGAAAAAAAACAACAACTCAAAACCCAACTCCCTGATCTGAAGGATCACCTTCATGATCCTGGCTTAGATATATAAGTCAAAATCCAAAGTTTGATCATTCCTCTTCTCACCGGTATCTGCCACATAAAGCTTTCATGCACTGAAAGAATGGCATGTGCCTTTTTTAGCTAAGAAACGGAGCTTCTCTAAAGTAGAACTTTAAAGGTATACAGCAGTGGTTGAGAATGCTGATCCTTACATTCTCTACTCAATGAGGTTTGACAAGGTCATACAATAGGGTATGCATTGTTTCACTGTCACAATGGGAAGTACAATTGCAATATGTGGATATAGAGCACCAAATGAGCCTGCCTGTCTGGTATACTGAGGGCTTGTCTACACTTACTAGGGGTTTGACGTGCAGTGATTGATGCATCGGCGGTCGTAGACGCGCTAAATCGACCGCTGATTGCTCTCCTGTCGACTCCTGTACTCCATCTGAATGAGAAGCGCACGGGGAGTTGACGGGAGAGCGTTTCCAGTCCACATCGCGTAGTGTGGACCCCGCGGTAAGTAGATCTAAGTATGTCGACTTCAGCTATGTTATTCATAGCTGAAGTTGTGTAACTTAGATCGATCTCCCCCAGTAGTGTAAAGAAGGCCTTAGTTTAGGTAGGCTGAGATTGATTTAACTAGGTTCTTTTAGACCACAAAGCACAAGAAGGAGCTGAATGAGCAGGCCAGTTGCTCTTTTAACCTTACAACATGAAACTCTTTGCACTGATCAGCTTTTCCTAAAGCCCTCCCAATTAACAAGAAAATTACTTTAGTTTAAAATGATGTAATCAGTAGGACCCACAGTGCTGGGAGGAGGAGCCTGTGAGCCCTTTGCCTAGAGAATGTCACTGTCTGGAGTTTTTGCAGGAGGAGGAGGAAAATGACAGATCTAGGAGATGGCAGGTGTGCAAGGTAAATTGATATCCTTATTGATTTTGCAGTGTGCTTATTTTCTTTAATGAGAATTCTTGTTTAATTAAAACTAAAAATTAGCCATGGCTTAATAACAGAGTGTGAGGGTTACGTGTACAGAGTTGAAAAGAAAACAAACACATTTGCTTTCTGTGACCCACTGCACATGTGCATCATGCTTGTTACCTAGGGAGAGGAAGGACTGCTCCTCAGCTGTAGAAATTCAAAGGAGGGAGGAAATTTCTCTAATTGGTCCCTAACTGGCTGGGGAAAGAGGTGTTTCACACAAAGAAAGTGACTTAAATATGTGCTATCTTGTTAGGAGGTGTTTTTGCTTCTACATAAACTGAGAAGAGGAGAAAAACAAGCACAAATTCCGGACCCTTGATTAAAATTAATCTTGCAGACATCACAAGTAAAGGATGGCAATATATATATTCAAAATATCTATATCTATGTATTCTCAGCACCACTGTGAACTACTGGCTTCTGAGGACTTGTGTTAAAAAGGTAGACCTGCATTTAAATGCTGATCTCAACTTTCCACTAGGGACCACTAAAAAGTCTTTCAGTAGAAAAGGCCCGGATCAGCAAAACATGAAATCATTATAGCTGCAGACTTTCTAGACCTGCTTTGTATTAGATGCTTGAAAAAAGACATTTGTTTAAGGATGTGAGGGTTTTAATCCTATCTGTAATGCTTAATCATCTGCTGTGAAGAAAAAAACAACAACCAGTGTTCTCACTGTAAGGTCACTAAAGAAGGACCACATAGTACAGTTTTCCATCCTCCTCGAGCTGACATTCAACAGTTCACCTGCAAACTCATCGTTAGGATTAAAGGAGACCCTGACAAGCTGGCATAAAGTACATGGAGTAACAGTTATGTATAAATGTGTGATTGGAATGTAGAGATTATGAGCCTGATTCTCCAATCACTCAAAATGGTGCAAATCAGGAGTGATTCCACTGAAGTCAATGGCATTGCACTGGTTTAAAACTGTGTTCAGTGTGATCAAAAATCAGACTTTCTGTATCTTTGGCTACATCTACACTATGAGCAAGGAATGTGATTCCCAGCTTGTGTGCACATATGCTAGCTTGATGAGTGCTTGCATGAATATAAATAGCAGTGTAACCACAGTAGAATGGGCAGTGGGAGTGATGGCATGACTTAGCTGTGTCAAGTATGTATCCATGGGGTTCAGGCCAGTTTGTAGTTGGCAGGGCTAAGCCATGCTTGTGCAACCACTGCCCATGCTACTGTGGCTACACTACCAGCACATCCCTCGCCCGCGCCTCTTCCCGCTGCCCCTACTGGCCCGGGACAGCGAACCGCGGCCAGTGGGGGCCGCGATCGGCCGAACCTGCCGCATCAGCAGGTAAATAAACTGGCCTGGCCCGCCAGGGTGCTTACCCTGGCGAGCCGCATGCCAAATGGTGCCGACCCCTGCACTAGGTCCACTGGAACATCAGTAACAAAGGGGCTTATCTT
Source organism: Terrapene triunguis (assembly GCF_002925995.2). Lineage (NCBI taxonomy): Eukaryota > Metazoa > Chordata > Testudines > Emydidae > Terrapene > Terrapene triunguis. Next base: position 14,840,051 of record NW_020664368.1, on the reverse strand, counting down.
GCCCTTTTGTTCTTTCTCTTTAATTTTAGTTGACAATGATCTATATATAAGAATAAGACAGACTGTTCATCATAATCCTGGCAGAACTTTCCCTTTATAAAGGTGTCACAGAGCATTTTTGTTATAATTATGAAAAACTTAAGTGGCTCAGCCTCAAAAGCTGAGTAACATCTGGTACATACAAATCTAACACAATAGAATCTATTTGCAACTTGACTTCACAGCAGATCACTAGCATGTTAGCAAACACCTATTTAAGTAGTTTGAGAAGTGATAATTTGCCTTTTTTTCCTTTTGGATTGTGTGACTCTCACTTGTGTATGTGCTTCCCCTCCCCCTCCCCCCCGCCCCTGTTTTAAGCAGAAAAAGCCTCTTGTCATAGTCAGTGTGTTCTGAGCCTCAGTAGATGATGTAAAACAAAACAGCCATAACACGTGATGTGACAAAGTCTATCTGAGCTGTTTCTCATGTTTCCCAATGAGGGGGTAAAAGACAATGCATAGTACAAAGAGTCTTGAAGTGGGATTAGAAATTCAATGTGACTGAATGTGAGTAAAATGTCTAAGCAAATGCCTCACAGAAAATTGGCAAAAGGAAACTGCACATGGCTCAGACTAGTGCTTCTATGGTAAGCTGTAATTTAAAGGACCAGAATCATTATTTTTGTAAACATGAAACAGTTTAGAAGAGGTTGAAATACATTTGTGTATAGCTGCTTTTGTTATAAAAATCATCAGTTTAACATTGAATCAGCACAGATCCTGGTGGACAGGTGTCCAGAGTGCAAAACTCACTTGGCACTCATGAGGAGGCTTATAGGCAGTCTCAAAAGAATGACTGAATGAATATTGAGACTAAATTATCTTCTCATGCCACAAGTAGTTGCTTCAGGTCAAAGATAGTGTAATTATTGCTGCATCTGCCTATGTTGTGCCTGTTTCAAGGATAGCAGTTTTCGGGGACTTCAGCCTTGCATCTTTCACAAGCAATGAAAGAATAAGACGTATGGATGTTGTGTTGAAAAAGGGGGCCAGATCCCCAGATAGTATAAATTGTCATAGCTGCATTGTCTTCAGTTGAGCTACAACAATTTACACAAGTTGAGGATCTGGTCCAAAGGGTGTGTGTGTGTGTGTGTTTGTGATAATATATATTTGTATTTAAAATGACCTTGCACAGGAAACCCTACTCCCAAGTAGTGTGACATGTTGCAGGTAATCAAGTAAGCAGATTTATAAATGAGAAAGAAGCTTTCTGGCTAAACATGCCACACTCAGATGGTTAACTCAGTAGCTGACGATCATGTTCACATTGAAATGGCATGGTTGCAACATCACAGGGTTGAGAATAACATGCTATTGTGGTTGAAATAAAACAGGGCATTTACCAGCCGTAATCAAATAGTGGACTCTGGGATACCAGAACTATTTCCTATTCTTAATAAAGAGGACTACAGTGGTATAGCAGATGCCATTGGGTGGTAGCAACTGGTAAATGATGGTTTTTCATGGTGCCCACTGGACAATTTGTTTTCCTGCAAGCTCCTTCATGGTGATGGACTCTTGCACCCATGTGGAACCCCACTGACATAAGTAGGGGTTCATGCAGACACAGGGGTTCATCTGCACAAAGAAGTGTCATCCCTTGAGGAAAAAAAACTCCAAAATAATTGACCCCCCCCAAAAAAAACAATTTGTTGTATGTATAAATGTGAATTCCTCTTACAATTTCAAATGTGTTACAAATGAGCCGTATGCAAACAGAATTTAAAATGTTTTATCTTTATTAAATGACTTTAAACAGATCAAAAATAAAAACTCAATACTCGCTCAGTAGTCCTTGGAAAGTTGTATTTCCTTCCTGTGGTAAAATGGCTTATTGTTTGGACATCAAGCAAAAATAATAATTCATGAGTCCAGCAATAACTTTATTAAATAGTCTTTCTTACCTAGCCTATGAGATACATATTTTCTTCTCAACATACCAAGAAATATTTGTTTGTTTGTTTATAAATAGCACATTAAATAGGCAGGAGAGAAAGAGGTTATATAGGTATTACAGAAATAAATGAAGTATAAGCAAAAAATGGGAGATAAAACCAGAAAAAACCCTCACATGAATGACCAAAGATTCAAGGCCAGATTGAACATGAGTCTCACACAGTACTTCCAGGGAAATTGGTGGTAGAGAGGGGAATTGAGTCCACATCTACCAAGTGTGAGCCCAGGGTCTAAACCATAAGGCCATACTTCCTCTTAAATTAAGGTCTCCATTTGAGAGATGGTGCATTTTAAGGTGGCTAAGAGGGTAGAACAATGTTCTGCTCTGAGAAACATAGGCTCATGTGTGAGGGACCTTGTGTTGTGGTATTTGTACCCATGATCCCTGAGGTACCTTGTAATGGGAGACAAGGCTGAGGTAACCATTGGAAGGAGGAAATCTTGTGTGAGATAGTTAAGGCTCCATACATTTTGTCTGTTATCTGTTGGAGTGATAGGCTGTGTGTTAGAAAACCAGATCTACACTTCATGCTGATTAGCATAAGGTTGTGGTAAATACAGTATCAGCTATCCATGGTTTCATACAGGATGAGGCTCTTTAACTGTCTAGAAATGTGGAGCATTCTTTCCCAAAAGGTTTGGTGGTGCTGCTGTCATGACACATCCATCCTTGATATTTCAGGTCTAGGAAGTGAGAGTCTGGGAGAGGTTTTGAATTTGGCTGTTCCATAGGACAATACAGAGAGCTACCATTAAGTCTTTGGGCAAGTCCACACAATGTGAAATAGTCCATGCTCACTAACATGAGCAAGGGTTGACAAGTATTCTGTCTTGCCATCAGCCCATAGTATTCTGGTTTACTATTCTACAGTCTGATGCATGTACATATGCAAATGTATTGGAAGGAATATAGCCAGTATTGTATTACTGCCACAAAACAGTATTGTCACGAATAGCCTAATACAGGGATTGGCAACCTTTGGCATGCAGCTCACCAGGGTACGCACCCTGGCGGGCCGGGCCAGATTGTTTACCTGCCGCATCCGCAGGTTCAGCCAATCACGGCTTCCACTGGCTGCAGTTCGCCGCTTCAGGCCAATGGGGGTGGCGGGAAGCAGCGGCCAGCACATCCCTCGCCCGCGCCGCTTCCCACAATGGGAGCCGCGATTGGCCGAACCTGCAGATGAGGCAGGTAAACAAACTGGCCCGGCCCGCCAGGGTGCTTACCCTGGCAAGCCGTGTGCCAAATGTTGCCGATCCCTGGCCTAACGTTCAAATATTTGAAGCCCAATAAAAAGTTCAAAATCTTTTATAAAATTGAAAAGTAAGAATCATTGACTGTTTACCAAATAGAGTTCTGTGTTTCCTTTTAGAAACAAACAGGACTATAAATAAGTTACTAACCTGGCTCTTCTGAACATTGCTCGATCCTTACAAGGAAACCTGTCAAGTAGAATATGTAGACTTCTAACGAAGAAAGAGGTTTTAGGCTTTCTTTTAAAAGATGATTCTCCTGTGTACCCCCGTAAGGTATGAACATTGACCAGCAAGGCAGTGTGAGTAACCTATATGTTGGGTTAGGTCAGGGAGCAGAGGAAATACTCTACAGGGTGTGGGCAGTAACTGAGTTTGGACACAGCAAGACACAGAGAGAGGTGACAAGTAGCATTTTTAGAATCTAACAAAGAGAACAATATTTTAGACTCTGTTATTAAAGGGAAATTATCCTGACTGTACATCTGTCTTGCTGCGTCTGAACTCTTACTCCCTGCACCCTGTAGTTTGTCGACTGCTCTTACTTTTCTTTGCCAGCCTCTGTGACTAATTCTTAACCACAGTTCGGAATGAAGTCTTCAAAGATCCCCAAATTGATCTTCTTCCTTCATTTCATAAAGAAAAATCTTAAGTAGCTACCTCTCTTTTTTAATTTGTATCACAATTTAATTATTATGCTTACTGTGATTGTTTAATTTATTTGTGGTAATAACACTTCACACCTATGTAGTGCTTTACATTTTCCAAGTGCTGTGCAAACTGACTAATGTTTGTGTAGTTTAGTGAGTTGCTTTGATAAAGGTAGGGTGGGGAGTACAACACTGCTGATATTTTATTTTAATTATCAAACAGTGCAATGAATAGTTTATTTTAAAGTCTCAGGGAAATGGCTGACACTGTCTCAATGTCAGCTTGATTGAGACTGAATTTGAACCACTTCCTTTTCCAAAATATTGGGCAAAATGAGACCAGATCTGAGAACAAGAAAAGTCAACGTTATTGCTGGTCAAATTAACCTTTAGAATATATAATCTTGTATAGTAAATATGAAATAATTTATATTAATGGTATTCAAATATTTATTATTTGTATTACAATAGCCCCTGAACACTACAGCTATGATCAGAACCCCACTGAGTGAGGCAATATGCAAGCACTTAGTAAGAATTTCTTATCTATCTATCTATCTATAAATGCATTATCATCAACTGCATTTTACAGACGGGGAAACTGAGGCAAAGAGAGATTAATTGAATTGCCCATGGTCACAGAGGAATCCTGTAGTAGATTTGGAAATTGAACCTACTTCTTCCAAGTCCTAGTCTAAGATCTTAACTACAAGGCCATCCTCCCTCTCCAAGGCAAATCTCAAGGCAGCAGCAAGGGAATGGAGTTATTATCCCTGCATTATTCTACTCTGATCCTTCAAGAACACTTAATATAAATATTAGGGGTGAAATTCTGGCTCAAAATACATAGGAGCTTTGCTATTGACTTTTGCCCGAGATTTTGGTATTCTGTTATTGACCTCTAAATTAGCCAGTACTAAGAGTTTATCGTACTTATGCATATTTTCTGTTGTGCTGCAGAATGTGCAACCTATTGGCAAATTGTATTTGATGTAATACTAAAGTATGATGTTGCCTTCTTTTGTATTGCTTAGTAATTGCAGCTCCTACATTAACGATCAGGGTGTATTAATGTCTGCATAGTATACTAGAGATTTTTATTTTATCGCGAACATGACAGAAAAGTCCATCAGGTCTATGTCAAAGTCATTCAGAAGGTTACTGGTGAGATACTTGGTACTATACATATATGTGATTAATTTGCATTGGACAGTATTAGAGTCTACTCTTATTAGGGATGACAGTTTATTTCTAGCTATTAAGGTACTTTAAGTGTTTTGTCTTTATTAAAATTCTTAAGCTTTTACCATCCTAACTGATGACTAGTCAAATCCTTTATCATCCCCATAATGCATATGAACCCAGGAAAGGATGAATCATAGTTCATGATTTCTTTTTTCAAATAATTTCAAATGGAGGAAGGAAAGAGGACAATAAATAACTGTTTATGCAACTTCTGCAAGTGGCTTGTATCAGAGAATGGAGTTAAATGATCCCTGAATTTGGTGTCTTGTAGAATGCAGTCACGGCACACATGTATTGCCGAATCGATGTGACATTTTAGCCACCTTGATATCAGTAGCAAAACTTTCATTGGGTCCAGGATTTGATCCCCTGGTATCCATAAGAAAAATTTTATAGAGCTATCAGAGTAGGGGCATGAATCATTTACCCATTTACCCTCTGAGTTGAAATGAGCTTTGTATCCATGACTGTTTCGTTCTTAGCAGTGTGATCATTGTATTTGCAAAGTGATGCTACGTTTTCCCCAATCTGTGTGGCCTGTGTTTTTCTCCTACTCTCCAAACACTCTTCATTATGAACATGCTATAAAATTTCAGGTATTGTTTAGTTTCTTTGATTTGACTGATTAACCCTGACTGCGTGTTTTAGTTAATCATACCCTAGACTGGATTCAGCATGGTATTTATAGACTTGGGTGTATGAGCAATATATGGGTTTCTCTTATTTTTAGGGAAAGTTCTTACTTGTATGCCAAGGACTATGGTCATTATTCAGAACTAACGTGTTCAATGCTTGCTTTTCAGTATACATTTTGGTTCTAGTTGAAGGCATTGGGCCAAATTCAGACACAATGTAAGCAGGTATAGCTACATTGAAGTCAATGGAATTAAATCCTATAAATCTGAAGCTGAATTTGGCCAAATGCCTGTATACATTAACTTTCAGAGGATCTGATCCCAGAGCAGTGGACATACAGAAAGCTTTTGCCTGTCAGACTTTTTCAATTACTTTAGAATAAAATGTATGGCATATTTCTCTATTATAGTAATTATTGTTCTCAAGGGATAATCAAGACACGGAGCTTTCCTTTCAGACAATGCTTGCTGCCTCAAGGGGGAAATAGTAAGCATGCAGAGTATTCTTAGACAGCCTTTGTCACTCACAATAGCTTTTCCTAGATGCACAGTAGCTGAATGCCAGGGAATCACTTGATTCATTGTGAGGACACTTTGTTATGTATCTGTCTAACAGCCCCAAACTGACTCGAAGCTTGGAGTAGGTTATTAAACTTCCCGCTAGGTTTGTACTGATGGTCCATTGTAATGGAAAGCAGAGTGGCATAATACTTCACCCAGTGATATGATGGGGGCATTTTTAAGCAGAGCGGATTGAAAGTACATTTTAAGAGGGAGGTTATTCCAAAGTCCAAAACGTCTACAAATCTGGAGGAGTTTAGAGAGATGAACAAGGAGACCGCATGGAAAATAAAATAATGTATTCCCCTCCAGAATTTGTTTAAATATATGAGGACCTGATTTTCAGAGGTGTTGTGCACCCCCACCTCCCATTGACTGTAATCAAGTATGAGAGCTGCTTGAAAAAAATATAGGTATTTTCTATAGAGAAAGTATATTTTCTGTACACTATGATCCTCAGCTGAAGTGAACCAGCATAGCTCCATTGAGATCAGTGGAGCTATGTCGATTTACACCAGTTAGCTCCCAAATTGGAGAGCAGGAGGAAGTAGGGGGTAGAGGCCAATAAGAGCCCTTCTGTTGTGTAGCATCCACAGCCCACAGACAGAATGAGCAACCCTCTCTCTCTCAGCTTGCGGCTACTACTTCTGTGTGACCTAGCGTCTGGAATCACTAATGGAAATGGAAGTGGGTTGTCATTTCTTGTCACAGACAACTGCTGTTCAGAAAGGAGAACAGAGGTTTTAAAGTAAAACCGGGAGGAAAGATCAAACCAGTATCTTAGATGCCTATATACAAATGCGAGAAGTATGGGTAATAAGCAGGAAGAACTGGAAGTGCTAATAAATAAATACAACTATGACATTGTTGGCATCACTGAAACTTGGTGGGATAATACACATGATTGGAATGTTGGTGTGGATGGATACAGCTTGCTCAGGAAGGATAGACAGGGGAAAAAGGGAGGAGGTGTTGCCTTATATATTAAAAATGTACACACTTGGACTGAGGTAGAGATGGACATAGGAGATGGAAGTGTTGAGAGTCTCTGGGTTAGGCTAAAAGGGGTAAAAAACAAGGGTGATGTCATGCTAGGAGTCTACTACAGGCCACCTAACCAGGTGGAAGAGGTGGATGAGGCTTTTTTTAAACAACTAACAAAATCATCCAAAGCCCAAGATTTGGTGGTGATGGGGGACTTCAACTATCCGGATATATGTTGGGAAAATAACACAGCGGGGCACAGACTATCCAACAAATTCTTGGACTGCATTGCAGACAACTTTTTATTTCAGAAGGTTGAAAAAGCTACTAGGGGTGAAGCTGTTCTAGACTTGATTTTAACAAATAGGGAGGAACTCGTTGAGAATTTGAAAGTAGAAGGCAGCTTGGGTGAAAGTGATCATGAAATCATAGAGTTTGCAATTCTAAGGAAGGGTAGAAGAGAGAACAGCAAAATAGAGACAATGGATTTCAGGAAGGCGGATTTTGGTAAGCTCAGAGAGCTGATAGGTAAGGTCCCATGGGAATCAAGACTGAGGGGAAAAACAACTGAGGAGAGTTGGCAGTTTTTCAAAGGGACACTATTAAGGGCCCAAAAGCAAGCTATTCCGCTGGTTAGGAAAGATAGAAAATGTGGCAAAAGACCACCTTGGCTTAACCACGAGATCTTGCATGATCTAAAAAATAAAAAGGAGTCATATAAAAAATGGAAACTAGGACAGATTACAAAGGATGAATATAGGCAAACAACACAGGAATGCAGGGGCAAGATTAGAAAGGCAAAGGCACAAAATGAGCTCAAACTAGCTAAGGGAATAAAGGGGAACAAGAAGACTTTTTATCAATACATTAGAAGCAAGAGGAAGACCAAAGACAGGGTAGGCCCACTGCTTAGTGAAGAGGGAGAAACAGTAACAGGAAACTTGGAAATGGCAGAGATGCTTAATGACTTCTTTGTTTCGGTCTTCACCGAGAAGTCTGAAGGAATGCCTAACCTAGTGAATGCTAATGGGAAGGAGGTAGGTTTAGCAGATAAAATAAAAAAAGAACAAGTTAAAAATCACTTAGAAAAGTTAGATGCCTGCAAGTCACCAGGGCCTGATGAAATGCATCCTAGAATACTCAAGGAGCTAATAGAGGAGGTATCTGAGCCTCTAGCTATTATCTTTGGAAAATCATGGGAGACGGGAGAGATTCCAGAAGACTGGAAAAGGGCGAATATAGTGCCCATCTATAAAAAGGGAAATAAAAACAACCCAGGAAACTACAGACCAGTTAGTTTAACTTCTGTGCCAGGGAAGATAATGGAGCAAGTAATTAAGGAAATCATCTGCAAACACTTGGAAGGTGGTAAGGTGATAGGAAACAGCCAGCATGGATTTGTAAAGAACAAATCATGTCAAACCAATCTGATAGCTTTCTTCGATAGGATAACGAGTCTTGTGGATAAGGGAGAAGCTGTGGATGTGGTATACCTAGACTTTAGTAAGGCATTTGATACGGTCTCGCATGATATTCTTATCGACAAACTAGGCAAATACAATTTAGATGGGGCTACTATAAGGTGGGTGCATAACTGGCTGGATAACCGTACTCAGAGAGTTGTTATTAATGGTTCCCAATCCTGCTGGAAAGGCATAACGAGTGGCGTTCTGCAGGGGTCTGTTTTGGGACCGGCTCTGTTCAATATCTTCATTAACGACTTAGATATTGGTATAGAAAGTACGATTATTAAGTTTGCGGATGATACCAAACTGGGAGGGATTGCAACTGCTTTGGAGGACAGGGTCATAATTCAAAATGATCTGGACAAATTGGAGAAATGGTCTGAGTTAAACAGGATGAAGTTTAACAAAGACAAATGCAAAGTGCTCCACTTAGGAAGAAAAAATCAGTTTCACACATACAGAATGGGAAGAGACTGTCTAGGAAGGAGTACGGCAGAAAGGGATCTAGGGGTTATAGTGGACCACAAGCTAAATATGAGTCAACAGTGTGATGCTGTTGCAAAAAAAGCAAACGTGATTCTGGGATGTATTAACAGGTGTGTTGTGAGCAAGACACGAGAAGTCATTCTTCCGCTCTACTCTGCTCTGGTTAGGCCTCAGCTGGAGTATTGTGTCCAGTTCTGGGCACCGCATTTCAAGAAAGATGTGGAGAAATTGGAAAGGGTCCAGAGAAGAGCAACAAGAATGATTAAAGGTCTTGAGAACATGACCTATGAAGGAAGGCTGAAAGAATTGGGTTTGTTTAGTTTGGAAAAGAGAAGACTGAGAGGGGACATAAGAGCAGTTTTCAGGTATCTAAAAGGGTGTCATAAGGAGGAGGGAGAAAACTTGTTCACCTTAGCCTCTGAGGATAGAACAAGAAGCAATGGGCTTAAACTGCAGCAAGGGAGGTCTAGGTTGGACATTAGGAAAAAGTTCCTAACTGTCAGGGTGGTTAAACACTGGAATAAATTGCCTAGGGAGGTTGTGGAATCTCCATCTCTGGAGATATTTAAGAGTAGGTTAGATAAATGTCTATCAGGGATGGTCTAGACAGTATTTGGTCCTGCCATGCGGGCAGGGGATTGGACTCGATGACCTCTCGAGGTCCCTTCCAGTCCTAGAATCTATGAATCTATGAAAGTAAAGGTAAAAATACTTTCCCTTTACAACTGCCATTTATTTAAATATCAATAACACTGTAAGGATATTTTATTCATTTCCTTTCTTTTACAAAGCTAAACTTCCACAAAATTGAGAGGAAAATGCCTGAAAGTTACATGTGAATGATCACACTGCAGCAGAACATGGAGAATGGTATTATCTGTTGTTTACCTCTGCATCCCCTTATATTTCAAACCAGAAAATGAACCTCTCTGTGATTTACAATGAAGTTACTTTACACCAAAGCGGCATTATCCAAATTTGGCACATTTGTTTTTTGTCTGTGTTTTTTTTTTAAGTATGTAATTCTGTAAAACTGTAAATAAACAAGCAGAATTAATGCATTTATCATGACTGCCTGTGCTGGATATACTCTGAGTAATGTTGTTAGTCATTCCACTCTCAGCCAATATAGGGGCCATGTGTGTAATGGATTGTGCAGCCCAGCTTTGAGGGATCAGGCTCCTGTACATAACATTACATTGATAGAGCGAAAGGTGGGAGACCTGTTGGGGTAGGAATGTAGAGTGGTTTTGATGGTCGTCACAGAGGTAGGCACAGGAGATGTTTGGTGACGGAGGAGGGGAAGAGAAAAAGGCTGCCTACTCCCTCCTGAGCTGAGTAACACACATTCCTCTTGCCACCTTGCAGGTTTGTCTCTGCGTGCAGGGTCGAGCTAGTCAAAGGATGCATTCAGAGGAGATGGAATGGGCTCCCCTGGAGGTCTCCTGGGGCCTGCAAGTGTTTATAACAAGCAAGACAAAATGCTGGGACAGGCCCTGTAAACAGGGACATTCAAGTTTTTCAGGAACATACTATCGCCCTAGGCATCAAATTCTGTGGGAATTCTGTGAAGGGAGAGCTATAGGGATTATACCCTGTATATCCAGCCCTCCAACCCAAGTTCCTGTTTACTGGACTGTGCTGTCATGCTCTATCAAGGCAGAGAGAGGAATGAGCTGTGCATGTGGAAACCTAAAAATACAATGCTTTATGTAATGATACCTTGTGAAACTGATGGTGTCAGAGCCTCTTGGCATGCTGATAAAAGTACAAAGTGATTTGTTTAATCTATGTACTCAAGAGGTATTCCTCCTTTAGCAGCTGAGCAGGCACCCAGCCTGGTGACTTTCCAGGCTTCCATTGCTTGATTATAAAGAGTCAGGGCCGGCTCCAGGGTTTTTGCCGCCCCAAGCGGCGGGGGGGGGGGGGGGGGGGGGCGATCGTGATTGGCTCCACTGCGCTGCTTTCTTCTTCAGTGGCAATTCAGCGGCAGGTCCTTCCCTCTGAGAGGGACCGAAGGACCCGCCGCCGAAGAGCCCGAATTGCCACCCCTTCCCCTTGGCCGCCCCAAGCACCTGCTTGCTGGGCTGGTGCCTGGAGCCGGCCCTGTAAAGAGTTACCAGTTTCCTGACACCTAACCCCAAGATTAGTCAAGTTGACAAATACATCATTTATACATGTGGCAGGAGACCTGGCTTTGGATGTTTCCACACCTTTAGCCAGTGGAAATGGTGCATGTTACTTAGTGACATATTTTCCTCCCTAGGGCGGAGGTGGTGAAGGGTAGAAATGCGGTCTGGCTAGAACATGATTAGTGGCCAGCCACTGAAATTGAATTATTGTGACTATTTTATTCTTGAAGTCCTAGTCAGTGTGGCCTGAATTTTAGAAGTGCTGAGCACTAGCAACCCCTATCGAATTCACTGAGAGGCTCAGCCCCTTGGAAAATAGCTGTCTTTGAGTTAGGTGCCTACATATGGAGATAGATGCCTAGCAGTAAACATCCTTGTTGGAAAGGTTTGGTTTTGGAACAAATGAAGTCCACAGCTATGCAGTTTGGGAAAGAAATATACTAGCTCCTAAAAGAAGCCTGGATGGTGCAGGGTCATTTTCTGAAACAGAAAATAAAATGTGAACAGTCTTCTTACCTGAAACCTGCTAGATGGCTTTAGCGCCAGATATTCATAATTTGTGACTGATGAGGATGGTTTTGCAGTTAATGAAAAACATAATAGCTTTTCTTCCAAGACCTCATATCCACAGTTAAAGTTGGTGCTGTAAAATAGATACCAGTGCTATAGTGCAACCTGAACCTATTAAACTCATTACCTCTCAATTGGATTGTGTAACCAGATGAACATCTCATGCTCTTTAAAGAACAAAATTGCCAATTGTCTAAAATGTTTGGTTTTTTTTTAAATAGCATATGCTGGCAAAACGTGGGTAGTTCTTACTGATCTTTACATATTTTCATGTAATTCCCATTTCAAAAGATTACATCTCTAAAATAACTCTATTTCTTTTCATTTGAAGCAAGAGGAGTGAGGCTGAGATTTCACAGAGTTACATTGTTAAGTGTTTTGTAACCTCTTGTTGCACTCCAATGTGGGGGATTTGCTCTGATTGCCTCATCCTACATCTCTCTGTTTTTAAACTACTAAGCCTTGTTAATAGTCATGAGAGTCTATAAAGATGCTCACAGACAAGGACTGAAAAGTAGTCAGAACAAGAAATGAATTACTTTAATGGGGCAAATTTAATGCACATACAGTATGACAAACAATGTCAGAAGAAAAATCTGCACATCATATTTGAAACTATTGTGCTACATTTTAGCTCGCTTGACAGAAGCCACTTTGATTTACATAGAATCAAAGATGGGTAAAAAACTAAATGTACATGAAGTGTCATGAGCTGCTAGACTGTGCTCAAGGCGTTATTCTGGGTAGCATGCTAGTAACTTCCTATCCCTGGCTCTGGTAACAGCAGGATCATGGTGATATAGGCTGCTGGTGGCCTTCTCTCCCCCATAGTGACAACTCTACCTTGCATGACTTCCCTCATAGATATCCCATAACAGAAACTGCTTTTCCAGGAAACATCCATTCCCTGCATATGCTCATCTACCATTACATACTCCCCTTCACCATGCATGCTTTCCTTCTGAGCCATATGCCGCATGTGCTTTCATCCTATGAAACGTCCACCCCATATAGAATATCCTTTGACAGTTCACATAGAGATTCATTTGTGTATGGGTCTGACTATTCAAGTTGGCTCTCTAAGAGAGGGATTTTGTTTTCATTCATATTCACCTTCCCCAGGCAACAGGAGATGGCCCTTTTTGCCAAATTTTGTCAAGTCCCAAAAGAACAACAACAAAGAAAGAAGGAAAAGTGTAATATTGCCAGCCCCAAGCATTCTAAAATCACAAGTCGAGCTCCCAAAATCACAAGATTGACTTAAAAATTATGAGATTTTATGTTGGCCTTTTGGTTTTTGAGAATTTGGGGTCCACTTGGGTAATGTTTCAAGCTTATCTCTGCAGTTGTGGGCACTAAAAACTTTATTTACGTATTTTAAGGAAAGCTGAAATTCACATGTATTCCTATAACTCCAGGGGTTGGGGCTACAAGGAATATTGCAAGCTTTGTGACAAAATGTTAAGCATAGGCAACACAGGAAGTGGAGGCTTTTTTACAATTCTTCCTTCCTTCAGCAATGCCCATGAAGATAGGTGAGGATCCCAGTTTGATCTTTCCCCCTCACACCACAAAATAGGTGGAAGTGGGCAGCCTCTTGTGGCCTGATCATTGCTTTCCCTTGAGTAAAGAGATATAAATGGGAAGGGAAGAACAACACCATCCCTTTCCTTCATCTAAAGGAATTTCCAGACTGGAGTTAAGGCGTACATTTTTGACAGTGAGGGTAAATAACCATTGCAACAATGTATCAAGAGTCATGGTGGAGTCTCCATCAATGACAGTTGTTAAATCACGATTGTATGTTTTTTCTAAAATTATATGCTCTAGGGATTATTTTGAAGAAGTTCTGTCACCTGTGCTATACAGAAAGTCAGACTAGATCAGTGTTTCTCAAACTGGGGTCGCCGCTTGTGTAGGGAAAGCCCCTGGCGGGCCGGGCCGGTTTGTTTACCTGCCCCGTCCGCAGGTCTGGCTGATCGTGGCTCCCTCTGGCCGCGGTTTGCCGCTGCAGGCCAATGGAAGCTGCTGGAAGCAGCGCAGGCCGAGGGACGTACTGGCCGCCCCTTCCAGCAGCTCCCAAAGGTAAACAAACCGGCCCGGGACCCGCCAAGGGCTTTCCCTACACAAGCGGCGACCTCAGTTTGAGAAACACTGGACTAGATGATCGCAATGGTCCCTTCTGGCCTTAGAATCTAGGAATCGTGAATGAAAAACCTCTTTCCAGCAAAAGGAAAGCAATTGGCAGTTTGTCATAACCAAATATCTGTTATTGGAGCAGGGAGCTGACATTGGTGGAGGAAGTATTGCTCAGTCTGATCAATCTCCTGAATGAAGGAGAAATTGAGGAGTGTTGGGGTCTCACCTGCAGCCATTGTTTATCTTCTCTGCAAGAAAAAGTCCTTGCTCATTAGAGGTCTGCGCACTTTGTTTAGAATTGAGCCCAATAATGTAAAAAATAAAGTATTAGCCAATAAAGATAATGTTAGAGAAAAAGGATACAATATGTTTCTTTAATTTAAATTGGTTGGTTTTGGGTAGACAGGCTAATTTCTCTGAGGGACTGCAAGCACATTCCTGGAGAAAGGAATCCTTATTGTTACATTGTGTATATATAACCTAAGCCGAGAGGATCACAGTACCTCTGCCTCTGCCATTGCAGAGTAAAACCAAAAAATGTTGAAAGGCAAAAGGCTCTGAAATCTACTTAGATGGTGAGGACTATGAAAGACACGTTTCATAACAGGACAGGAATATGCAGATGTCTGTATTTGTGCAGCCCTCTAGTGTTTTAGAGATTAAATACCCATGAATGATGAAACATCCTACAGTTTTTTCTGTGGCTAAGGAAGCTTGCCTGCTCTGCCATCCAACTTCCCTATTTTCATTATTAGCTGAACAGTAGAGGGGGAGCAAACCCGTTTCAAGTAAATGATACACACACCAGTAGCTTACATGCATACTACTTATATGGAGAAAATGACAAATTCCAACAGCTTATCTGATGCAGGGCAGTAGCTCATTGAAAGTAGGCATACTTTCTGCAGATATTTTTTTTGTAATTTAACTTTTTTCTGTCAGTTCCATAGTTGCTAGAAGTAGTATATCTCATAAGAACTCCTGTAAACTAGAAATTCCTGCCACACATATACTAGAGTAAATGGAATTGTGCTGTAACTCTGGCTCAGTTCCATTGAAATCAGTGGAGTAGCATCTATTACTCCAGAGCTGAATTTAGCCCATTACATCAAATGTGTGCCATTCTACCACATTAACCATGTACCAGGTATGTGTGGCAAAATGTTTCTGCAGAGCTGTCCCCTGTACTGGATCTATTATGTCCCCAGGGAGCCATAGTGCATTTAAAAAAAAAAAAGCGTGCCACTATATTGCTGCAGCATAAGACCTGCATAGAACTGAAGTAGTGAAGAGGTGAAGGGAATTGACAGACCTGACAGAGGATGAAGGACATTGATTTTAGGTTTCTCAGTGCAGAGACTGTCTCTCTTTACACTCGGTGTAGACTGTAGAGCATCATGCACATTTAGGGCACCATGTACCCTAAATAAAGTAAACGAATGTTCATTGTGAATTTTGAGTAATAGGGCTGTTTAGGTAGCAGCAGATTTACAGGAGATGCAAATAAGCATGTGTGTGTGTGTGTGTATATATATATATATATAGTCCCCATTTATTTAGAAAATCCTACCATAAGTAGGTTAGAATTCCCCCACCTACTTGGAAGGTTTTATACCTATAATAGCAACATGCTGGATCTGTATTCACAGTCTGTTGCTCTCTCAGACACTACGCCGTTGGAGGCTGGACAGAGGGATCAATAGTCTAATACATGCATGGTCATTCCCATGTGCATGAGAAGCTCCTTGCATGGTCTGTTTATTAACCTGTGCTTGAAAAAGTATTTTAAAAATCATGTTCTTCATATGCTTGGGACAAAGAAGGGCAGCAGAAAATGCAAGTAAGACAAAGCTAGAGTTTAGATTTCTGTCCAAGCTAAGCTCTGAAACCAGAAACCTTTTTTGAGTTCTCTCTGGGCTTTTTGTTTGTTTTTAATCTATAGTGTTGCTAACCTATTGGCAAACATCATAAAATAATGCTAAAAAACACTGCTGGCAGAGCTTACACAGTCACCCGGAGCAACAGAGGGGATTGTTCAGGGAAAGGTGACAAAGTTTCTACTAGTGTACGTTGATATGTCACTTCACTGGGAAAGTACTATATTAATACATCTGCTGCCTTCTGTGTAATAAAATTCCCCCTTCAACCTGCCCCCCCCCAAAAATCCTCCACAGAAACCTAAGAATACCAACCTCACTCCCCAGAAGCCCCACCATCTACAAAGTGTCTAGATGTGGCCTGATTCCATAACAGCTCCTCCCCATTTCCCCACTACAGAAGCCTCCAAAATCAAATTTTGTGGGACAAGGTTTTTTGGCTCTTTTTGCATAGAAAACAATGAGAAGGACACTGAAGCTTTCACATGGAAGTGTAATTTACCTCCCCAAATCAGCCTGGCACCCTGGCCCCAGTAGGCTTCAACCAGAAGAAGGGTAAGGAGTATTATCACCACCATCTACTCTTTGAGTTTCTGCCAAATTAGAGGAAGGAGAACAGCTTTGAAAATGGCTAGGCTGTGTCTTAACCTTTATGGTGCAGGCTTTTATAGGAATATTCCCAACTAGTATATTTGCCCTGGCAACACCCCCTTCCTGATCAAATAACCTACTTCTTGAGCATTACCATCCCCTGGCATTAGTTAGAGGAGGTTTTCTGTCTCCTCAACATCCTCTCGCTGTTACTTGTACTTGTGTGTTTATGCTGGTGCAAGCCCAATGAGTTCAGTGGGGTTGCACATACATAAGTGAGAGGAGAATTTGATCTATTGAATGCATTTAATAGAATCTAGCCTTCTATGCTGCTGTATTTTAGTTTATTTTACTAAGAAGGTCATTTCTGTGTTGCTCTGTTTCAGTTAAACTTCAGTGGATACTGGCACAGCTTTTTTTTTCTTTTCCGCAGTTTAATGATGTGTCAAGCTATTGTGGTAACAAATTAACACACATATTATCAAGAAATATTTGACATTACTGTAACAATACAGAGGGTTACAGTAATACAAAATACTCCTGTGATAGGTCTTCAGTAAAACATAACCACGATGTTCCTTCATTTTACTATCCCTCACACTTTTATGCAATCATTTTGGGGTGCTTGAAAAACAAGTGATTTTAAGCTATGTAAATTGGTACCATGACTCTTGACAATGGTACATGTTCAAAACCAGTTTGTCATTAAAAGTTAAAGCTGAGCATGGAAGAAACCATACTTTCATTATATTTTAAAGGCAAACCTCATGCTCCCTTGATCAGGAAAATATAACTAGCAGCCATTTTGCTGCATTATCACAACATCAAAAGAAATCAACAAACTGGCATAGAAGAGAACTGTTCTATCTAACACAATCCACATGCTCCTTATGTTTCTGTCCCTCTCTCGGTTACTTTTATTCCTTTTTATATTCATTTTTGGGTTATTTTTTAAAAATAAAGATTAGGGAAAACATGGATATAAAATTTTCCTTACATAGCAGGTTTTGGTTTATTGCTTGACAAAATGTGCCTTATTTCAGTGAGCGTAGATACTATTGCTAATCATGTTGAAAGCTACAGGGCATTCTCAAAATTTAAACTCTGTTCATGCGTCCTTAATTCCAGTTTTGAGGGACAACAATATGTGTTTGGAGAGATTGGGAACATAGTTTAAATCCATTCCCAGCACAAACAGTTTGTGGCAGTGGGACATGGGCAGTGTTCTTTTGAAATGTCATTTGTCCATTGGAATATCAGCCCTTCAGATGTGAGAGGCCACTAACACATGGAGGAGCATTGGAGGTGCAATCAGTGACATATACTGTGGCCAGAATTCTTCCATCCATGACACTCATGCCCTCTGTGGTGTTACATGACTATAATTGGGGTAAGCATTTGGATTGATGCCTGGTAGAAGCAGGGGATATTTTGTGTTGAAATCTTTCTTAAATTACTGTGTGTAAAACAGATTCTCTAATCAATGATTTTTCAGGAAAAATATAAATCAAGAATAGCACTGCTGTAGTACTGGTCCAGGTTTGTACTTTTTTGTTTGTAACTGGTTAGGCTTCGACAGAAAAAAAATTCAGTGAAGATGCAAGGCTTTGCATTTCAAGTGAGGGAGGCAATCATTGTCTGACACCCTTTTCCCCTCCTCCCACCAACTTTCATCAGAAGGAAGGCCAACTACTTGAATGTTTCTAATCCTCAATTTATTGGCCATAATATCAAGCCTGGTTCTGAAACCTTTATTTTCTTTGAAGAATTCTGTAATAATCATTTCCTGGCCAGACAACCCCATTTTCTAAATCACATACTTTGTCTCCTGTCCGAGTGAGCCTTGCTCCAAAAATATTCTCTCCTTTTTTTGTTTTCATCCAGAGCAGTAATAGTATTTTGGATACAGTCCAAACATTTGTAGAGTGTCTAGCTTCCTAGTCAAATCTTCTCTCTCTCTCTCTCACACACACACGCACACACACACTTATATATATATATAAAACAGGACAGGGTATAATGGGGCAAGGACAGGAGGTGAGAGCAGAACTCACATATAGGACTGGGGTCAGGAATAAATGCATAATAATCTCTAAAGTGGCTTGTTGTTTTAAGGATGCAGGCTTTGTGGTTTAAAAAGAATACCTTGCTCTTATAAAGCACTTTTCATCAGTAGACCTCAAAGCACCTTACAAAGGAGATCAGATATCATCATCTCTAATTTAGAGATGGGGAAACTGAGGCACACAGAGAGATGTGACTTGCCTAAGGTCACCCCACAGGCCAATGCAGAGTAGAACCTCAGTTTACTGAGTGCCAGTCCAATGTGCTATCCATCAGGCCTTACTAACTCCCTTTAAGCAATGTGTTTTGTTCAAATATCTATCCAGTTATCTAACTATCTCGTTCAATGAAACTTGATGAAATAAAATGACACAGACATGAAGATAGCACAGTACTTTGAGAAGAGTGTTCTGAAGGCACCTCTTACATCTTCCCACCCTGAAATCCCAACATTTAGGGGGCTAATTATTAGTGTTATTTATTTGCTCTGTATATTGCTGGGGATGTTCTCAGATGTTTACGGTAAATAAAATATTCCAAACAAAGAAAGGAATTCCTGATCTTGCCCTTTAAAAAGACAGCAGCAGATGCAATACAGGCCGATGAAGTACAGGACATATGCTCAGTGGCTGGAAATTAGTGACTATCATAGCTGTGATACTTTGTGGAAGTGAGAGAATTTTCAGAAAGTGGAAGAAGGGGGTTCCTTGGGTACATTAGTTGTTACGCTGTTACAAGAGTGAGGGGCAACATGGAAAAAGTTACAAAATGGAGAGTGGCTAACAGAAAGAGAGAGCATGCAGGAGAGAGGCTTGAGCAGAGTGTAGGGAGCATCGTGGAGTGCAGGAGGAGAAAAGGGAAGAGATGTAGGTGGGAGCAGAGTTATGGAAAGCACTTACAGGGCTAGCAGAAGTTTGGACATTGGTGAAAGAAAATGCAGAAGCAGAAGAGAGATATGGTCAGTGGGAAAAAGAAGATGAACTTTGCATTTGCCTTTTGGAGAAGAGTAAGCAGTTGCATTATTTCAGCTAGGAAATAGCTAGAGCATATAGTGGTATGTTGGCTGAAGGGAGGAAAGGCACATTTTGGACAGTGTAAATAAACATGCAACAGGATTTTAAAACAGCCTGGATGAAATGGAGAATAGGAAAGAGGGGCCAGAGATGACACCCAGATTGTGAGCCTGCGGGGTAGGGAGAATGTTAATGTTGTCAACAGCAATGAAGAAGTGAGTGCAGTGGAGAGGATTTTGGTGGAAGATGCTAAACTCACATTGTGGTGATGATGAGCTATCCAAAAGAAACAGGATGCAAATGGACAGATAATGGAGAGGTGGCTAGCTAGAGAAACTAGACTGGGCAGGTGGCTAAAAGTCAGGGATGGAGAATTAGGCTTTGTCTACATGCAGAAGTTACCCTAGTGTAATTTAAATAATTTAATCTGATTTAGTTTAACTAGTACAAAAAGTTTATACTGGTTTAAGCATAAGTCAAACCAAACTAAACATGATTTCCCAACCGGGAAAACCGAGAAGTATGCTGCTTGCCAGAAGCTAGGATTCATGATGTGATGGAGAGACTGCCGAGATTCATCAAGCCCTCATATCGCTACCCTTTCCTGCTTCTCCACGTGGGCACCAATGATACTGCCAAGAATGATCCTGAGTGGATCACTGTAGACTATGTGGCTCTGGGAAGAAGGATAAAGGAGTTTGAGGCACAAGCCATGTTTTCGTCCATCCTCCCTGTGGAAGGAAAAGGCCCAGGTAGAGACCATCAAATTGTGGAAGTCAACGAATGGCTACGCAGGTGGTGTTGGAGAGAAGGCTTTGGATTCTTTGACCATGGGATGGTGTTCCAAGAAGGAGGAGTGCTAGGCAGAGACGGGCTCCACCTAACGAAGAGAGGGAAGAGCATCTAGGCAGGCTAGCTAACCTAGTAAGAAGGGCTTTAAACTACGTTCACTGGGGGAAGGAGACCAAAGCCCTGAGGTAAGTGGGGAAGTGGAATACCAGAAGGAAGCACGAGCAAGAGAGCGCAAGAGGGGAGGACTCCTACTTCATACTGAGAAAGCAGGATGATCAGCGAATTATCTTAAGTGCCTATATACAAATGCAAGAAGCCTGGGAAACAAGCAGGGAGAACTGGAAGTCCTGGCACAGTCAAGGAACTATGATGTGATTGGAATAACAGAGACTTGGTGGGATAACTCACATGACTGGAGTACTGTCATGGATGGATATAAACTGTTCAGGAAGGATAGAAAAGGTGGAGGAGTTGCATTGTATGTAAGACAGCAGTATGACTGCTCAGAGCTCCAGTATGAAACTGCAGAAAAACCTGAGAGTCTCCGGATTAAGTTTAGAAGTGTGAGCAACAACGGTGATGTCGTGGTGGGAATCTGCCATAGACCACCAGACTAGGGGGATGAGGTGGATGCGGCTTTCTTCAGGCAACTAACAGAAGTTACTAGATCACAGGCCCTGGTTGTCATGGGGGACTTCATTCACCCCAATATCTGCTGGGAGAGCAATACAGCAGTGCACAGACAACCCAGGAAGTTTTTGGAAAGTGTAGGGGACAATTTCCTGGTGGAAGTCCTGGAGGAACCAACTAGGGGCAGAGCTCTTCTTGACCTGCTGCTCACAAACAGGGAAGAATTAGTAGGGGAAGCAAAAATGGATGGGAACCTGGGAGGCAGTGACCATGAGATGGTCGAGTTCAGGATCTGACACAAGGAAGAAAGGAGAGCAGCAGAATACGGACCCTGGACTTCAGAAAAACAGACTTTGACTCCTTCAGGGAACTGATGGGCAGGATCCCCTGGGAGAATAACATGATGGGGAAAGGAGTCCAGGAGAGCTGGTTGTATTTTAAAGAATCCTTATTGAAGTTGCAGGAACAAACCATCCCGATGTGTAGAAAGAATAGTAAATATGGCAGGCGACCAGCTTGGCTTAACAGTGAAATCTTTGCTGATCTTAAACACAAAAAAGAAGCTTACAAGAAGTGGAAGATTGGACAAATGACCAGGGAGGAGTATAAATAGGGGGTGGGGTCC
Organism: Terrapene triunguis; assembly: GCF_002925995.2. NCBI lineage: Eukaryota > Metazoa > Chordata > Testudines > Emydidae > Terrapene > Terrapene triunguis. The sequence goes on along the minus strand of NW_020664368.1, from coordinate 14,818,337 downwards.
TGGGGGGCAGTTAGGGTGGGGGGGTCTTGGGAAGGAGTGGTCAGGGGACAAGGAGCAGGGGGGGGATTGTGGTTTCTGAGGGGGGTCGGAGGGGGATGTACTCACCAGGCGGTTCCCTACCGGGTCTTCGGTGGCGGGTCCTTCAGTGCCGCGGAAGACCCGGAGCGCTGCCGGGTGAGTCATCCCTGCCGGGGCCCCGTCAAATCGGGCCCCGCACTTCCTAAAGCTGGCCCTGATTGGAGAGTAGGAATAGGATACAGAGGGGCCTAGACAAATTAGAGGATTGGGCCAAAAGAAATCTGATGAGGTTCAACAAGGACAAGTGCAGAGTCCTGAACTTAGGACGGAAGAATCCCATACACTGCTACAGACTCGGGACCGAGTGCCTAGGCAGCAGTTCTGCAGAAAAGGACCTAGTGGTTACAGTGGATGAAAAGCTGGATATGAGTTGACAGTGTGCCCTTGTTGCCAAGAAGTCTAACAGCATTTTGGGCTGTATAAATAGGAGCATTGCCAGCAGATTGACGGACGTGATAATTCCCCTTTATTCGGCATTGGTGAAGCCTCATCTTGAGTACTGTGTCCAGTTTTGGGCCCCAAACTACAAGAAGGATGTGGAAAAATTGGCAAGAGTCCAGCGGAGGGCAACAAAAATGATTAGGGGGCTGGAGCACATGACTTATGAGGAGAGGCTGAGGGAACTGGGATTATTTAGTCTGCAGAAGAGAAGAATGAGGGGGGGATTTCATAGTTGCTTTCAACTACCTGAAAGGGGGTTCCAAAGAGGATGGATCTAGACTGTTCTCAGTGGTAGCAGATGACAGAGCAAGGAGTAATGGTCACAAGTTGCAGTGGGGGAGGTTTAAGTTGGATATTAGGAAAAACTTTTTCACTAGGAGGGTGGTGAAGCACTGAATGGGTTACCTAGGGAGGTGGTGGAATCTCCTTCCTCAGAGGTTTTTAAGGTCAGGCTTGACAAAGCCCTGGATGGGATGATTTAGTTGGGGATTGGTCCTGCTTTGAGTAGGGGGTTGGACTAGATGACTCCTGAGGTCCCTTCCAACCCTGATATTCTATGATTCTATAATAAACCAAAATAAGTTTCCACACAGCCTTTCCACTGCTTTAATTAAATTGGTTCAAAATCAAATCTTAAGATAAGTGTCTGCAATTTTCCTGTGTAGACAAACCCAGAGCCTCAAAGAGAAACAGTTATCTGGGTACCCAGTGAGAAAGAGCATATATAGGGAGAGATGTAATGGGTCAAGGATGGAACTCTGTTCTACTGTGACAAAAGAGAAGGAGACAAATGGATAAGGAATACCCTTCTCTCCCCTAAAGCAGACAACAGGGGACTGATCACTGAGATAAGAGAGCAGGGGTAGATTAATACAAAGTTCCTGGATACTTGGAATGGAATCTCCTGGTCAGATGGGGGCTTGAGTATGTTAGATTTAGAGTAGTTGATGCAAAACAGCATTCAGCTGGTTGCTGACTGTTTCTGCCTCCCTTGAGTGGAAAGTCACGGGCTCAAGGGTGGGAGGGAGAGTAAATACTAGTGGGGGTTGGAGGAAGTTTCTGTCTGGGAGAGCTGAAACTGTGATTGATGTGGGCTCCATTTAAACTTGATTCACCCAGTGAGAGGGAAATCAGGAGAGAACAGAGCCACAGTGAGCAAAAGGAGAGAAGGATGAGCCAGTGACCGATTATCCGACATAGCAGGAAGATCAAGAGCAATGAGAATGAGAAGGCCATTGAATTTGAAAGAATTTCAAAGGCTTTTTCGATGAGATGGGTAACTGAGAAAAACTGATGGTAAAGGAAGAGGAAGCAAAAAGAACACCTGAAAGAACTACATGGCGCTAAGAAGGCATAGGCATTGAGGGGAGGCAGAAGGGAGGCCCAAGCTCCCAAGCCCATTATAAATGATTTCTGAATCTAAGGACTGTGCCTGCCTTTGCAAGGATGAGGAATGCAGGGATGAGTGTAAAAGGGGCCTGTGTTTCTGACCTATCATCCTTTCTCACTCAGGGCTTGATTCTGTGCCAACTGAAGTCAATGAAAAAAGATTTCAGTGGTGGAGGATCAGGTTTCACATAGGGGTCAGGCACAGTGGTACTCACCTGAGTTCAAGGACCACTCAAGCGTAGCTGCTTGTGTTAGCCTGTCCAGAGAGGGTGGAGAGCAATAAGAAAGGTGCAGAACCAGGGGCAGCTCCAGGCATCAGCACACCAAGCGTGTGCTTGGGGCGGCAAGCCGCGGAGGGTGGCCTGCCGGTCGCTGTTGGGGCGGCAGTCAGGGATCCTTTGGCAGCATGCCTGTGGGAGGTCCGCCGGTCCTGCGGCTTTGGCGGCAATTCAGCGGCGGGTACGCCGAAGCCATGGGACCGGCGGACCTCCCACAGGCACGCCGCCGAAAGCCGCCTGACTGCCATGCTTGGGGTGGCAAAATACATAGAGCTGCCACTGTGCAGAACATTTCTGAGCTGAGAACTGTTCTCCTACTTTTTACAGGGCTTTAAAAAGGGCAGTGTTGAATCCTGGGAATACTGCATTTTCCCCACTTTTTCCTGCATTTTTGGTAATTGTCCAAGAAGCACTGAAACAGAATCATCCCTCAATAGAGTAATGGTGGTGCTGCTTGTATTGGCACTGTGACGATAAAGGAGGAGGAGATCAAAAAAGTTGGTGCTGGCAAGAAGAGAGACACAAAAAGTGGAGAGCGGCCATTCCTTACTTTATATACCTTTACCATATTACTGCTTGGTCTTCTCTCCAAAACAAATGGCTGTTATTATTTTAAATCTCTCTTCATATCGTGCTTCCAGTTCTTTTCATTGCCTCTCTGGATTTTTAAAATTCTTCTTTTTTGAGACAAAGTAACCAGAACTGAACAGAGTATTTAAGGTCCCACAAATCCATATATATACAGGCATTTTTTTTATTATTGTTCTTCAACCATTTCAATACTCTTAATTTTCCATCCCTTTGTTCATTCTGTTTTGTTTGCTTTTTTGACTACTTTTGTACTCCGAATAGATTTTTTTTTTAGGTGACAAATCTGAGGAACTGTCCCAGATTCAGGTGAAGTGGAGGAGGTCTTGGAGCAAATTGATAAATTAAACAGTAATAAGTCACCAGGACCAGATGGTATTCATCCAGGAGTTCTGAAGGAACTCAAATATGGGATTGCAGAACTACTGGCTGTGGTATGTAACCTATTACTTAAATCAGCCTCTGTACCAGATGACTGGTGGATAGCTAATGTGACACTAATTTTAAGAGACACCAGAAGTGATGCTGGCAATTACAGTTATAGTAAATAACAGAATTATCAGACACATAGGTAAACATGCCATGTTAGGCAAGAGTCAACACATTTTTTGCAAAGGGAAATAATACCTCAACAGTCTATTAGAATTCTTTGACGGTGTCAACAAGCATATGGACAAGAGTAATCCAGTTGGTATACAGTCTTACTCCTGAGGGAATTCTGTGCCAAAAAAACCCCAAAAATTCTATGCACAATATTTTAAAATTCTACAAAATTCTGCAAATTTTATTTGTCATATAAATGTGGAGGCTGCAGCATGGCACTGGGGAGCACAGGCCACTGACTGCACAGAGGTGGGAGATCAGCTTCCCCGTGGGATACGGACTCAGGGGTGAGGTTGCACCCAACCCTGACACAGCTCAAGGACCGGGCCTGCCCCAGAAATACCCAGTGCCATGCCCCTCCATGCCAAGTGCACCAGGTGTGGGTAGGCAGGCTCAGCAAGGCAGGATCCAAGTGTGGAGGGGTGGTGTCTGGGTGTGGGGGTGATATTGCTCAGTAGGGCGGTCTGGAGGACTCAGTGTTGGGGTCCAGATGTTGGGGGAGTGGGGCTCGGGACAGGGGTGGGATCTGGGTGTGGTTGGTTCATCGGGGTGGTCCAGATGCTGGGAGAGTGGGGCTCGTCTGGTGGGGTTCTGGGTGCAGGGCTGGGGTGAATGAACCTCCCTCGGCCTGCGCCGGTTCCCGCAGCCCCCATTGGCCTGGGATGGCGAACCGCGGCCAGTGGGAGCCGTGATCGGCTGAACCTGCGGACGTGGCAGGTAAACAAACCGGCTCGGCCTGCCAGGGTGCTTACCCTGGCGAGCCGCGTGCCAAAGGTTGCTGATCCCTCAGGGCCGGCTCCAGGGTTTTTGCTGCCCCAAGCAGGGGGGGAAAAAAAAAAGCCGCGGTTGTGATCAGCTCTACTGCTGCCCCTTTAGTCTTCGGCGGCAATTCGGCGGCGGGTCTTTCGCTCCGAGAGGGAGTGAGGGACCTGCCCCCGAATTGCCGCCAAAGAGCTGGACATGCCGCCCCCCTCTCCGTTGGCCGCCCCAAGCACCTGCTTGCTGGGCTGGTGCCTGGAGCCGGCCCTACAAACCCTACTCAAGATAGTTAACTCCATTCTTATGTTCTTAATACCACTGAGATCTTTTTTTTCTGAGTAGTTTCAGTTAATTTAGAACCCACATAAGTATAAGAATAGTTCACATGATTTCTTCCCATGTGTATTACCTCACCCTTGTCTACACTGAATTTTATCTTCTGTTGTGTTTCTTAATCACACAGCCTTGCTCAGTCTTTCTGAAGTTACTCCCAGTCCTCTAAAATCTTGATTAACCTGCATCAGTTTGAATTTGAGTTTTAAAGGTCCTATTAATAAATTTAATGGTTTTTAATTTTTTGTTTTGTTTTGAGAATGGCAAAGTAGTATCAAAGGTTCATTCAAAATACAAACGTTCAGCAGAGCTGCCATAAGCAGTTCTGTCTCTTGTAGCATGTGGGAAATGAAATAAAGTGAAAATACCCATTCATAACAAGAAAATGTAAAGTCAAATAGGCCCCGAGTTTTTAATATTTAATTTTCTGCATTATAAAGCAGACTCTTCTTCTCTGCCTCCCCATAAAGGCAGAAATGGATCGGATTAATTAAACATTAAACCATAATTCTTCCTAAAATAAAAGTTCTTGCTGGTCATATTTGATATAATTTATTCCCAAGGTGATCTTTCCCACATTTGATTTTTTCCCCCATCTTTGGTTTAAAAATAATTTATAATAAGGAAATAAGCATTGTGCTATCCTATTATTCCTTTATCTTTTTCCTGGGGGAGAAGGGGTATTATTTAGTAATTTTTTCTTTAATTAAATACATGATTTGTAGACTGATTCCATAGTGGAAATGTTTTATTAGATTCAGTTCAGCCACTGATTTGGAAATGGGTACAGACAGTCATTCTGTAGAAGTAGGTAGATTTCTGGGTTCCTAGGCCCTAAGGAAGGAGCAGATTATGCTCTAGATCAGTGGTTTTCAAACTGCTGGTCGCGACCCAGTACTGGGTCGTGGAATGTAAGGCACTTTATTGCAGCAGCTCTGGTCAGCACCGCCGACCCGGCCGTTAAAAGTCCTGTTGGCAGCGCTGCCCACTAAGGCAGGCTAGTCCCTACCTGTTCTGACACTGCGCTGCACCCCAGAAGCGGCCAGCAGCAGGTCTGGCTCCTAGGTGGGGGGGCCACAGGGCTCCGCATGCTGCCCCCACCCCAAGCACTGGCTTCCCGGCCAATGGGAGCTGGGGGGGGGGGCGGTGCCTGCGGGCGAGAGCCATGTGGAGCTGCTGGCGTGCCTCCGCCTAGGAGCCGGACCTGCTGCTGGCCGCTGACTGGGAGTCGACCGAGGTAAGCCTGCACCCTAACTCCGCGCCCCAATCCCCTGCCCTGAGCCCCCCCAAACCCAGAGTCCCTTCCTGCACCCCAAACCCCTCATCCCCGGCACCACCCCACAGCCTGCACCGCTCAGCCCAGAGCCCTGACCTCCTCCCACACCCCAAACCCCTGCCCCAGCCCTGAGCCCCTCCCACACCCCAAACCCTTCATTCCCAGCTCTGTTGGGTCGCGGGCATCAACAATTTTCTTCAACTGGGTCGCCAGAAAAAAAGTTTGAAAACCACTGCTCTAGACTGTTTGCCTTCTAGAGAAGGGAAGGAAGCCAAAGGACAAGCCATATGCACTTTTAGCTAATCATATGCAATGTCAAGAAGGTGCTACTTCCTTCAGTGGAGTATTGCTATGGGCTGGCAGGATAAGAGAAAAAGAAACATGTGAAGGGAAAATGTTAAACTTGGATGGAGCAAAACTGTTGGCTAAAAAAGAAAAAAATATATATTTATATATATATCATCGCTGCTATATTGCAGTCTCTTGAATAGTATAAATATAAATCATAATTACTTAAATTACAGAGAATAAATTTTTGAAACTACAAACATACTTATCGTGAACTTAATTGCAGCACTTACTGTATTCTTTTGTTCTTCAATCTCTTGCTCTGTTATTTGCTATGTGATGACATACCATGTGTGCTCCTCAGATCCATCAAAAAAAGCTGCACAGCTATTCCAGTCCACAATATAAACATAACAGCAGAGATGATAAATAATGATTAATGCCATGTTTCCACAAATTATCCTCATAGAATTGTAAAATTAAAAAAAAAGAAATCACTGCAGTTTGTGATATGGGTCTGTCCAAAAAGAAAATTAGTTGCCATCAGTCAGCTAGAAAGCAGTAGCTTGGTCAATGTCTCTCTTAATTTTGAGAAATACATAACTATAGCAGACAGGCTGAAAATGTACTTACTTATTCTCTCTATGCCCCTTTGTGAAAGTGCAGAGGAGTTCTATAGATCACTAAGCTCAGCATTAGCCAGTCCCTTTTGAATAATAAGTAGAATCTCCAGCACATCTCATCCTCCCCACAGTGGTATATTATGTTACAACCTATGCCATGGCACCTGTGGAATCCTCAGGAAATTCAAGAGAGGAAGAGAGAGACCTACCACTGTTCAGTTATATAGAACCCCTGACTGACAACAAATATCTATCAACCATTTCCTCTTTCTAAATTGTAACCAAAAGAGGAATTGACAATAAATGATAGACACTCGGGATGTAATGTTAGTGGGAGAGGTAGTGGAAAGGAGAGAGTAGCCCACTGAGTGCTATGAATAAGAAAATTCCATCTAAGGGAAATCTTTGTGACTCCCAACTGCCATAATTTTGATTAACCTTGCTGTGTTTCAGCACAGGGTCACGCTATCCTGTTGACACCCTTCCTTTGAGATGTCAGTCACATTTCAATAACTTTTCAGCATAGGCTTGTAAGGTCTCTTCATTGACTTTGAATGAGGCAGGTTGCTTATGAATGCAGCTTCAGGTGTCATTCACATATTCTTGCATTGCGTTATCTTTGATTGGCGTGTCTGGAGTTCTGGAAAAAATTCAGGATATCCAACTGCCCCTGTTTCAGCAGAGCGGTCCCTCCATTTTTTATTTTTTTTTAATGTCTTCCACTCTTATGAAGATAATGAGTTTTGATAGTGCTTCATTTCAATGTTAAAAAAGCACAGAAGAGAGTTATCTTACAGGTGTAGCTTCTCAGGTCTTCTGTTTGTTTGAAGTTTAGTTCCCCACAAGGCTGCAGGGCTACAATTCCACTAATAGAACACATTAGCTGTCACATGCCAAGTCAGTACAACAACAACCTAATTACTGTGATGAGAATTCCTATGTGATCTTCTCCTTGGCAAAAAAAGAATCGTTAAAAGGATCATATAGTATCTAGTTTGGTCTAAAAATATGATGCATTAATCATAATAGAGAAAAGCAAGTCTAAGAAAGGACCTAAACGTGACTCCCACTAATTTTAGCTTTCCTGGTAGATTTTTGTCTGCCTTGCATGGTTTCATAGGGTTAAGCCCAAAGCAGGTTGAATGAAGTAAACTCATTTCTAGTTTTGCAATTGTTATTGTTAGCAACAGATTCCATAGTTGTTTTTGTGGAAGTTTCATTGTGCAGCAAATGTTGTGTCCCAGGACAGTGGTTGTTCTAAGGCAGTATTATTCAATAATCGGATTTATAATATAGTGTTCCAGTTGTAATTCAAGGGCTGTTCCATTAATTTTAAGCAAAATAAATATTTCTCTGACACAGCTTCTTGAGGTTTATCATCTCATTTTCAGGAGTGTCCTAGCTCACATAAACAGACATTTCCCCTTTCCAGTGTTAGCAGAAAATACAAGGGTTTGTTGTGGAGGAGTGGGGAACTGTATAATGTAAAATACTTCATATCACTCAGAGGCAGAAAAATAAATAAGAGGAGTTTCTGTTCTCGTAGCTACTGTTGTAACTTCTCTGCTCAATATGAAGGAAAGAAGGACTATGTTATTGTAAGTAGCTGAAGACTAGGAGTAAAAAACCAAACTAAAATCCCTATCACAAGCTTAGTCCTCTATAACCAGAGAAAGGAGAAGACATTTTGAAGTCCATTAGGGACCTTACTTTTCTAATCTAAGAAAGGTGGGAGTCTTCAGATACTGTGCTGGGGCATGCCAGTACAACGCCCTAAGAACTATACATAGATACTGTTGATGGAGTTGTTAATTTACAATGGAACTTTGAACTAATCCGTTAACTTTTGTATGCCTCAGTTTCCCCACCGATTAGATCTACCACACAGGAGTTTTGTGAGTCTTGGTTAACTATTGTTTGTGGAGGCTTTGAGAGTCTGGGCTAAAAATGCACATAAGTGCAAAGTTTTCCAGTATTAGCCCAGACAAAGATTTCTCTGATTGCAAACAGTAGCTTCTTCCTCTGACACATTTTTTATTTTCCTGGTGAATGCTATATTTTATTTGCAGCAGCTAATAGTATTAGAATTAACCCCAATATATTTTCTTTGTGTTTTTTGGAAAAATAAAGGGCCTATATTGAAAAAAACAAACAAACCCAAACCAGCCCTGAGTTATGCGTGCAATTGTGTATGTGCATTGGCTTGCCAGTTATCATGATTGTATATGAAGATGGAGTGGTTGCATTCATAAATGGCTAGATGCCTAGCTAGCAATTATCATATGTTATCATCTCATACAATCACAGTGATTTCATGTGAATCTGAGACCTCTTTTTTAATTAATGAAAAGGCCCAATATAGTACTGTCATCTTTACCTGAGTGTTTCTTTTAGTCAGCTTATATATGGCTTCTGCTACTGTCTGTGTATGTGAGAAATGAATATTAAACTATAATGAAAGTTTTCTGGATAGATAATAACATTATGAGCCTCATTAGTATGAGAGTTGTTAGGAAGCTCAAGAAGTATCATTTTTTGAAATGTACTGAAAACCATTGATATATTGACCTCATTCTCCAGTCACCTGTCTTGAAAACTAACCAAGCTGTAAAAAGAAAATGTGTATTTCCCAGTGGAAAACGAAGAGTAAAAGACAGAGCTGCGACACGACTTCAGATTGTGCATTGTGAGGGTCATTGTCTGGTTGCTGAGAAGCATATGAATGTCACTAGAAATGATTGTGGGAGCCCTTTTATGTAAAATCATAGGTCATATTTAACCAGCATAATATAATGTGTAATGAAAGCCTCATGAGAGAAAAAAAAGCTAGATTTACATATTGAGCTCTGGGTAGGAATTGTTATTAGCTTTCTCTTAATTGTTCAGCATTCTCTCCAGAGAGCTATTTTTTTCCCTAGAGCCTCACACTTGGAATCATAGAATCTTGTCTGAAGAATCAGAGAAGTTAGGAACAGGTAGGAGAAAAATGGAACTAGGCATTTAGTCTTCCCCACTCCCAATGCTGTTTGTTCCTTACAGTGCTATATTTTCTAGTACCTTGTTCAATCCTGTTTTAAATGTCCCCAGTCCTGGGGCTCCCACCACTTCTGTTGGGAGATTGTTTCACAGTCTAACAGTCCTGACATCATTAGAAAATGTTTCATGATATTCTGCCTAAGGATTCTACTGTGGCTTTTAGAGCAGGACTTCAATAATGGGGCAGTGAAGCTGTATTGCACAGTGGCAGTGGGAAGAACCGTACTGCCTACAGGGAGCTAAAGCAGGCAGAATGCCTCCTGGGCACGGTGGGGAGCATGCTTAGGAGTAGCTCTTAAACCTCCTGTTCAGATATGAAATATGAACTGCTCCAATTATTGCTGTCTTACCTGTAACCCTTGTGTAGGAGTTGGAGGCCTTGACCACACCTCCATTCCCTCCAGCCACGTCCCCTGTAGGATAAGCCTCTGGCCATTCTAGCTCATTTTAATGCAGAAGCAGTATCATTCTAGCTGCCCCCTGAGCAAGGAGAGTCTGGATATGGGCTCCCTGCCCCTCTCCTCTTAGTTGAAATCATGCTGGGATAGCCAGACTCTACTGTTATCTTTTCTTAATTTTATTCCACTTTGTTTAGCTATATAAACCACACAAGTATGTACTACCCTAAACAATTTATCTCCCTAAAACATTAGGCCAGACTTTTATGTTATAAAAGAGGCCTTTGCTGGGTTGTCTTAAATAAATCGGAATGCTAGGGCACTGTATCAAAAGTACATTCACTTAACATTAATACTTATGTAGCTCCTTAAATTCAAGAAACTCAAAACATTTCACAAATTTAACTGAATGTCTCCCAACTCCCATCAGATACAAAATGGAGGAGAGCATCACCATCATTATTCAACTGTGCATATGGGACAGAATGTAAAGAAGGATACCATAAATTATGGTATGGAGTTACAAAAATTACCAAAGTTTCTCAGGACTTAGTTTTAACCTTTTTCAGCTATATGGAACTCATGGAAACTTCTCCGTTGAAGGGCTTCAGCAGGGTAGATTCAAAAGGGAAGGAATGCTTCCAAGACTAGAGGAATACTCCTCTTCTGGCAGGGGAGGAGGGGGAAGCTCCCTTCTATGTGCAGGTGGGCATGATCCTGATTTAATAAAAATACAAATCTGAATGTGAAAGTCTACAGTAGTAGCAGCTGGAACTGAATTTTCTTTTTTAGTTAGACCCTTATGTACTGAGCACCTTGTTAAGAATCTACTATTTGCAAGTCACAGAAGGATAAGGTACCTGTCCACTGGAGCTGCTTGCACAGAGATAACACAAAGCAGACAAAAAACATACTGGGGCACTTAGACATTCTGCCACAAAGTGGCTTGAGGTTTTGTTTTTGTTGCTTATTAGTAGACACAACATTTTTTACTGTTGTGTCATCGTGATTGTTCAGTTAGTAGAATTATTGTGTTTTGAGGAGGGATTTGGGATTTGAAATCATATTGCTCATGCTAAAGAAACAGTAAATAATAATGAGACTGTAGTGTTTTAAGAAAGTCATCAGTATTTTTATATATTTTTATAGACAAGGCAAACAATCAGTGGTTATTAAAAGTAGTTTGGTTCATGAGGCTAGCTCCCATCTGCACAACGCCTTTTGAGTCATTCACAGCCAGATGAAAATAAAAACTTAAACCTCAATGCAACTAGCCTCAGATCTGTTAACACGAATCACTGTACCATGTGGAGCATCATTGACTTCAGTGGTGTTTTGCCTAGACACGGGTGTCTGTACTTACAAATTGCAGGATTGAAGTCTAGAAGGGAACATTACAAACCTTCTCAAACTTTTGGTAATTTTGGGTCCAGATCTGAACTTCCTGGCTTTAGCCCATCTCTAAGTAGAATGTTAGAATTTCCATCTCATGATAGACATAACCACCACCTAAATCTTGTATTTTGTAGCCAAAAAAGCACTGCTGAAAAGGGATTCTGTTTTTTCTTGATATAGTCTAAACCAGTGGTTCTCAAACTTTTTTTTCCGCAGACCACTTGAAAATGGCTGATGGTCACAGAGGACCACTTAATGATCTTTCCAAATGTTGTTTGTACTGTTAGCTAACTATTGTAAAGTGCCTTCCACCCCCTCTTGTGACCCCACTTCCCCCTCCCACCTACCCCTTATTCCCCCCCAAGGCCACCACCTCACCTTACATGTGCGTCTTCTCCAGGGTCCAGGAACCTAATTAGTGGAGCCACACCTGCACGGCTTCACTAATTAGGAGGGTGGCCCTTCATTCTCTTGTGTGTGGCCACCCAGGTGCGCAGCTTAGAGGAACTATCCGTGGACCACCTGAATGGAGTGGTCCACGGACCACGGTTTGAGAACCTCAGGTCTAAATATTATCCTATAAAGCTTTGTGCTTAAATTCAGTGTTATAAACCACCTGCTACTGCAGAGGAATTGTTTTAAATCCCCAAGAACAACCAAATTAATAATTATATGATTCATGCCAGGTCATATTGCTCTTTCCTGACTAAATAAACTAATTTAAATATGTTGCTTGTACTACATTTGGATGCTAACCCCAGTAAATTGTGGTGACATCCAGAAAATTACATATTAGGAAAAGGTATTTGGAACAAATGAGCTGTAATTTGAAGGAGCAAATGTGCTATAAATCTCAATTTTTATGAGTTTGATGTAATTTCCATTTTCGGTTCTGGTCCATCTTGCCTGGAACATTTCTTCTTAACAGGGTTGCTGAACAACTTGTGTATCCACATAGCAAGGGACTTTGAAGAAGTCTGCTCCCCATGGCTTCAAAGATTAAGTAAAAAAAGCACATTTTCCTCACTAGAAAGGTCTTTCTGAAACAAAAGAAGAAATGCTGAGGACCCATTTTTAATGAAAAGCTGTTAAACATAACAAAAATCCAGTGTACCATATGGCAATTATGCCAAAAGATTGAATTTATTATCAAATAAAACTGTTGGCTTGTACATTTCACAGTTTCCTCTTTTCTCAACCAGTGTGTTTTTAGAGGTTTTCTGTAGGGTTAGTTGCCCAGACTTCTGCAAAAACAACAGTTTGTCCTTGTCACAGGAGGTGTTAGGAAATCAAATCCAACTGAAACAGCGAATGAAATTACAGACTAGTTCTGTCCCAGCTGCATGACATGTGCCAAAAGCTGGTTTTCCATAAAGAAATGTAAGGCAATGGACATAAAATTCTATTTGCTCTGTTATGGGAAGGTGTTTCCCCTGTTATGGTCTTTCATAATTTTCTTTGATACTTAATCTTTCTGCAAAACCCCAGTTCATTCTCACCACAGTTAAAGGTGATTCAAGTGTCTTTCTTGAAAAGTTTTCTTATAACAATTTTAGTTGGATTACTAAATAGCTCCAGTGAAAAACATTATGCCAGATTCTCAGATGGTAAAAATCAGCATAACTGGATCATTTTACACCAGCTGCAAATCTGGGCTGTTGTTGTGCATTTGCGGAATAATGTTCTTTTTCTAACAATATATTGTAGAATCCAGAGTAGTTTAACCATTCGTGTTACAGAATTTTCTTCAGAAATTTCCTCCAGCATCTTCTGGACTGAGGTAGTCCCCCACGGGACACTTGTATCCTTTTTAGTTCTGAGAATGTTTTCTAATCTTTTTTTAAAAAATGTATATTTTATATCTGACAGTTTTATGACACCTATCCCCTTTTTAATCTATGATCTTAATTAGGTCACATTAAGGAAAGTGCTTCCTCTCTTCTCCCCCCCGCCCAACTCCCCGTGTAGCCATTCATCTATGAAAGTGGAAGTTGATATTATCGCCTCAGATAAAATTTGCTCTCTGAAGTTCAGAGTCTCTGAGGCAGTTAACAAGTGTAATTTCATAGCATGAATACTTAGACAACATTCATTGAGAGCTTTCAATGCAGCTTGCATTCAAACCATAAAATTATACTTTCTTATGCAGCCACTTGTCGAATGAACTTTAAATGAGTGATCAGTGATGCTTATTACATTCAAATTCTATTGCCAAAAAGTGTGTGTGGGGGATCAGAGATGAGACCCCCTCATTTTCACTTGGGTATGAAGTGCGACTTTCACAATTAAACTGGCAAAGAGCCTTGAGGCGTGAAAGGGAATCCTTCAGTAAGGACAATGGTGCTTTTCTTTGGCAGTAGTAAAAGATGCAAGAGAACACAATTAAGCTCCCTACTCCTGCATTGAATGGTTTAATTCAGCTTTGCTCCTTCACCGGTATTTCACTCCTATGCCAGTGATTGGCATGGAGAGGAATACAGGAAAACTAGTCCACAGAAGCCCTCTTCACAAAGACAACTGACTTATCTATAACCTGTCAAATTTGTCACCGATTAGTGTCAGTATAATAAACCCTCTACAAATGTGTCCAGACACTTTGTTCTTTAGATCACTTCCATCATCACAGCACATCTTTAAATTTCTCCCACTCCTTCATTCCCCTTCTAATTTGCCTTTTTTTGGGCATCTAATGTAAGAGAAATAGGATACTATGAAGCTGTGAACAATGTTTTGGGCGAGTTCATGTTGATATTTTATAATAATTCATGTTGATTTCCCTGAGAGGAACATTATGGGTTTCATGCCTTGATTGCATTTCCTTGGTGCATTTATTGTTCCTTTGGGGAAAGTGTGGATGTTGGGTTCAATGGACCATAGAATTTTGAATTAACTCCTTTTTTTCCTAATGATGAATATAATGGTTTTCACAGCCTGTTCTTCCTTGCTTCTTTTTTAAGAGGGGGGAGAACAAGAGATGTTCAAGTTTTTAAGGTTCTGAGATAGGTATGGAGAAAGAGAAATATTCATAAGGAAACTTTGTTTCAAAACAATTTCTTAGGTTTCTTTTCCCATAAGAATTCCCCACATTGTTTCAACCATAAAATATTCACTGCAGTCCCTAGGAGTGAAGGATGAAAACCATTAGTACTACATTCAGATGTGGCAGTTTCAGTTATACATCCCTGTATTTGGTGAACGCTTATGATGAATTTGAGAGGCTCCCCTGGATGATTTTCAAGAGTCTTATTAAACACTACCAGGAGCCCTATTTTAGGTAAATGCCTCATTTTCCTGGAAGTTCTAATTAAATAATGTAATTTACAAGATGGAGATTAAAGAGAGAGAGAGAGAGAGAGAGGGAGGGAGGGAGGTTTTCCTTGATTCCTGGTTGCTATGTTCAAGGCATATTCTGGTTGTAAGGAACAATTCAGTCAACTAGAAATTTTGCTTCGGGGATCCCCATGCATCAGAGGATCAATCTGAACTTTTCACTGTTTCCGAAACTTAAAATGCTTATTCTTTGTGTGTGTATGAGGGTGGCAGTGAGGGGGACAGGGGGAAGAGATGGAGGAGAGAGGGAAAGAGACTGGTGGCGGTTGAGTGGGAAAATAGAGGAAAACGTAATTGCAAAGGAAGTTTCTTCCTCACTGCATTGGTGTCATTGTCGCAGCCCGGCAGGAGAGAGCATAAGTAGTATTATAGATGGTGAACATGTACTGGGGCAATGAAGGAGTCACGTTGGGACAGGACAGGGAATTAGCAAACTTTGTTTCAAAATAATAGGATTTGTATGTAACATAAGAATAATTGACACTTGTAATGTGACTTCCATCTGAGATTATCAGAGCATTTTTCTAACGTTAACTATGCCTTACAAAAGCCTTGTTGATTAGGTACAGTTACACTCATATTATAGATGGGTAAACTCAGGCAGAGAGGTTAAAGAGACACTATCAGTTTAAAAATTATACATCTTTGAAAACACACAGATTTCTTTACCGACTGTTGGTACCGCATGGTTTATTACAATTGAAACAATTTTTAAAATTAAATTTATTTTTCATTATTTAGTCTCAGCTGTGTGTTTATTCTGTCCATTTTACTCTATTCGAATAACAAAAATGAAAATGAAGAGTTTAACATTAGGTGGTTTAATTCACTGGCAGACATACACTAACACCATGCTGCAATATTTAGGTTGAAATACTACAAGGGAGTATTTGAAACCACATGAGCTTTTAATTGAAATAAAAAAAACAACAACTGACAAATATGTGTAATAGTTAGTCTTGTCATTTATTTTAAGCAGATCTGGGTTTAAGTTATTTGGGTGCAGGGGGAATTAATCTAATAGCAAGTCAGTGGAAAACTCTGAGTCTGCTCATCTAAGCACGAATCATGATTGTGGACATTTAATAATACTATGTTGTAATTTACAGTTTTCCAAGTGCATTGAAGGCAGTGGGTGTCTTTCCATTAATTTCAATGGGCTTTGGATTAGAACTGAAATTTGGATTGATGAAGTAAATCTTTGGGACATTCTACCTGTGTCTCTGGCTTGCACTGAATAACTTGGGCTAGATTTGTTTGCACTCGGAATTAATTTAATTGAACTCGTGTTGTCCACAGCTTAGTTCTTAGTGAGGACAGGGATGAACTGTGGTCATCACCGGTTCAGCAAAATCATTTCAACAATCAGTTGTCAATAATTTGTTTGATTTCTAGTGCAGACCAGGTTTAAGAGCAGTGCTGCTGAAATCAGAGTCTGTTCTTTCTTTGTTCAATTCACTCCAGTAAGCAAATAGGACTTGCCACTTTTTTCCCCTAAAGTTGAGTTTCTTGCTAAAATTTCCCACCATTTTTACTACTGTTTCAGCTGCATTGTTGATGGGAAGCAATAATGTAGGCAAAACTCTGGGCAGCTCCGGCATTTTAATGAGCATGGGCTTGTTTTTCTGAAATGTCCAGCACTCATAACTCTAAGTGATGTCAGTGGGAGTTGTGGGTGCTGAGCTCCGTTGAAAATCAGGCTCTATGTCATCTAACCACATGTGCGACAGGGGTTTTGGCAAATGTTATCTCTTCCACTATTGCTACCGCCAATGGAGCTGAACCAGTGATAGTGAAATTGGGAGATTTCAACAACAATTTCCTGGTATTGACAAGGCCTAAGTGATTGTACTTCCATGAGACAAAGTATGCACAGTTGTGGTATCAGAAGATCAAACAATTTGGTTAAACAAAAGCAAATAGAAGGTGCTCAGCTTGGTAACATATGGAACAAAAGTAATTACTGAGGATGAAAGGCAAAGCAAGGCAATTAGCATGCTTGTTATTTGTCAATGAGTAACCTTCAATATCTCAAAATGGTGTAGTTCAAATGTCATGCCAGGGTTGTGGGAATGCATCAGAAATGGTGATTTCAAAGTCTGATTATTTAAAATGTATTGCAGTGACAAATGCAATGGAAAGTTATTCATAGGCTTGCTCTATACTCAATTGCTTCTTTTAACATATTCATTTATCAGATATTTGACTAGGAGGAACACAGCCTAACGTTATATTGATGTAAATTGGTGCAGAACAAAATACATTCATTTGTTAGGATTGCACATGCAACAAAGCAGCTGATCATTACTATATTTCATGTACTAGGTATTTATTTCATAAGTATTGGCACATGTGTGAAATTATTCTTCTTGTAAATGTATTTCTGTATTATATTAGAGTGCCAAGTTTTGATGATAAATGTAATGAAGCTGTGATACACAGGAAAGAGCCTGCTCTTAATTTCCTGGCTTCTGTCATATAACTTGTGTCAAACTTACAGAAGCTTATACCTCTGTCACATGGAAGGACATTAAGTTATGATGAGTTTGCTTTACAGCATGTTTTCACATGTACTGTAGTTTTACTACAGCAAGTCTGATTTACTGAATGCTACTTCTAGTTAAGTCATATAGTTCTTCCACTAGTTCTCCTGTCAAGAGGCTGCTGGACCACTAAGTGAGGAAACCTGGGGTGGGGGTTAGAACTTAGTAGAGATCCTTATACACCTCTACCCCGATGTAACGCGACCCTATATAACACAAATTCGGATATAACGCGGTAAAGCAGTGCTCGGGGGGGGGGGCTGCGCATTCTGGCGGATCAAAGGAAGTTCGATATAACGTGGTTTCACCTATAACGCGATAAGATTTTTTGGCTCCCGAGGACAGCGTTATATCAGGGTAGAGGCATACTACTTCTGGAGGTGGACCAAAGTGAGAACATTTCTGGTTACTTGTTCCTCAGCTTAGCTGATGCATGTGTAATATGTAAAGGTGTGTCTGGGACTGTCTTTTACTCTGTCAACACCCTTTTTTTTTCTTACCACAAATAAAAACTTGTCTAAGAAGCTTGCCATGATACTTACATCAGAAATTTCAAATGTGCAGAGTTTTGGAAGCATGGAAATTTCAAGCTTGAAGTGAATTGTACAAGATGATTTTTTGAATCCTCATAATGTACAAAAAGCAAACTTGTGAGCACTCAAACACTGCACAAAATGCATTGGTAAAACACGTATATTATGACTGAACTGGTTAAAAATTTCCCTAAACATGAACTCTACTTTTCTGGGGTTAATAATTCAGGAATATATTTTATAATCATTCATGAAAAAATAGCTCTCAAAAACTTGAGGGAAAAAGTAATTAACAACCCTCCCAATATATCCATATATTTATATCTATAAGGATTATTATAAAAAAGAAGATAAAAGGGGACATATAAACTTTTATCTGAATTTGTGTTGGTTTAGACTGGGGTGATCAAACTTTTTGGCCTGAGGGCCACTTCGGGGAATAGAAATTGTATGGCGGGCCATGAAAGCTCACAAAATTGGGGTTGGGGTGTGGGAAGGGGTGAGGGTTCTGGTTGGGGGTGCGAGCTCTGGAGTGGGGCTGAGATGAGGAGTTTGGGGTGTAGGAGGGTGCTCTGGGCTGGGACAGAGGGGTTTGGAGGGGGATCAGGGCTGGGGCAGGGGTGCAGGAAGGCGTGCAGGTTCTGGCTGGGGGTGCAGGCTCTGGGGTGGGGCTGGGAGGTTTGGGGTGCAGGAGTGTGCTCCGTGCTGGGATCAAGGGGTTTTTAGAGAGCGGGAGGGGGATCGGGGCTGCGGCATGGTGTTGGGGTGTGGGGAGAGGCTCGGGGTGCAGGCTCTGAGTGGCGCTTACCTCAAGCGGCTCCTGCAAGCAGTGGCATGTCCCTTCTCCGGCTCCTACGCATGGTGTGTCCCTGACCTGGCTCCCCGGCTGGAGCGCCGGAGCAGGGCTGAGCCACGTAGAGTGGGCCCCGACCCGGCGGCCCGGCTGGAGCTCACGAGCCGGCTTAGTTTGCCAACCCCTGGTTTAGACAGAGCCTTAATATCACTTCATGGTATTGTTTTGTTTATAATATGTTAATCTGAGTGATTTTTACTATACTAGAGAATACTTCATTCCAGATAATATACTATTTTGGAAGGTATATGTACTAGAGTGTTTCCATGTAAAAATTCACCTTATCAGTTGAATCTAGTAGGCCTGTATTCTTTCCTGTAACTTGAAATCATAAAAATTAATATTTTTTTAACATTGGCACAGGTGTCCTTTTGAGCTTAAGAATGGTTTCCATTCATATTATCTCTTATATATATTTTTCGGATGTGTGGCTCATTATCACATCATTTTCATTTGCATGCAAGTATTTTTTCAAAGCACCAGTTTTTGTAGCCTTTTCTAATTCCAAGCTCCATTTCCTAGATTTATTTCTGAGAGCAGCATTCAAAGCAGCACTGTGAGCCTTAAAATACCATATTTCAATCGGTTTTGCTGTGAAATTCAAATCTGATTTAGTCTCCATTTTGAAAACAAATGGAATAAACACTACAATTTGAATGTGGTAAAATAATAACTAAGAATTCTAGATTTCTGTGTAAACTCCGACATACTTACTTATGGTATCATAATGTTTTGGGCTTTCCATGCATATAGGTTGTAGGTTCAGCTCTAAAATCTCCAACATGCACTGCTACAAAAAACGTTTGGATATCCCAGATTATGGGTGTGTGTGGGGGGGGGGGGGGTTGTTTTTTTTTTTAACCTGATTGGATCAGTGCAGAGCTGCACTTGAAGGCAGTTCTGAAGTTGGTTTGCATGGGATTAGGATCTTGTCAAAAGTCAAATTACTAACACTTCTGCAGTGTCTTATGCATGTAGTTTCATGTTATAAGAAAAGAGAGACAAGCTGGGTGAGGTAATATTTTTTATTGGACCAACTTCTGTTGGGGAGAGAGACAAGCTTTTGAGCTTACAGAGAGCTCTTCTTCAGGTCCTTCTTCTGACCTGATGAAGAGCTTTGTATAAGCTCGAAAGTGGCTTGCTCTTGAAATGGTTTTGACAATGTAAACAATGAGCAGGAGATTACTCTCCTAAATTCCATATGCCCAGGAGGCTAACTGCAGTTGAGGAGTTAAGTATCCTCTGGGCAGTACAATATTGGAAAGGCGTCTCTCTCCTTCCAGTGGAGTAAAAATATTATTAATTGGAAATGGTAAAATATAATCTTATGTTTAGTGATACCCTTGGCAAATTTCTATACAGCTTGTCAGTAGCATCCATTTGACCTTCTTGGAAATAGGCCAGTTTCTTATAGGCTTACAAGGAGCGTTTATAAGTAGTTTGTCAGGAGATGGGGAAGGGGAGAAGGAGAGTGTTGGCTATGGAAAGTAGGGGAGTCTACATCTAGATTAAGACATGACATCAAATAATTAGATCACTTTCTGGGAGGAGGTGGCTGTAGTTTATGGAACTGGGTCTCTTTTGGGGAGGTGAAAGGAGAAACCTGCAGTTGGGGATCTTGGGTGCGTTTTGAAGTGACTACAAGAGGGGTGGCTGAGGAATTGAAATGAGTGTTTAAGGGTTAAGCGGAATCTTTTTATAGATTATGTTATTAAAGATATATACTGCAGTAGGTATATATTGTAGCGATGACATGCTAAGAGTAATTGAGTAATCAACTGCTACAGCTGAAATACGCCATGTACAATTTTGAGTGCTATTAGGTCATAAGAGATTTCAGCTTGTGTTATTGTAACTAGACAATTGCAAAGAAAAACAGGTCTTTGTTATAATATTGTTTGTCAGTAATGTGTCAGGATTGCTAGTGCACCATAAGCACTTAAGGGCTATTTTCTGAAACTGTGATAACTAAATTCCATGCCAAAGATGTCTAAATTTGGGAGATTCTAACAGCCACAAATGTAGCCATAATCATTTCTAAGGGGTTGAAAACATCAGATTTCATTTTATATGACAGTAAATTTTGTATAAGGAGAGAACAAAACAATGTTTTTAACTCAGCAGTATCCAGAGAGCATAATGTTGCTGCCAGCAGGGTTTTTTGTTTGTTTAATCCCAAGAACTGCTTGCTCCTGCTTGGTCAGGTGATGTCAGATGCCTTCTTGCTGGAGGCAACAGGGTGAAAGGAGTGCTATTCCAGCTTTAGTCATCTGACATTCATGCCATTTGTTAGCATACATGGGTAATTTTGAGTCTGTCTGATACTAATTTATCACAGTCCCACATTTCACAAGGATGAAATGAATCTCCCCAAGATAATACCAAAAGAGTTGATTCAGTATGCAGCTACCGTATACGTGTTGTAGAGTTCATCACATCCTATTCATCAAACACTGTTTTGAACTGTGTGCAGTGTTTGCAAAACACAATAAAGGAATAAAGTAGCCTAAACAGCAAATGATAAAATAACTAATGCTTTTTAATTTAGGGCTTTTGAGTCCAGAAAATATACTGGATTAACCACCCCATTGCCACTGTCAACTATGATTTTTGAAGTGCCATCGTTCACTTGACTTAGTTAGAGTGTTCATAGTGAACTTTTAGCAAGAAGGTAGGTCCAATCACTCTCAAAACTCTAATCACTAATACAGAACAGATTCTAATTTTTCTTATAAAGTTAACAGATTGCATTTATTTACTTGGGCTGAAATTTTCCTCAGTGCAGAGAGCCAGTCCTAGTTCCTCTACACCAGTATTTCTCAAACTTTTTGATACCTGGGACTGGCTTGCTGCCTTCCTAAAGTGTGTCAGGGAGATCTGAGGGACCAGCACTGAGAAAAGATTCCACGTAACCGTTAAACATTCATTTTAGTTCCTCAGCAACCCCTCTCTTAGTCACTTCAAAATACACCTGAAGCCCCATACCTGCTCTACACTACCTAAGTGTAATGTTAAGGGCTTGTTCCTTCCACCACTGAAGTCATTAGGAATTTATCCTTTAACTAGAGCTTGAGCAGGCGCAAACCCTAAGAGGGCCTTAGGTGATGACAGGGTCTTCTCGCAGGCTCTGTGCACTGAGATCAGTTTCATTTCCTATTTCTAGGCTTGGCAGAATTCAATTTTTATATATTTTTTTAATTTTGACGGAGAATATCGATGTTCATTTTTAAGCATTTTTCCAATGTTTATCTATTTAAATTTTCACAGCTGTGGGAAATGAGAAGGGGGCAGACAATAATTATTTACTGACAGTACACATTGAGATTCAAGAAGTTAAAGCATTATAACTAAAAACACAAATTGTCAACATCACTTGTCAAAATGTAAATATCCTTAAATCAGTCTAATAATTTCTCAAGCAGCATTTTTCTTACTTTTCCTATCTATAACATTTTTTGTTATTATTGATGTTTACTGACATTTACCAATGAAAACTGAATGCTTCCAAGCCTATTCGTAACCTATAACTGGATACTAAACTACATTAGAAATCAAAGCAAAGCAAAATCTAAGGCTCTGGAATTGTGGGAGAACTATTCAGGAGTGTCTATAGCCTGGCATATGTTTAAATATTATTCTTTGACTCATATAAACACACTAACTTTGATAGCCCCATTTTTCTGAAATAATGTTAATTACTCCTACTTTTTATTAACTTGGTTTAGCATTTCAACAGTAAATACCAATTAATAATAAAGGTTATAAAACTCTGCATTCACAAATATAGTGATCACTATTAACATTGGACAGAATCTTAAATCTTTCACTTAATAATCTCACATTTTACTCCTTTAAAAGGAGTGGTGGAAGATGTGAAGTACAAATTGCCTGAGAATTTTGGATGTACTGATGGGTTTGGATTTTCTGTAACTTGAAGTCTTTAAATCAAGAGGTGAGGACTTTAGTAACTCAGCTAGTGATTATGGGCCTATGACAGGAGTGGGTGGGTGAGGTGCTGTGGCAGGAGGTCGAACTAGTTGATCATGATGGTCCCTTCTGGCCTTAAAGTCTGAGTCTTTTAGCTGTATAAATTGACATGTTCTTGATTTGCAGTGCAAAGAGCAGTTGTCATGGCCAGGTTGTCAGAGCCTGGATTCAGCTCCGCAGGACCACAGAGGAGTAAAAGGGAATGAGTCCAGCCGCCCCCAGTCCTCTCTTTGGCCTTGCTCAGATTGTGACTCCAGCCATGGGTAGGAGAGCCAGGGCTACTGATCAGATACTATGAGCGTTGGATGGGGAGAATGCAGGAAGTTGGAGCCTAAACTCCAACCCCAACTTGCAGACCATAGTATATGGCCAAGATTAGGGAGGAACAAAGTAGTTTATCTCTCCTCCACACAAAGTCCTATCTCCCCAGATTAAGGGGTAGCAGGAGAGGAATTGTGATTGAGTCACAATTCATTCTTTGGATTGTTTGTGTGGTAGCGCAGCTATATGGGTTCCTAGGTGCAATGGTAATACAAATAAATAATAATAATTAATAATAATTAATAAATGATGCTCCTTATTCTGAGCTACATTATAACTTTACAATCTGCCCTGTGTGAGAACTAAATCAATCTGCATTGCATACACTAATTTTGGTAGAGATTGGACAGCATGTGATAGGTACTATCATCTTAAGGACACACTGTTGTCAGTGGTTAGAAACCAGTGAAATACACTTCAACACTTGGAATATTGGAAAGAATTCTAATATATGTTACTATGATTAGTACTGGAGAAATCCTCTCTATTACACTGGTCTACAATTTTTGAGAAGTCGTCTGCTTCAGAGATAAAATGTGCTATTTATTATGTATTTTGATGTGCTGAATTCAAATATGACAATTAAAACAACTGATTGGCTACTGTTTCTAAGATATTTAAGTTTTTACATTTTGTGTCTATGTATATTGTGTAGATAGTAGAGTTTTAATCATAAATTGTAAACCTAGGTCTTTTCATGTGTTTATGGTTGCTTTACATGATAATATTTCACCTGTCCTGTTTATGTAACACTTTAAAAATCAGCAGAAGAGTTATACAAATAAAATTTATTATGAAACAAAAGGCAAAAAACTATTCTGTACATAGTTTAGTCCTATTCAGTGTCTACTTGGCGTTTCTTGGCTTGTCTCTTGTATTCATTAAATGGAGCATCTCTTGTCACTGTCCAGCAATAGTCTGCAAGCATTGATGGGGCTCCATTTGCCCTGATAGTGTTTCTCCATTGTTGCAATGTCCTGGTGAAATTGCTCGCCATGCTCGTCGCTCACTGCTCCGCAGTTCGGTGGAAAAAAATCTAGATGAGAGTGCAAAAAATGTATCTTTAGTGACATGTTGCAACCAAGGCTTTTGTATGCCTTGAGGAGGTTTTCCACCAACAACCCGTAGTGGTCTGCCTTGTTGTTTCCGAGAAAATTTATTGCCACTAACTGGAAGGCTTTCCATGCCGTCTTTTCCTTGCCACGCAGTGCATGGTCAAATGCATCATCTCGAAGAAGTTCACGAATCTGAGGACCAACAAAGACACCTTCCTTTATCTTAGCTTCACTTAACCTTGGAATTTTTCCACGGAGGTACTTGTGTTTTGTCAATGGCCTTGACAAAGTTCTTCATCAGACCCAGCTTGATGTGTAAGGGTGGTAACAAAATCTTCCTTGATTCAACAAGTGGTGGATGCTGAACACTTTTCCTCCCAGGCTCCAGTGACTGTCGGAGTGGCCAATCTTTCTTGATGTAGTGGGAATCTCTTGCACGACTATCCCATTCACAGAGAAAACAGCAGTACTTTGTGAATCCAGTCTGCAGACCAAGCAAGAGAGCAACAACCTTCAAATTGCCACAAAGCTGCCACTGATGTTGGTCATAGTTTATGCACCTCAAAAGTTGTTTCATGTTGTCATAGGTTTCCTTCATATGGACTGCATGACCAACTGGAATTGATGGCAAAACATTGCCATTATGCAGTAAAACAGCTTTAAGACTCGTCTTCGATGAATCAATGAACAGTCTCCACTCATCTGGATCGTGAACGATGTTGAGGGCTGCCATCACACCATCGATGTTGTTGCAGGCTACAAGATCACCTTCCATGAAGAAGAATGGGACAAGATCCTTTTGACGGTCACGGAACATGGAAACCCTAACATCACCTGCCAGGAGATTCCATTGCTGTAGTCTGGAGCCCAACAGCTCTGCCTTACTCTTGGGTAGTTCCAAATCCCTGACAAGGTCATTCAGTTCACCTTGTGTTATGAAGTGTGGTTCAGAGGAGGAGGATGGGAGAAAATGTGGGTCCTGTGACATTGATGGTTCAGGACCAGAAGTTTCATCCTCTTCCTCTTCCTCGTCTGACTCAAGTGAGAATGATTCTGGTGCATCAGGAACCGGCAGTCCTTCTCCGTGGGGTACTGGGCGTATAGCTGATGGAATGTTTGGATAATGCACAGTCCACTTTTTCTTCTCTGACACACCTTTCCCAACTGGAGGCACCATGCAGAAGTAACAATTGCTGGTATGATCTGTTGGCTCTCTCCAAATCATTGGCACTGCAGAAGGCATAGTTTTCCTTTTCCTGTTCAACCACTGGCGAAGATTTGTTGCACAAGTGTTGCAGCATATGTGTGGGGCGCACCTCTTGTCCTGATCTCCAATTTTGCAGCCAAAATAAAGGTGATAGGCTTTCTTAACCATAGTGCTTATACTGCGCTTTTGTGATGCAAAAGTCACTTCACCACAAACAGAGCAGAAGTTATCTGCACTGTTCACACAAGTACGAGGCATCTCTGCTCACTTTGGCTAAACAGAAATGTGTCCCTTTGCAAAATCAAACACTGACAAAGAAGAGAGCACGACACTGTATGATTTCTAGAGCTGATATAGGGCAATTTCTTCAGCAGAGTGATGTAAGCTTCGTTGTGATTGCATCATCTATGACTTCTAGGAATAACATGATGCAATTCATATCATGTATGACGCAATACCAGCTTCAGATTGCATCATTCATTGTTTTGCCTAAAAAGCAAGTACTGTCCAAACCCAGTCATAGATTTATTCATAGATCCAGTCAAAGATGTATTTTAGTCATTTCTGGTTTAAATTGAGATCCCTTCCCTTTATAACTCACTTATCCTCCTCCATTCCCAAGTCAAGGGTCGTATATACTGACCCAATAGCATATCTTGAAAACTAGAGCCAATCAACAATTTTAAGCATCATTTTCGTTCTCAGTGACCCAGAATTAGTAAAGTTTGACTACATTTATTTCAGAAGCATTTTGGCTGTAGAGCAGTGTTATTGATTTCCTTTTTCTTGGAGAAAAATAGTAATAAAAATGGATTCTAGAACAAATTTAATTGACTGTTTTCTCTGCTGTATGAAGACTTCCATTTTAACTATTAAAGAGCCATGTGCATTTTCTGCTAACATGTATTACTTAAGCAGAAGACGGCATTGAAAAAGAAGTTCCAATTTTAGCTCTGTTATCACTACATTTACAGAGGTAAAGGGACAGCTGAATTAGAGAAGAGACTGTTTCTTTCATTCTGTGTTGATACAGGAGACTCATTAAATCTCATGTCAGGCTTGCAGCCTCTACAGAAAGCCAGACTTTTCAGAGAACTTCAACCTCTTAAGAACTATAGTTTGCACACTTTGGAAGTTAATGAGCTATCCTGCAGTTATTAGTTGGTGTTTTATCAATGGGTAGGCTCTGGGATTTTATTTGACTTTCAGATTGTAACTTGCTCTCCTATGCGCTGCATGACATCAGAGCTAGAGTAACTGTGCTTTCCAGTCTGCTAATCCTCCCAAAACAGATTAGACAATAATAAATCTTGCACAATGTAGTGAGTTAGCGAAAAAGTCTTATGTGATTATCAAAATACCTGAATTGCATAATTCTTCTTCCACAAAGAGATTATATCACCTTCAGATTGTGGTCTCTAAAGTCTACAAAGTTGGCCCTGGAATAAGTGAGAACATCTCCGCTAACACCATCCATACTGGGGATAGGCCTCCATTCCAGCCATAGATGGGAAGTGAGCAGTGTTGCTGTACCTGTGCAAACCCTTAATGTAGACAAGGTAAACCCCAAGGATAAACAACATTGCTACAAATGACTACTTACCTTGCTTGCACTAGGGTTTTGTACTGGTACATCTATGCCAGTAGCAGGTCTCCAATGGAATAAATTGAGACACTTGTCCCAGTGTATACAAAGTCTTAGGGCCAGATCCAAAGCATCATGAATTCAATAGAATACCAGTAATGCTTAAAGTGAGGGGAGGTCACAGACCAAGCAAAAAAAAAAAAAAAAAAAAAGAGCTGGATCACCGAGGGGTGCACTTTAAACACTCTGTTGCCAGAACTGCTGCTCCCAGATGATGGTCTTCAGACCACTTTAAGCACTGGATCAAATTTTGTCAGCTAAAGGTATCCCTTCAGGAAACTGCAGATAAAGCCAGGAGCTGATGTCAAGTCTGGTTACCTGTTTCTGCTGTGTGCCTGATCATTGACTTTTTTCATGTCTCTTGTTTTGTTCTCTTTGCTATTAAACCAAAAATCAGTAGAACTAAATAACGTAGTGGCATGTTTTATGAAAAGGGAGATAATTTTCATGCACTTCACCTTCTCTCATAGCTTACAGAGAAGTGGAAGAATGTGGGTAAGTTAAGCAGAGATAAATTTTGCTTGAGGATTAATTTTTGGGGAGGGTCAGGACAGGAGGCTCCTGGGGGGACCTGAAAAAAACATTTATTTTATACCAATCAGGCCTTCTTGTGCTGACATGCAGTATTTTTCCACTCCAGGAGACATGGTTAGACATCCTCTGACACCCTGGAGGGTTTAAATGAGGGACGGAGCTCTTTAGCCTTCTTACACTCTGGAGAAAAGTACCCATTTTTTGAATGTTTGTTTTTCTTTCCCAAGTGTATTCTTGCTTAAGTGCTTTCAGTTTAAAATAAAAAAAAGCTCCCCACACACATATCCTCAAAAGACAAAACAACTTTTGACTATGTCGCTTGTTAGCATCGTAGTGCACCAAGGGATTTTTACAGAGGTGCTGTATGAACAGCCTGAAGTACAGCTGTTCTGCTCCAGCTAAACATGTTCAGAGGGAATGAAGAGCTTAGAGCAATTTGTAGGCAACCAAGCAAAAAGAGAAATGCACAAAGAAGCAGCGGATGTTAGTGGCTTTTACAATGATAAAAAGAGAAAAGGAAGAATAGGCAATCGGAACAAGAGCAGTGAGAGAAGATGACTCTGGAGGCAATTTTAATAACTATTTCTGCAAACCAAAGAGAAGCCAGAGTAGTTACTTACTTTTGTAAGTCAAATTTTATCCAGTCCTGGATTTCACTGGGATACCTGCTGAGCAATATTCTTGCTTAGAATATGCAGACATTAAGCCAAATGTTTTCTCTCTTTTCTAGAATGTTTTCCCTCATTCCCACAGTGACTAGAACATGAGACTGGCAGCCATTTAGATTTTATTTCTGTCACTCTCACTCACTCATGCCCAGGCTCAAAAAAGCACTTAAGCACATGGTTAAATCCTATTGATTTCAGGGATGCTTTCATGAAATGGGGCCTCAGGGTATGACTTTGGGCAAATTAATAAGTTTTGGTGCCTCTGTTCCCAATGTTTAAATGTGGGATAATAATACCTACCTCTTATAGGTGTTGTGAGGCTTAACTCTTTTTAATATTTGCAAAGCATTTTTTAAACTTTTAAACTATAGAAGTGTGATGTATTATTATCTCTCATTAACACTAACAGGAGTCCTTATATGGGCATCTTGTAAGGAGAATGGACATTCTTACTGTCACTTGTTCTTGGAGTGCTCTTAATGGGCAAATTCTCAGCTTGTGTAAATTGTCATAACTCCATTTAACTCAATATTCAAAAGTATAATCCTTCAAGTAGAAGCGTCTTGGATCACCTCCCAGTAATGGGGTGACGAAGGTAATGTTTGCTCAGTGGGACTGATTCTTGCTCCTGGTATACTCATTTAAACCTGTCCAAAGAGGGTGTAAAATGCTCCCAAATCAGACTAGCATAGCATTTTGCACACTTTGCACAGGGGTAAATGACTACACCAGGAGCAAGGCAGGGGAGACTCAGGTCCAGGGTGCTTACAAGATAAGGTATTTTAAAGATAGTCTTTTAATATATGTATGGGACAGAGCTTAGAGTAGAGGTAAAAGGGTATGTCAAATAGTATTATAAATATATTCACATATATGTGTAGGAGTTTATCAAGTGAGATGTTACTGAAAATTTGAATGTCACAGACATTTGATAAACCATTAAATATAATTGAAGAACAGTTATGTGAGAGAGAGATAGAAAGAGAGGGAGAGAGAGCGGGTGTAAAAAAGTGTTGCGGCTACTGCAATTTTTAAAAAATATTTCAGTGATTTAAAATTCCCCCTAAGAGTATGTTTGATCTTCCTGAGGTATATAACAGAAGTTATGGAGTGTCATGGAGCACAGGGACCCATTATTATATTTCATTGGTACTTTTATTACCTGAGGGTAAGTGCAGGCAATAGAACAAGGTGTCAAACTTACTTTTAACCTTTGGTCTTTGAAGACGCTAGATGAAGGGTTGAAAAGGATTTTAAGTTATTATCCTTAGAATCTCCTCACTCCCTCTCCGTTTGCAACCACTGCACATGAATGTTATCCAGTTTGTAATGTCAACCCCTCCTATTGTGCTCCATTTAGACCTGTTGTTTGCTCCACAGGCAACTTCATGCCTTTGCTTCTGCTTTATGTGACATGCTATAGGTTTTGTCAGATATCTTCAATGTAATTCCTGCTTAAGAAAAAAAAATAAAAAAAGAGAAATATCTCATTTTGTGTGCTGGGTGAGAAGCAGTAGCATGACATAATTGTTTAGAAACATATATGTGGGCCAGAGATCCGGTCTTTCATGCTTTGAATGATATGTGTCTTATCCTTCGGTGCTGGAGAGTAAAAATCGGAGAAATTGACAAACGTACTTTGAAGTTAAAAACTGGACTGTGTTTGTCATTAGGGACATGTTGGTATTGGCAGCATTGTTAAAGGGCTTCTGGCTCCTGATGTTCTTAACTTTGTTCTTAAATTGAGACATAAACTGCTCACAGAGTTCAGACAGAGAGTGAGCCAGGTTAAGTAGCTTCTCTGAGTTAAAGAAGCCACTTAGAATGTTGGGCAGGAGAGCAAGGCAGTTAGCTTTGCTGTACATTTCAAAGGGAGCCAGAGCCACATTATTCCATTTTTTCCCGTGTATCTTCAGAGATTTACATGAACTGCCCAAGACTAGAAATTCACTTTGAAATCCAGAAAGCCTCAGAGAAAATACTCTTCCTCTGATAATGCTGAATATCTACATCTTGATTTTTATGACAACATGAGGCTCTAGTCTTGGGACTTTAGCATAACGTTCTCATGAAGTAAGTGTTCTCCCTGGTACTAAGACATTTGTTTCTCTTACAATGACTGGCAAATTTATTGATTGCTTATAATAGGGGATTGCATGGAAAGTAGGGATGTAAATATTGTTTAAAAAGTTAACCATTTAAACTATTAAAATTCTATCGTTTAAATGGTTAACTTATTAAAGGGCTGGGGTTGCTCTGGCTGGCGAGGTTGGGGATGGGGCCAGTTGGCTGGCTGGCAGGACGGGGCTGGGGGCTAGGGTGCGGCTAGACTGGGGTCTTGCCTTGGTTGGGGTCCAGGGTACAGCCGGCGTGGTCAGGCTGGGGGGCTAGATGGCTCGGCTGGGGATTGGGTCCAGCTGGCGTGACGTGGACAGGGGTTAACTGTTAATATTGGTTAACATTTTACATCCCTGAAGGAAAGGTGTGGAAAGAAAGAATGAAACAAACAAACAAAAATTGGCAAGTCTCCCCCTCATCCCCAGCATATGATAGTATCAAGCCACATGACAGTTTTTCTGGTTTTGAGTAAAAATGATGAACCAGACCTCCATAACTTACCCATAGCTTTAGAAAGCACAGAAGTAAATATAGAACATTACAAAAGTAATAATAAACATTTTACTACGGAGCAGATCAAGTGAGCACTTCAGCACCCTGTAATGCAGTGTAAAATCATTTTGGTTTCTGCGGCAAAAAATATATTGAAAGAATGGCACTTGTCATATTAACCCTGATATAAAGCCATCCATTGAATGGGTTTGGGGGGTGGGAATCTAACAAAAATCTAACTTCCAACAATTGTAAAAAATATCTTTCAGATTCATTGTCTGTTTTATTTTCCTAGTCCAACAGTCTTCTTCTGTTGTGGCCTCTACCATCCAGTTGGTGCCATTTCGTGCTCTAGCCTTGCATTCTGGAGACTAAATTTTGGTTGAAGTCATGTTGAGAAAAGCCACCTCAAAAACAGGGACGACTGGTTAAGTAAACTTACGTGTTACAGATTTATTTCACAACTGTGGTTTGTTGATGTTTGTTAATTCTGTTTTTGAAATTTTCCTCATTTCCTAAGTGGTAGGGACCTTTGTATTGTAACCCTTCTGCCA